>NW_025814845.1:190922500-191522500 GCF_022079265.1 Lynx rufus
GTGGGCTTTTCTAACTACCGCATAACCTACATCGAGGTTTCTTAATTGAAGTAGTATGCATATTATTGACCAGGTCATTCTTTCATAGAATCTGTCCTGTGTATTATAGGATGTTTAACAGCAGCCCAGGCCTCTATCCACTAGATGCCTATTAGAACATCCCCAATTGTGACAACTAATTATGTCTCTATCCATTATCTAGTGATCCCTTGGAGGCAATATAGTCCCCACTGTGGCCTCCCTCCTTGAGAATCACTGGGTCTACCTCCAGGAGAATCACTACATCAGTGATTCTCAAAGAGGTAGGCCATGGTGGGGACAATAATGCGTCCCAGGGATCACTTGAGAATGGATAGAGACTTAACCTTTTTCTTTTTCTTTTTTTCCTAAAAAAAAAGAAAAAAAAATATGACTATAGTTTGTAAGCCCTGGAGGTCTCATTTTCTAAGGGCTAAAGACCTCCTTTCTTTCTTTCTTTCTCTTTCTTCCTTTTTCTTTTTTTTAATGTCTATTTATTTTTGAGACAGACACAGAGTGTGAGTGAGGGAGGGGCAGAGAGAGAGAGACACAGAATGGAAAGCAGGCTCCAGGCTCCGGGCTATCAGCACAGAGCCTGACACAGGGCTTGAACCCACAAACCGTGAGATCATGGCCTGAGCTTAAGTCGGATGTGCAACGAACAAAGCCACCTGGGCGCCGCACCACCCTCCCCCTTTTTTTTGTTAATGTTTTTTAAAGGTTTATTTTTTGTGAGAGAGAGACACAGCACCAGTGGGGGAGGAGCAGAGAGAGAGGGACACTGAATCCAAAGCAGGTTCCAGGCTCTGAACTGTCAGCATAGAGCCCAAAGCAGGGCTCAAATCCATGAACCTCAAGATGGACGACCCGAGCTGAAGTTGGACAGTTAACTGACTCAGCCACCCAGGTGCCCCAAGTCCTAATTTCTTATGATATTCAGGTGGCTTGAAATCCAGCCTTATTTTATCCTTAACATCCTCATTATCCACCATAATCTCTCTCATATCCTTCCCGTCAAATTATGTAAAACATCCTGCTGTGTCCGGAACATACCATGTGTTCTATTATAACTAGAAGCCACTCATTCTTCAAGATCTGTCTGAATCCTTTCCTGGTTCAGGTATGCTTTAATAGCTCTTACAGCCCTTAGTATTTCCTATACTTAGTAATTCCTGTATTATTATTGATATGTTGGGTGCTCCAAGATAAAAATTGTTTTCCAATGATCTTTGAGCATAGTGATCAGCCTATGGTAAGCATTCAATAAATACTTAATGAATTAAAGAATACTGCTGCTTGCTTTAGGCGTGCACACATTCATACTTCAACATAGCTAAAGCATAGTTTTGTCTGTCTGTTTTAATGCGAATGGCTCTAAGTTCTGGTGTGCCATCTAATAACACCACACCCTAAATACCAATACAAAGTCCCTTTCAAATGTGATAGTGTTCTTATATGTTGTGTTTATCTTTATTTTTCTGGTACTATCCTTATATTAGGTTATATACGAGAATTAACTATATAGAAAAATTTTATTGTCAAATTTTCATTAACAAATTATGTATCACACACATCAAGTCACTTTGTAGATGTTATGTGATGATCCTATTTTTTTTTTTCAATTATCTGGACTCTGGCTATCATGACTTTGAATTTCCCTCTACTTAGCCTGGATAATCAAGAGTTGGATAAAATTTCATTTTTGACGGAGCACATGTGAGCCGAGCACTTAGCCAGCTTATTTCCTCCTATTAAACTGCAAGAGACAATTTCAGAGGAAAGTAGGAAACGGATATAGCGCTAGAAGCCCTGAAACATATTCCTACCGACTGTTCACAATGAGTAGAAGAGAGAGTGATGAATTGCCTCTAAAGTATATTGATGGCTTTCCTTGAAAAGCAAAGGAGATTGTTAGTAGCAATGGGTTGGAAAAACATATATTAAATATGGTTTTGTGGAAAAAAGCCATCAGCCATTATCTGGGTCTGTACAGAGGTCAACACTGTAACACAGGTGAGGTCATCCTTTAATATTTTCTTCTCACTCTCACACCATTATCTGTTAGCGTACATGTTTTAAAGCAGTAGTTTAAAATACTCAATAAATATTAATAATTTATTAAAATTGTCTACATTAGAGAGGTGAGAAATGATGTTATTTTCATAGGATCAATACAGAGATTCCAGAAGAAATTAAATGACTTGATCATTATAACAAAATCAAAAAGTAGGGGTATGTCAGAACAGACAACATTCAAAATGAGGGGATCTTCCAGTACTGGATGGGATGTCAAGCATTCTGTAGCTGAGGTAAAACCTAACAGAAGATATACAGAAACTTTCTAAGTGTAACGAAATAGTAAATGTCGGAATTTTGGTGGCAACAATCTTTTTTCCACGAAACCCCCACTCAGATCTCTAAGATGAGAGTTTTCACAAATAACTTTATACAAGAGAAAACAAGATGGCACCCACACCACTGGCTCTTGTATGCATTAACACATGTCAAGTGTTTGGGGGAGTAAAAATTTACAGAGCTTAATTTCATTGCTTAAAATAATTTAGACATAGAATTTCAAAAATCTGGTAGAATGGGAAAAAAACTAATATATTTAAGTTAAAGTCTAAGTTTTAGCTCAGCTCCTGACTTGGCTACTGGTTAACAGTGGCAAACCTCCAAAAAGTCATTTTAGGGAGATGACAGCCATTTCTTAATCCCTCCTGCTCTTGTTTTTCCATTTCTGGGTTAAAAGCAAGAAGTTACATAAGCATGAAAATTTGCATGAAAATGAGAAAATTTACACATCCTTCTAAATGTCAGAATCTATGGGGGAGATGCAGCTATTAAATTTTCCTCACCCTAAAGCATGGTTCTTAGACGGCACGGGACATTCTTCAGAGAGAAAATGAAAACACTGAACTAAATAGCTTGAAAAGAAGTAAACACACCATAAAATATGAATTCTCCAGAAAACATATTCACATCCATTCATTGGCAGAGAATATAATAATCAGAAGTATAAAAACTTTGACATTTTTAACTAGGAAAGAACCATGGACCCTCTTTACTCCAAAAAATGTATTACATATGGACTTGCTTACAGGCAATGAAAAAAACGTAAATGACAGACACAAAATTGATGACATCATTCAGGGTTTAACAGTGGAAAAGAAGAATATTAAAAGAAGTCTGCCTCTATGGGCCAAATCACAATTTTTCACTCACTACAAGCCCAAGCATTGGTTCCTGAATGCAGCCTGAACGAAACAGAATAAAGTGGCACCATGACAATGAAGTAGGCAAAGAAAGGTAATACATTTAAATAAAATGACATGCGTGCATCTATTTGCATTGTAATTGAAATGGTAATTTGAGGGCTAAGCACAAAATTATCTTAGGTATAGAATATATAAAGAAATGTAGAATTCTGGCTCTAACTCGACAGGCTTTCGAAATGCCTGATGTGAAGAGATGGGTATTTGAAATATAAAAGAAAAATGGAAGATAGAGGACACTGTCATTTCATTTACCTTTGTAATTATTTCCTTATTTTCATCTTAGAGTAAAATTGTATTTACGTGATTTATTCTTTAGAATGTTTATCCTTTTAAAGGAAACACAAAGGAATTAACTTTTTTTTTCTAATTCTCAAATTATTTTGTTTTTCTTGATGTATTTTAGAGTTAAGAATACCCTATCAATATTGGGGGCAGGGGGTGCCTGGGTGGCTCAGTGGGTTAAGCATCCCAAGTCAGCTCAGGTCATGATCTCAGTTTGTGGGTTCTAGCCCCATGTCGGGCTCCGTGCTGACAGCTCAGAGCCTGGAGCCTGCTTTGGATGCTGTGTCTACCTCTCTCTCTTTCTGCCCCTTCTCTGCTTGCTCTCTCTCTCAAAAATAAACATTAAAAATGTTAAAAAATTCAATTAAACAATACCCTATCCATTTTTTTTAAAAAGGAATATACCTTACCATTGAAAGTCAAGTGAGGATTACTGAATATAGAAGAGTAATGGAGAGTCCTTGTCAACACAAGGAAAGGATGCTGTTCAGTTTTTTACTACCATGAAAAGGGACCATACAAGACAATGTACAAATTACAAGAGTAATTTTGCTAATGACTTGACAAAACCCTCTCATGCCATTTTCCGCTGACAAAGGAGAAAAAAAAAGAAAAATGGTGGTTAATATGTAATAGCATTTTTATCTGGGAATTCAAAAACCAAAGTATACGATACTACTCAAGAACATCTTTTTCTCCAAGTGCACCATTCAGGCCATTTAATTACACCAGACTATGCAATCTATTAAATGGATTCGCAGCCGTATTTGGTACAAGTAAGTGTCTTATTATTCTCAACAGAGGGAGATAACCAAGGGCCTATATTCTTTGTCCCCAACCAAAAATAAGTTACCACTAAAGCCATCTCAGAGCTTCTCTCCAGAGGCAGAATTATTCCAACAGCCACAGTGTATTAAGCACTCACCATATGCTAAGCATTCTATTTGACGTTTTATGTATACTTTATCATGTTTAAGTGTCATGCATGTGAGGTGAGTTTATTCATGTATTTGAGAACTGAATCTCCATGAGATTTGGTGAATGGTGCAAGGTCACACTCATCATTCAATTATGCAGGGCCAACAGGCTTAAGGGCCGCGATTTTCCGGTTTCAAAAGCATACCCGTTCTCTAGCATTCGCCCCTTCACCTGGTAACCCCTTCAAAGACTGGTGCTGCATGAAAACTTAAGAGTTTCCTGTAATGAGAAACAAACCACTTAACGTGACACATATTAGTTCCTAATGACTGAATAGGGATAATGTTTTCTGCATTTCAAGTGAAGTAACAGATCCTTAACATACTATGCACGGTATAGATAAGCCATCAAGGGCTGATTGGCTTTCATATGAGCACTTGAGTAACATCACGTAAACAAGATACCTAAACTCCTAGTACCAACATGAGCCAGGCTGGTTTTGCCACAAATTACAAGAGTTGACATAAGTTATAAGAATAGATACATTAATATTCTCTGCATGGTCTAAGGTGTACACTCAATCATAGATCACTATATCCCAGAAGCAACATCTGGAAAATAAAATCACTAACTCATCATTCTCCTCTACACAGAAATGTCCAACGACCGTTTAAGTTTTAACAGTGTCCATAGCAAAGTGAAAAAATTGCAGCCATACCCACCCGTGGCAGAAAGTAAAGGTCATTAACACTTCCTTTCACTTAGGAGCTACCTCAGTGACCACTTCCAGTTCCTATCTAGACCATTCCCATTGTTACCCATGCTTGTAGTTAGTGATCTCAATTCCAAGTACAATTCAGATACCAACATGTATCTTTCAGTTTTACATCTTTATGTGACAGACCGCATTTTTACATGCATGCACCTCACATGCATGACACTTAAACATGACACTTAAACTCCACCAAACTGATTTGCTTTTCCTCTTGAACACACACCTAAATTATATCACACAACGCTCTGCATTTAATGTGGCCATGGAATGTGTGCTAGCCAACAGAAGGTGTGGGAAGATAATGTGAGCACTTTGCAAGCATGGTTCATTAAAAACTTTCAAGTACTATCCCCTTCCTTCTTTCTGCCTCCACATGTTAGCTGGCTGTCAACCTCCCGATAAAGACCTTGAATATGGGTGTTTGGTCAATCTAGGTTCACAGAGCAAAGCACTGCCAACATCCCCACCGACTGAAATTTAAATGAAGGCAAAACAAATTTCTGTGATATTAATCCCTCTAGCTTGAGTTCATCTGTTACAACAGGTAGCCATGACTTCATTAATCTACATGGTGGTGCCCACATTATTGGAAAGCTGTCCACTCACGACCACAAGATGTGTGCCAGCATTTCCATTACAGGTGTATCTTCCATGAAAAATGTAACCAAATTGCTGACATTCACTCTGATTGGACCAATTTGGATGGTGTGTTAATTCCTGAGTTACTCATTGCTAATTAACTAGGTTTTATCTCTAGGCCCCATTCATGAGCTGAGACCATCAGCTTCTCCTAAGCACATATGTGTGTTGGCGAGAGACACAACCAGGAGGTAATGGCTATTCAAACAAGATGGTGGCTGTGTTGCCTAGCCTGATAAGAAATGGGATCTGGAAGGCCAAATTCAGCACATGTTTACTACACTAGAAAGAAAAGGATGAGGAACCCCCAAGTTGTTTTTTTTTTTAACTTTAGTATGCACAATTTGTTTTTATTTACCAATCTAGGCTGTTATCCAAACTAGGCTCTAAAGAAATCCTATGGTCCAAAGCAGTTGTGAAGTAAGAGCTGTTCAAAATGGTCCTCATACACTTTGTGGCTTAACTGGTATATGTATTCACAAATCCACCATTTGACCTAAGCTACAATGGGGCAATTATTTTTGAGTGCAAGCATGTTCCTGTGTTTTTGTACAATTACTTTCACCTTTTCAGTGTGGGAAAGACTCAAAAATCCTATTTTTTTGACTCTCTGTAAAAAGCGCTCCCCATAGGACTCCTCATAACCCTAACACAATATAATTCTTCCCCACAGTATATTCCATCATCTAATATACTACAATATGTTAGTGCATTGATTTGAGTCTTCTCCGTAGAATCTAAGTTATACAAAGGCAAGGACTTTGTTCTGTTTACTTTTATATATCTGGCGATACCAAACAGGTAATAGATGGTCAGTATCTTCAGACATGTAGCCTAGTTGACCTCTTATTTACTTTTATCCGGTAACAACCTATCGGCTACAAAGTACCAAGCATTTTACTGTTACCATAGTGACAATACAATAGATTCTATTTATAAGCAGTCTTAATACCAGGTTTACCACACTTAAAAAATGCATCTAAGAATATTAATATCAGTTATAGAATAGCTACTCCATACATATTTCTTCAATCTAACCATTATTGAAATATTTAATTTCTTTTCAATTTTAACGTTTCTTTATTTTTGAGAGACAGACAGAGTGAGAGTGGGGAAGGGACAGACAGAAAGGGAGACACAGAATCCAAAGCAGGATGCAGGCTCTGAGCTGTCGGCACACAGCCCGAAGTAGGCCTCAAACTCCTAAACGGTGAGATCATGACCTGAGCTGAAGTCGGATGTTTAACCGACTGAGCCACCCAGGCACCCCTGAAATATTTCATTTCTTAAACATCGACTTTTGTCTTTTGAATATTTGTAGTTCTATAAAAAATTATTAGAGCTTCTTTAAAACACTGTTAGCTACAGAAGCCCCTCAAAGGCCACACACACAAAAAAAATAAAAAATAAAACTAAAACACTGTGAGCTTAAAGACTATTTTCTTGATAAACAAAATATGTTGTTTTTTAAAATGTTACTAAAAGAAGGAAAGAGAAGTGAAAAGAAATCATTAGGGAAAAATACACACACACACACACACACACACACACACACACACACTTTAAAGGAGAGCCAGTAGGGAGAGCCAGTAAAGAGCCATGTTTGTTTCAGTCTTCTCAATGGTTCTTAACTGAGCGCAAATTTCCCCTCCCCCTAGGAGACAGATGACAATGTCTGGAGACTTTGGTTGTTAGGACCAAGGACAGGCACTATTCTGCTACTGCTATCTACTGGATAGGAGCCAGGGATGCTACTGACGGTCACCACCCATAAATCATACAGTCAAAATGTAGAGAGTAGGAGGTCAAGAAACCTGGGGTTGGGTTGACCTTGGATAGACTTTTTAAATTAAGATAAAGACTCCAAGAACTGATAAACCTAAGCTGACCCCTACATAGATTTGGGGCTTGAATTCACACGATATTTGTGGTTCAAAACATTCACCATCCATTAAAAAAAAAGTTCTCTACTAGTTCTGGGATGGGCACAATTTAAGTGTAAGAAATTCTACCTGCTGTGGCTTCTCTGCAGCAATCTTAAAGGCAGGAAAACAGTTTTAGAAATTGCTAACATTTCATCAAATTTAAAGTGTTCACGAAATTTGAAAAGCCCTTATTTAAAATACTGGGGAAAATCTATTGACCTAGAATACGTATTGTGAGGTCTTTCAAAAAAGAGGGTAAAAAGGAAATTTTCAGGCAAAAAACTTGAGGCTTTATTAGCAATTGAACTGTACTAAAGGAACTTATATATAAAAACAAAGTCTGAGATAAAAGAATTAATTGGTGAGCAGGATAGAGACAAACACCAAGAGGGTAATAATAAATACAAATAGATGGCTGCAATTAATGCAGTGGAATTAATTCTTCATCAAAGTGCAAATGTGATCATATCTCATTTAGATACTGGGTTTGTACACTGCCAGTAACTAGCCTAAAATACGGCACATAAAAACAATGAAACTTTGTGGATACATTCATTGTGGACAAAAATGTGCATCAAGAAAAAAAAATGAAACCTACTAAATACAAAAGGTATTGGTAATGATAAAATGTTTAATGTACTAAAAACATACTAGTTCAATGCATATAATATTATATCTTTGACATACACATGAATCACAGAAAGACACTTTCAAGGAGAAATGGGTGGACTTATCAGTTCAGTAATTTCTAAAAACATGTCACTCAAATGATACATCTGACAAAAAAGGTCAGTGAGGCAACAGATCATCTTCAATAGACTAAGCTTCCTTCATTGATCTTTTATAGCATTTTGTCCTCAACAACTGAAGAATATGTTTGTTTCAGCAAATACGTAAGTAATACTTACCCAAATAGTCCCCTTGTTAGGCCACCAAAGAATTCCGAAAGAATTCCCAAGAGATGGCATCATGTAATTAAGTTTCAAATGGCTCTTTTAAGTTAGAAATCAATAATTAACTAGAAAAATAAAATGATAATGTGGAAACTAACATGGCAAATACTGAATACCCTGTGGTAGCCAACATCCTATATAGTATATCCTAATATAGAGGTAGCTGGTCAAGTGCTTTTTAAAGGAAAATGTAGGCTTAATGCTTCTATTAGCACATAAACTAAACATTAATGACTAATAATCTCTTAGGTTATCAGAGAAAGGACACCACAAAAAATCCCAGAGATACAAGGATAGTAATAAAGAACTAAACTTTGAACAATTAAAAGAAAATGAAGGGAAAAACGAAAAGGCAATACACTTGCATTTATATAGATACAAAAAAAAATAGTATTTTTTGAGTAACTATGTGCCACTGAAAACTTAGACGAAAGTATGAATTCATCACCAACTTAATTCACCTAAACTCACTCAAGGAATAGTAAAAACTAACACAAACAAAACAAGAACACAATTGCCCTGTGAAATTTAAGGCATGATTTATAAAAGTTCCAAGTGGCGCATGGGATTATCATCCCAAATTATCCAGCAAGATTTAAAGTATGCACTTCCTATGCCAAGAAACTCCCTTTACTTATATCTCAAAAATCCTTTGCATTTACACACCAAATTTACAGCAGTAGCCAAAAAAAAAAAAAAAAAAAAAACTGGAGAAAATACCTGTGCACAGGCAAACAGATAAAAAGCTGTTAGAATCATACAGTAGAGCAATGAAACAAAAATCAGTGAATCTCAATTGCACACATCAGCATGAAGCATTGCATGTGTACGTTGAACAAAAGTCTAACATTTGCTAACATAAACAACGTTTTTATGGCTAACATACATATGCACTAAATCCACATATATAATTAAAAGCACTAAAATAAATCATCACAGAAGTTAGAGGATCTCGTAGAGGACTTAAAATGGAATCAGAGAGCCAAGGAGGCTTCAAGGTAGAGAAAACTTGAGATTTCTTAAGCATCAGGATGGAGACGTGTGTGATTATTCTCATCACAACTTCCTAATTTGATGACACATACAAGGTATTTAGTCCGCGGGTTGAGTGGGAGGGGTATGAGCAAGGAGGTAGAACACCACTATCAGCCAGGTAAGAAATAATCACAATGTCATTATCAACACGCTTATTTTACTCAACTTTTCTGTGCTACTCTCCGAAATCTATCTTTTCACCTTTGGGAGCAGGCATACCAAAGAATTATGATGCACTACGTAGAACTTAATTATTAGAGTTAATGTTACTCATTTTTTATTTTTTTTATTTTTATTTTTATTTTTTTTATTTATGAATATCTACTTTTATTTTTTCATTTTTTCCAATATATGAAATTTAATGTTACTCATTTTTTTAAATTAACTTATTAAGGAACTTGTTATTTAGAAGACACAACCAGCATACCAGCATACTGAATTCTAAGATATCAAAACATAATTCCGTCTAAGATTTAGTGATATGTTACCATAAGGCAGCAATAATTCTTGCTTTCAAAATGCTTCAAGAAAACGACTTTGACCAGTAGTGGTCAAAGGAACAGTGTCAGACGTGCCCTGCGAAGAGCATGTAGCTCCAAATCTGAGTGTTTATCATCTACTTCCTACATACCTAATCCCAAAATAAAACCAATTCTAAGGAAAAATATGCCTTGCCCTATATGCATAATTTCAAAAACAGCATATTAAACCACTCCACAGCCCCACTCTTGAACCCAGTATTAAGTAGAAATAGTAAATAGCTTTTAAAAATTTAAAAGCGGAGGATCACCTGGGTGACTCAGTAGGTTAAGCTTCAGACTTCATCCCAGGTCTTGATCTCCCAGTTCAGGAGTTCGAGCCCCATGTTGGGCTCCGTGCTGACAGCTCAGAGCCTGGAGCCTGTTTCAGATTCTGCCCCTCCCCTTCTCTCTGCCTCTCCCCTTCTCTCGCTCTATCTCTCAAAAATAAATATGAAGGGGCGCCTGGGTGGCGCAGTCGGTTAAGCGTCCGACTTCAGCCAGGTCACGATCTCGCGGTCCGTGAGTTCGAGCCCCGCGTCAGGCTCTGGGCTGATGGCTCGGAGCCTGGAGCCTGTTTCCGATTCTGTGTCTCCCTCTCTCTCTGCCCCTCCCCCGTTCATGCTCTGTCTCTCTCTGTCCCAAAAATAAATAAACGTTGAAAAAAAAATTAAAAAAAAATAAATAAAATAAATAAATATGAAGACAAAAAACATAAGAGAGGAATAAAAGCATCAGGGGGCATCATGGATTGCTCCTTTTACCCCTCACGCAGACTCACAGAGTGCCTCCAGTAAAGCCTTCCCCACAGACGTGGTGGGAACACCACTGCAAACCTACACCTTTACACGGGAGGTTGAATAAAAATATGCAGAACAAGGAGACTGGATGATACAGAAATGCTGGGAATGTGCTAAAGTACTAACTTAGTATCCAACAGGATAATGACACCGCACTGCTCCAAGAAACCATGACCAAAATGGGACCTTTGTGAATGTACACATTTGCTTGTTTCATTTGTATTGTTGACCATGCTCAGAAATGACGATGGGTCTCAACAGTACAAAGAGGTGGTTGTCCAGGGAGTACTGGGGCACCAACAGGAAGATGCTGGGTGGCCAGGACTGCAGATAGAAACATGGACACTCAGACATGTTCCGCTACAGGAATAACTAAGAGAGGATTTTCACACTTCAGTAAAATATGTTGTTATTCTCAGAGGAGCATGGATATGGGAAGAGAGGATGTACATTCTGACAAAGGAAAAACCACAGTGCCAGTCTCTAGCCATCAGAGAATTCTATTTCCAAGTAGCTCCTGAATGTAGAAAGTGATGGAGGAGAATGTAAGACAAAGTAGGGCATCAAGTCCAAGGAAGAACTATTAAAAGTAAATTGGGAGAATCTTTATCAATACCCCTTCCTTTTTGAGGGGAACACTGGGCTTGTCAAAATAATAAGATGGAAAACTATTTTCCCTAAAAAGAAATTTTTTTTCTGAGAATAAAGTAGAATAATATTTTCCCTAAGAAGAAACTTTTCCAAGAATGACAACCTATACATTTCCTAGGAAAGTAACTTTTTTTTTTAGCAGTTCATGTATTTTGGGGCACCTGGGTGTAGCTCATTCGATTAAGCATCCAACACTTGGTTTCGGGTCAGGTCATGATCTCACAGTTTGTGGGATCAAGTCCCACATAGGACTCTTTGCTGACAGCTTGGAGAGTGAAACCTGCTTAAGATTCTGTGTCATCCTCTCTCCTTCTCTCTCTCTCTCTCCCCCCCACCCCCGCCCTGCTCATGCTCTTTCAAAAAATTTTTTTTACAGTTTGTATTTTGAGAGAGAGAGCATGAGAACACAAGGAGGGTTGGGGAAGAGAGAGAGAGGAAGGGAGAGAGCATCCCAAGCAGGCTCCAAGCTGTCAGCATAGAGCCTGACATGGGGCTTGAATTCATGAACTGTGACATCATAACCTGACCCAGTATCAAGAATCAGATGCTTCACTGACTGAGCCACCAAATTGCCCCTGAATTAAATTTTCTTTCTTTTTAGGGGCGCCTGGGTGGCGCAGTCGGTTAAGCGTCCGACTTCAGCCAGGTCACGATCTCGCGGTCCGTGAGTTCGAGCCCCGCGTCAGGCTCTGGGCTGATGGCTCAGAGCCTGGAGCCTGTTTCTGATTCTGTGTCTCCCCTCCCCCGTTCATGCTCTGTCTGTCTCTGTCCCAAAAATAAATAAACGTTGAAAAAAAAATTAAAAAAAAATTTTCTTTCTTTTTAAAGTTTATTTTTGAGAGAGAACAAGAGAGCGCGCGCGAGCGCGCGCGAGCAGGGGAGGGGCAGAAAGAGAGATGAGCGAGAGAGAGAGAGAGAGAGAGAGAGACTGACTCCCAAGCAGGTTCCACAATGTCAGCACACAGCTGGTCTTGAAGCTGGAACTCACCCCTGTGATATGACCTGAGCTGAAATCAAGAGTCAGATGCCCAACCAACTGAGCTGCCGAAGCGATCACCGATTTTCTATTTCTATTTGGCATGTAAGGCAACTTTAGGAAAGAGAATTTCATTTTTCTCAGCTCTACAACCTAAGTTAAATATGTTAGTTTCCCCCCGCCATCACCTCACATACATATTATCCTGATTCTAAGAAGTAGATTAGTAAGGACACCAGTCCCATTTACTTATGTGTACTTCAACCATTTGAGATTTACTCAGCAGATCCCGAAGCGAGATTATACACCCCTTGATGGTTTTCTTTGGCACTTCTGCTCTCCCCTCTGCATTCCGTGTCAAGAACTCCATCCCCCCCCCCCACCATGGTGATTATGTTGCCATTCAGTTTGGGAGAAACTGGATCTATTACCCTGAGCGTTAGTTCTGTTACACAGAGGGTAACTTCTTTTGTTTTTATGATCTGCTTAGAAGGGATATAACACCTGCCTCAGAGTTGTGAATTGCAACTCTGATTTCTGAAGTATATGACACTTGACTTTTTGGGTAATAACGTTAGGAATCAGGGGATGCATATAGCCCTGTTCATCTCTCCTTACTGCTAATTCTAGCCATCTGCTAGTTGCTTCCTTCTCCAGGAGCTGAATTCTAGCTGTGATCCTTTGGTAAACCCATTATGTTGGATTTGTGCCACCCCTCCCCCCCAGATACTTGTTCCTTTCAAGTATGAACTGCCAACTTTTAGGCTCAGAAAAAAGACATTCATTACAATAGCCAATGAAAATTACATTTTTCTTGTTTGCTTTCAGATACCTTTAGTTTCTTCTTGGTAACTGCAGCTTATTAGACCAAATTACAAAAAAGTTGTTGCATTCCGATTCTTGAGCTGATTCTCGATCACTGATTATAGTTTCTTTATTCCAAAGCAGGGGTTGCCAAGCTTTTTATGTCAAGGCCACACAGTCAATATTTTAGCATTTGCAGCCTATACTGTCTCTTTCACCACTACTCATCTCTGCTGTTGCCACACAAACACAGCCACAGACCATATGTGAAAAATTTACATGGCTCTGTTCCAATAAAACATTAGCTATAGACACTAAAATTTGGATTTCTTATTTTCACAGGTCACAAAAATTTCTTCTTCGATGATTTTCAAACGTAAAAATCATTTTTTTCTGCAGTTTGCAGACCATAGCGAAGCTAGCACAGCCCACATGTGGCCTGCGGGCTGTAATTTGCAAATCTCTACTCTCAAGTTTTGTGTTTGAAGCTCTCGATCATTCACCTTTTCCAACCAAAATCTTTTAGTCTACCTTTTCCGTTTAAGAACAAGACAAAACAAAATCCACCAAGCAGCGCTACAATATAGGTTTCTGTTAGATAACACAGGCAGTCATTTTCCCCCCTACATATTTATATGCTTGTATCTTTTGGAAGCAGGCTGTCATTTTGTAGATGTCGAAGCTCTTTGCATAAGCTACATTACAGACCAATCAATCTTCCTTCTCTGTTTCAATCTTTTGAGTGGTTTTCTTTTTTCCCCTTAAGATAGTTTAAGAACCAATCCTTCATCATCTACATGTGCATGTCAACACGGCCTTGAATTACATCCATGGGTTGCAAAACCAGAAGAGAATCATGTCCATGATGGCTCCAAACACACCAATAGCTTCTGTAAACCCAGTAAAACAGACCAAGAAAATCACTTAGAAACTAAACTCTGCCACTGTGCTTCATGGCCGTATTTTTCCTTGCAAGCATGAGAATCACCCAACTGCCTTGTTTCAAGGTGTCTATTTTTGTCTCTCCATTACTGACGGATTTTCATTTGTATCTTTGTCGTTACTAAATAAATTGCACCTTTAGAAATTAGTGCTTACCTCCATGAACTCTGCAACAATGAAACCCGTAAGTACATTAAACAGCCGAAGGTTACTTAGGAAAGCAGTATGAAGAGGCAATTCTCTCTTGCAAGTATTAATCATACATTAACACTTCCTCTAACCTTTATTTCTTTTAATGTTTCCTATATTCCTGAAATTATGCTAGCTATCTCATCTGTCAATGGTGGAAAACCAGCAGAGAACCTAGCACTCTCATCAAGGTAGGAGCACTGTGCAATGTTAGATGCTCCAGCCTTCCTAGCCATCAGTATGTGCACAACACTGGAGTCTGAGTATCACAGGACTCTGTGTCTCCCTCTCTCTCTGTCCCTCCCTCACTCACAATCTGTCTCTGTCTCAAAAATAAGTAAAACATTTAAAAAAAAATTAAAAGACTAATTATAAAAAGAACCTACATTACATATGTATATGTGCCCAATTCTGGAGTCTGAGTATCACAATTGGCTATAGACCAATTGTATACACAGAGCTTAAGAAGAGAAGGAGTTTAAAAGGATATATTTACAAGACAGGAAAAAGAAAAGAACATACATTTCCTTGGTCATCGACTCTCTGCTCACTGGAATCCCTGAGTGTGTAACAGTTTATTTCATCCTGTCTTTACCCATACCGCTAAGCCAGCTAAAGAAAGTCTTCTTCCTACGTTTCAGTGCTCAACCTCTGTTCCCTGCTTCGAGTCCACATCGACTTTACCCATTTCTCCAGGCAATAAAGCACCGGTTCTTCAAGCTTCCATGCTGCCAAATACATATGGAACACTAAAGCGCTTATCATATGGTTGTAATGATGAGGGTATCTGTTAGACTCCAGGCTTATTTCAGGCAAGAACCCTTTCCATTTTTATCGGTATCCAGGTCGCATGGAACAACGTCTGCCACAAGACGCTTAGTGAATGGATCAAAGAAGTCAACGAGCAAAACACTGGGAGGGGGATTGGATGGAGTCCCGCCTGTAACTCTAACAGGTACCACTCTGTAGTTTCCAGTTTCACTATTCTAATCTGGCAAAAGAGCAGGAAACGTTGCCAGGGGAGAAGCAAGTGACTAACAGCAGCTAAGACAAATTTAATGTTAACAAGGGCAATTAAAATATTACAAGTAACAGCCAACAGGCCCTCCCAAAACATTAGCACTCCACCTGAGCAAGAAGTTTCAGTTCCTCATAATGTTCACTTCCTTCCGTCAGTACCTAGTTTATCAGGAAGACGGGAGTATGGCAGTTTGTACAATTGTTAAAACAAAATTCATTTCCAATTACTCATCCACAAGTACATTAGGAAGAGAAAAGATAAAAAGCTAAGGGCAGAGAGAAGTAAGCACAGTTATCAATGACGATTCATTTCAGTATGATATTGAGCATTGGCTTATCTTTTGCTCTTCTGTAAATTGTATTTTTGAAAGCCTGAGAACCTTGTTACGTTTTCGTTAAGTTATATAAGCATGCCTTATACAAGTTAATGAGAATGACATAGAGGAACAATAAATCTCTTAATGAAAACGGTTATAACTGTGAGCAGATTTCATACTTTAAATGATAAAATGATGTTTTTCATTTAAAAAGTGTTCAAATTTTAGTTATTTTTAAGAAGGTCCTTGAAGAATCCTATATCCTATCACATTTAATATTAAATGGTAAAATAATCCCAGATCACATATAGGTAGGGAAATTGTACTTGAATTCAAGAAACACATTTAATGGCACCCTGTCATTGTTCCATAAAGATGCATTCACTATGCACTACAAAACAATCCGGTAATGGTATCTTTGGTAAACCTAAATAATCATAGTTTTTTGTCTTCAAGTATTATTGACAATATCTGAAACGTATCTAGAATTATTTATAGCTCAAAATTACTATCACTGTCTTGAAGACTATACGGCTAAGAACTGGTCTTAAAAATCTACGTTAGGTAGGAGCGCCTGGGTGGCTCAGTCGATAAAGTGTACAACTTCGGCTCAGGTCATGATCTCCCCGTTTGTGGGTTCGAGCCCCGCGTTTGGCTCTGTGCTGACAGCTCAGAGCCTGGAGCCTGCTTAGAACTCTGAGTCTCCCTCTCTCCCTGTCCCTCCCCCACTCACGATCTGTCTCTGTCTCAAAAATAAGTAAAGCGTTAAAAAAAATTAAAAAAATAATTATAAAGAAATCTACATTAGGTAAGTATATTCAAAGATTGGATTCAAAGCCATCAACTGAGCCATTATACACATGAAAACTGGAAATGAGAGATTTGTGCACAGTTCATTATTCTCAATACATTTTTCAGTTGCACAATTTCAATTTTAGCTACTGTTACATTTAAATCAAATCATTTTGTCCAGTTAGTCTTTACAAAGTACAAAGAAATTACTACGGTATTGCCAGCTGTTGCTATTGTAAACTAAGATGCATTTTGTATGCATTAACACCCCTGATGAGAACAGATGGAATTTACCCCTTGCAACATTTTTTAAGTATTAATTACTTCCATTTCTGTTGTGTTGTACATTGTGTACTTTCAAAGGGAACATATCCAAGCTCAGATGGGGTATTTGCAGCTCACCTATACCAAGACTGTAAGTGAAATTTGGCTGTCATTTTAACTAACTCATTAGGATGCCTCTAAATTCATCATTATTGATGGCTGTTTTTTTATAAAATTTATATAATAATGCTGTACTTTGCAAAATTAGAGATGACTTACCGTACTTATTAGTAATCATAGAGCTGATATAACTTCTGCTGGATTTAAAAGCAAAGCTGTCCATGGCCTAATTAAAGTATTAGACACACACAAAATTTGAAGCAGCTCTTAGGTTTTTTAATCATAACAAGGCAAACAGCTATCTTCTCTTAACTTTAACTTTTTGATAGAGTATCTACCAATGACATTGAAACATTTATTAAATTTTTTTATGTTTATTATTTTTGAGAGAGTGACAGCATGAGTGGGAGAGGGGCAGAGAGAGAGGAAGACAAAGAATCCGGAGCAAGCTCCAGGCTCTGAGCTGTCAGCACAGAGTCCAACGCGGGGCTTGAACTCACGAACCATGAGATCTTGACCTGAGCCGAAGCTGGACATTTAACTGACTGACCCACCCAGGCACCCCAGAACATTTATTTTTAGGTGTGAAGAGACAATTTGAAGCATATTCATAAATTAATCAATAACCAATAGTTAACATCTAATAACTCTACTAACTGGCTGTTTTCTATTTCTATGTAACCAACCTAATTTTTATTTCAGAAAGATACAAATGACTACCAATGTGGTGAAAATATCAAGAATTGTTTTGGTTTTAGAAAGTCTTGTTTTATCTAAATTATTCCAGAAAGATTAATGCTTGTCAACTAGTCTTTAAAAAGTCTAGGGGTGCCTGGCTAGCTCAGTCAAAAAGCATGTGACTCTTAATGTGGGGGTCATGCATTTGAGCCCCACACTGAGTACAGAGATTACTTAAAAATACACCCTTTAAAAATAGAAATAAAAAATAAAGTCTATAGAAGATCATATGGTAATTAAAAGGCACTCATCCATCCAATATATACTAATTGAACTTTTACAATGTCCTTGGCATCTTCCCTAGGCACTGGAGACATTTTGGCTAAAATAAACCTACAACATTGCTGTCTTCACGCATCACATAAGGCGGGGAAAGGTGAATAACACATGGTTTCACAAGTAAGTAACACAGGTGGATGGTAATGATCTCAATGTTTTAAAATCAGGATATGAGCAAGTCCTAGAGGAATGGTGGTTAATTTTTTGAAATCATACTAACTGGACACATACACATTAACAACGCCCTTACAATCTACAGGGATGGATCTTTGAGAATTAGCAAGAAAAACACACATGCCCCCACAACTACGTCTATATTATATATTTGTAGTAAAATCCGTTAAGAGAAGCTGAAAATAAAGTTATTTATGTTCTTTGATAAAATGTTGAGTGTTGTGAAAATTAATGATGTTAGAGGTTTTGAGGGAGAGGGTATTAAAACTTTTCTCTAAATCTCCCATTCACAGCTCAAGCTGCCTTGAAGCATGTGGACAAGTCTCACACCTTATTGCATTTTGATATTTTTTTTTCAAATGAATGACTGTAAAATGATAGCCACTCCGTAATGACAATATCATGTATTCCAGAAGAGTTGTTAAGGACTGTCTCAGTAATTCTTTCCATTCTCTTGAAAGAAAAGGGGTTATTGTTTCCATTAAACAGAGGAAAAATTTTGCAAGCAACGAAGGCATTTTTTTCCTCTATCCCATAGCTGTAACTATTTGGCAGACCTGAGATTTACACTCTACCTCTACATGATTTCAAATATTATACTGCAGTATCCACCTTGAGCTATTTTACTAGTCCTGATTCTGATCCTGAATTAGTGAACCTTAAGTTCATTTTCAAAAGTTTTGCCAATACTATGAAAAACAATATTGAAAGTTCAGCTTAAAGTGCATACGCGTAACACAAAGCTAGGATCTAAGAAGCAAGATTATGCACCTCAAACATACCTAAAAGAAATTAAAGAATAAAATCCCTCAAGAAGGCAAATGTACAAAGAATCTGTTGAAAAAACCCTTAACATTGGTAGGAATAGCTGTCTCAAGAACCAAACCCAGGTCACAAAATAAGCATACCTTTAAAAATAGAAATTAACGAACAGTGGTGAACAAAGAAAACAAGAATACAACCATAATCCATTCGATGCATATTACTGTATCCACTACCTGTGCATTATCTGGCCAATGATAATTTATATAATTAAAAAGCATGTTCGGCCTGGACTCTTACTGTAGGAGACACAGGCTCCAATGTGTCAAGCAAATGAGAGGCCATAATGACAACTCTCACAGGAACTTGATTAAGTGTCCCATCCTGCACCGGCAACACTTAATGGGGTCTCCAGCCTACGTGCACCATGTGTTATCAGACTAACTTTTATATTTTTCACTGGACACTGTCAAAAAGGAGCCTATTTTAGCAGAAAAGGCACTTAACCAGAAGTAAAGAGATCAGAATTCTAGCGCGATACTTCCATTCACCCAGCTTAAAGCTCTTGAGTCTCTAACTTGAACAATATGTAAAATGAGAGGATTTGGTCTCAATGATCTTGGGAATCTATTCCTTTCTCATTCAAATATATATCTGCATAAGCTATTACGTTTCTATGTACGTCTGTTTATATTAACGTATGCATCTCTAGTGGTTTCCCTAAAAACTAAAAAAAAAAAAAAAAAAAAAAAGTTAACATGTTACCAGGTTAAATGCAAATTGATATATATGCCAATGTGGTGAAATAAGTTCCTGCAAGGAATTTACACTTAATGAATACACTTGGTTATATTTCTATTGTACCTTGTAACAGGATTTCATTTAAATCATGATGAATGCTTATGAGGAATGTGGTACAAATTAAATGACTATAGAGTAGAAACACCTAAAAAAGCTTATTAAGAGGCTGGGGTGCTCAAGGAAATAGGGACATAATTGAAGAACTCTTAATGTACATTTTATGAGCACATTTGTTCCTGCTGAGGTTCATAAAGCAGAAAAGTAGCCAATGCAGTATCTCTATTTCTGAAAAACGGAAAGGATCCAAAAACACATTGGGCTATTACTATCTAATTTAATGACCATTGTGGCAAATGTCATAGAAACAATTTAAAAGGATCAAGTAGAGAACATTTCACATTTTGATTAAGGCAAATACAAGTTATTTCACAAAACTCATCACTATTCTTTAAAAAATGCAGTTTCTTTATTTCTAATACAAGATAATCACATCACATGAACAGTCCCAGAAAAGTCTTTGACAGTTTCAGGATTTGAGGGAAACGACGAACATATAATAACAACAGCCATTAAAAGGAACATATACTTTCAACGTACATAATGCTAATTTAACCTTAGTTTTGAGAACACGAGTGTAATTTTTCCCTGAAAATTTTTGTTTATTGTTATTAAAGATCATGAAACATCGTGGAAAATCAATGGACTATCTACAAATATAAATGTCAATGTTTGCAGAAATGAGGTTACATTATTTTGAAATATTTGAGTAAGATTCATGTAGTTCTCTATAAACAGTAGATCTAGTACTATTTAAACCCCACCTCTGATTTCAAACATTAGATTTGAAATTTTTTAGTAATATTTTGAATTTAAGGACAAGTGGGGTATTTAAGTTTTCTTCTTTGACTCATACTCTGGGATGAATATTAAATATACAAACAAATCTCCTTTTATTTTTATTTTTTTTTGGGACAGAGAGAGACAGAGCATGAACGGGGGAGGGGCAGAGAGAGAGGGAGACACAGAATCGGAAACAGGCTCCAGGCTCTGAGCCATTAGCCCAGACAGAGCCTGACGCGGGGCTCGAACTCACGGACCGCGAGATCAGGACCTGGCTGAAGTCGGACGCTTAACCGACTGCGCCACCCAGGCGCCCCACAAATCTCCTTTTAAAAGGAGGCCCTTTTCCTACAGTTCATTAAAAAGCTTAATGAGAAAAAAAAAGCTTAATGAGAAGTTATATTTATCTTAAAAAAAAGATACACAGACAAGAAAGATACATCTGTATCGTCAATATACAGCTGGAACAAAAATACCTACAAAGTTCACTAAATCTTATGTCAAATATAAAAAGGAAATCTATTGACCTTGCAAAGAAAAAAACATTTTTTAAACAGAATAAGCATTTTTGGTTTTTAAGAGTTATTGTTAATAGTTGTAGCCTATTTATTGCCTTTCAAATCAAACTGATCATAGGGGATATATACTAGTTTATATTCCTAACTTCTAAAGGCCCCTGGAAAGCAGCAGTAATATAAAGACCTTACCATTCACTCTTTTCAGTCTCACCTGCTTCAAGAAAATCAGCTCTGGGCTAATTTGGTTATTTGTTCCACAATGAGTTTATAATGTGAGAGCAAATGTGACCACATAAAGATCTAACTGGAACGGACTTTATCCATCTATTCCCGATAAAATTAAACACACCTGACAGCTAGATATGGGTCCAGCACTGCATTCCTACCTCTTTTATTGATGGCTCTCCCCTTCACTAAGAGATCTCACAGACCAAGTGTTAATAGGAGACACATCTAAGTTGCCTTCACCAGGGAGAAAAGGCTTTCCTAAATTCATCTCTAAACCTAAAATGCAATCAACTGCGATGGGCTGAACATCGGTTGCTAAAAAATGTCCACATTCTTATCCATGGTACCTGACAGAATGTTTCTTTTCATGGCCAAAGGGATTTTACAGAGGTGATTAAGCATCTTGAGATGGGAAGATTATTCTCATTACCCAGGTAGGCACACTGTAATCACAAGACGTGACCACAGAAGCAGAGGTACAGCACCATCGGGTCAGGAGCCAAGAAATGAGGGCCGTGTCTAGAAGCTGCCAAAGCCGAAGAAATGAATTCTCCCCTAGAGCCTCCAGAATGATTGCAGACTCCCTGATTCATTTCAATTTGCGATGCTAGAAGCCATTGTTTGTTGTAGCATGTTACGGCAGCTATCAGAAACGTACACTCCAGCTAAGTGGCCAACTAAACCCAAAATGGGCAATTCAGACCCGGGTACTTTCACACATTTTCATGTTTCATTTGGGCTAAGGCATTTCCGCACGGTTATCCTGATCATTAGAGAAAACCTTTGAAGAGGCACAAGTAAATCAAACAGCTACTCCTATTTCATGATTTAAGTAAGTGCCTATTAAATATGTTTTTGCTTACAACAACTTAAGATCAGAAGACACTTTAGCATACCATCATGACAACAGCTAGGAAAACATACCTTGTTTAAAGGCTCCTCAGAATTTAGGGGAAAATGGTTTTAATGCTTTTTGATTATTTTTTCTTTGTTGGTTGAAATAAATTAATATATTCCTATGTGAATTGTTTTTCCCCCAGATTTTTAGTGAAAGCTGTATTTTCAAGTATAAAATACAAATTACCAACAAATTTGTTGTTTATGTCAAAAAAACCCTCAAGAAACAAATTACCAATTTTAAAACACTATTAGACTCAGCCATTGCCTTTATTGCATTAAAGAACAGGTAACACCGATCAGATAAGTCTTTTTTGCAAAAATGTATTTTTTGGCACTATTTACTTAAACCAAATAGCTATCTGTTGCATGTTGATGTGCTAGGCCTTGTGCCGGACACAAATAGGTAAAAAGCCTGGTCCTTCCCCCTCACCCCCACCTTGGTGCTCACGTGGCTTTAGAGGTAGCCCCGGATAATCAAACAGAACATCTACTAGAAGCGCTGACTGTTGGAGTTACGGCAATGAACGTTCACGTGGTAAGTGGACTGCAACAATTGCTGGAACCATTATTACTCACAAGCATGACGGAAGAACCACTAGCCTTCATAAATTCCTGCCTGACTCCTAACAAGGAGGGACTGGCCCTGCTTCCAAAATCACATGTGGCTTGTGTGACTCCCAGAAGACAAGGATTACTTACGCTGCATTAAGATGTAATGTGTTTCTGTTTAACAAGCTGCCAATGCATCTGGGGTTGTGTTTGCCACGGCAAATGTCTCTCAATGCTGATTTTCATCATTTAGGTTCATCAGTACCAACGACAACAAAGGTGTCTAGTTCTTGCCACAAGTATTGTGAAAAATTCAAATACTAAAGCCTTAAGGAAGGATTTTCTTGAATGTTGCTACTTTTTTTTTTTTTTTTACCATTTATTCATTTTTGAGAGATAGTGCATCAGAGAGGGAGGGGCACAGAAAGAGAGGGAGACACAGAATCTGAAGCAGGCTCCAGGCTCTGAGCTGTCAGCACAGAGCCCGATGTGGGGCTCGAACCTGGGGACTGCAGGGTCATGACCCGAGCAGAAGTCTGGCACTTAACTGACTGAGCCACCGAGGTGGCCCTGAACTTCGTTACTTTTTGGCATCAATCTTAGACTCAACCAGCAATTAGTCTAATTTTTCCACAAGGGAGGCGTGTGTAAATAATGCATTATTACATAAATCATAATTGCCAAGTAACAATTAAATATTTCTGTGTCATCTCTAAACTCTAAAACATTTCACTAACTATTTTATAGGTCTAAATTGCATTTTAAGACTGTTCCCCTAGATATTTTAATAAAATATTAGTTCTTATACTATGAAAAAATCTGACCTATACAATTAGTTCTGGAAAGATTCAGTTTCTCTGGTTATTTCACCAAAACAGGTATCTATTGTTTAAACATGAAGTGAAATTTAAAGTAAACTTTTAAAGTGTAACCATATTTTCAGGGGTGCCTGGGTGGTTCAGTAGGTTAAGTGTCCAACTTCGGCTCAGGTCACGATCTCACAGTTTGTGGGTTCGAGCCCCATGTCAGGCTCTGTGCTGACAGCTCAGAGCCTGGAGCCTGCTTCAGATTCTGTCTCTGGCTCTCTCTGCCCCTCCCCCACTTGTGTTCTGTCTGTCTCTAAAATAAATGAACATTAAAAAAATAAAAAAGTGTAACTGAATGTTTAAAGAAGAGCAATGAAAACAAGCACAGTTTAAAAAAAAAAAAAAAAGGAATACTTCCAAATCTAAAGGTTTTTCTCTGTCACTGGGATGGCACCTTCCTAGTTACAGGGGTTTAACTGGACTGATTTGTTCTGTTTTCAGACACAAGTAGGAAACGTCAGGTTGCCAACCCTACAGACTATAAATGAAGATTGGCGTGTGCACATACCCACACACATACACATATTGTCACATGAAGAATAATTGTTTTTGTTTTTGTTTTTTCAGATGAACTCTAGAAAACACAGTCTGGGGATGACTGATTTCTGATGCTAATTGCTGTTCTGCGCGTATCATACTCTTCTTGGTCCAGACAGTTATGACAGAAGAGGAGCGACTTCCATAACCAATTCTGGCATGAGAGATGCGATGCTGGGAGATGATGTGGAAAAATACGGACCAGACAGTTCATCCATCATTGATCACAAACCGAATGTATTATTCCAAAAACCACAATTCAAGTCATAGCTTATTCCTGTTAAACTACTTCTTCCTGTTGCTGTTTTGCTTTTTATGGAGTATTTCCACGCCTTTCTAAAACTGGACTTTTAAACTAAGACCAAGCTCTACAGCAATTAGTGCAATGGAATGCTCTAGAGTCCACGTTTTCTTGAAATATCCAGTTCCACAAACTGCACCCAGATGACCCATCTGCACTAGGAGATTATGAACATTACCTAAAAGATCCAGTTTCATTCAGAACCACATTTGTGATTCTTTTCTCCTTCATAAATATATTAACATTTGATGAGCATTCAGTACGTGATTATATTTGGGCTGTGAAACATAAAATAGTATTTTAAGCATGGATTTTTATTTATCTGATAAAATGCAGTACAGCAGCCAAATATTTAACATTTAACAGTATTTTTATTAATACTTTGCAAGCATAACTTTAACATCAATTTATATTGCATTCAATATGTATTTTTCCTACTGTATCTCAGGAGTCTAACACTCAAGATTTTGCTATGCATTTTCCCTTTTCAGTAGTCAAAGGGACAGGTCACTATCCCTTTACCAGTGACCGACTAGGTGTCAAAACAGTAAAATGTATTCAGGATATTTTCACAGGAAAGCCAGTGATTGCTTGATTAAATGAATTAACTACCAAAATTTGCCTAGCTGCCTAAGTACACACTTGAGCATTTTTCCAGAGGATGTGGTAGGTTTCATTTATTCAACCAACGTTTATTTCATGTACATGATATAAAAGGTAATCCATTAGGGACTAAAACTTAAAGACGGGGTCAAATACACATTTATTTGGAGGCTTACGGGGAATTCAGACTGGTAGTCTCGCGATCCCATCATTACAGAGTGCAGAATGAAAAAAAACATAGCATTCTAGGCAATGAGAATTTGGGGAAGAAGGGATCAGAAATGGACTTCTAGATGATGAGCAAATTAAAGTAGGTGAAGAAAAACAATCTGAGTGGAATAAAAACTCACAGCAGACAAAAGGACACATGCAAATGTCTGTGAGGGAGAGATCAAGTGAGGCGTTTCTGGGGTGGAAATAAGAGTCGTTTAGCCTGGCTGAAATACAGTGAGCAGAAGAGAGTCAAAAAACGTAACTTGGATGTTAGCAAAAGCTGGATCTTCGTGGGTATGTGAGAAATATTAAGAAATGTGGTTTAGACTATAGGCAACCAAGGCAATGCACCACATTTGAGAGAATGATTTGAACAATCAGAGTTGCACCCCGGCAGTGTGGCAAAGGAAATGGAAATCATTCGAGCCAAGAAAGCACTGGCCTGTAGTCACTGCAGTGTCTATGGAGGCATGTACTTCCATGCCATGTCCCCTCAATCTGCTACATGGTTGGCAACACGATGAAATAAAGGGGTGGCATCAGCTACCTTTAAGACATGATGGAGTTCCAGCTTCCCTGCTACTGTTAATTTCCATTAAAATAAAGCAAAATAAATGAATAAATCTGAGCTTTTTGCCATCCTTTAATGTGTATTAATACTCCCAATTTTCTCAGTGATAGCTTCATTGTTTCATTCTTTTCATTCATTAACAAGACTTTAAGAACTATACTTTATTAAGAGAGAATATTAGAATGTAACCAGTATTTCACATTAGAACCTGTTTTTCATAACGGATAAAATAAGGAACTGGGATGATAAAATATCTATCTAAAACTGTATAGTTTGGGGGCACCTGGGTGGCTCAGTCTGTTAAACATCAGACTCTTGGCTTTGGCTGAGGTCATGATCTCACGGTACTTGAGTTTGAGCCCTGTATTGGGGTCTGTGCTGACAGCGTGGAGCCTGCTTGGGATTCTCGCTCTCCCCTCTCTCTCTGCCCCTTCTCTGCTTGTGCTCTCTTGCTCAAAACAAACATTAAAAAAAAAAAAAAAAACAAAAATGTAATCTCCAGGATATTAAAAAGAAAACTGTAATTTTAGTAGTTTAAAAACTAATGTGTTTAAGTGTGTTTACATGTTTTGTCTTTCTAAATTTCTAGGTCACACCTGTTATCACTCTTCAACTCCAACTCAATAATATATTTTTCTTATTGAGAATATAAATAGAAATTTAACATATTCTAATTTTACATGTGTTTTGTGTTATACTTATCAAGATCATAATTTCTTTCACTCTGAAACTTGACAGAACTTTTGCTGACACCTCTTAGGCTCTCGACAAAAAATAAGCCTCTCTTCTATTTACGCTTCTTTGGGCAGTCATCTGAGACCATAACTACCAGACTAGGACTTAAAAGGGCATACAACACCAGTTCCTCAGGTGTCCTAATATTATTGATGCTACTCAAATTTATCATCTAGGACACTTTTGCAAGAGGGTATATACCTTACAAATTCTGAGTCTTCTGTTGCCATCATTTTTTTTTTTTTAAGTTTATTTACTTTGAAAGACTGAATCCCAAGCAGGCTCCGTGCTGTCAGCACAAAGCCCATCAGGGAGTTAGAACTCATGAACTAAGATCATGACTCGAGCTGATTATCAAAAGTCATCCACTTAACTGACTGAACCACCCAGGCTCCTCTGCCATTAACATTTTTGAAAGGTTCTTGAATGATAGGAGAGATTAAAAAAAAATAGGAGAGGAACCAAAAGTTCCAAATATCCTAACTTATCAAGTACACTACCCTAATAATACCAACTCCTGAATAAATTCTCGAATAAATTCACATTTCTGCCTGTGTCAGCCTCTCCTCCACTGATTTACTTGTCAATTTATCTACCGTCGTGCAGGTTTGTTTGTGCATTTCCAAAAGGGTTTGATATACTTTATAGAAATACATTTAGTTCAACAGATAAAATACAGAAAGGAGTAGAAAATTGACAAGGAGAAGGAGGTTGTGTTCCGTTGTAATGGCAACAATAAGCCACATGCTAGGGGCCTGCCCATTTGATTATGCCCAAGCCCCGATCCTTTTCCTGCTATCATTGATTTCACATATCAGACAGTCTTACATTAGGAATTGTTATTTGTTAGTTCCAAGGGAAAAAAAAATCAAGAAATTTAGGCCACAAATCTCACACTTTCTTTTTACTTATTATATTTTTAGTGATTGTATTTATTTCTAACTTTTATAGTCAAGAGGTGATACTGAGAATCTTCACTTCTAAAAACAACTTCAATACATTGTTCTCCATTTTTCAAGCCAGATGGTATTGCAACAGTACTTTTTCTAATAAGGTATAATGAAGCTAGTAAAAAAAAAATCTGTCTTTCAGAGTAAAGTTATAAACAACAGAAAATTCATCTTTTTATCCTCAAACAAGTGCCAGTAGGAAATGTATTTCTGATACCTTGAAAAAAAAAAGCCAAAGATTTTCAGGGTGTTAATCAAGGATCATTGCTAGATGTGCTCCTTCATTACTGATGAAAAGAAAGACACATAGTTTTCTTACAATTTCCTTTTGAAAATGAGGAATCAAGATCACTCAGAAAAAAATAACTTTTCACCTCCACTTGTCCATTCCTTCTATCTTCCATGTCCTAGATTTATCAATTTCTGTTTATCTATATTTAACCCACTATCCACTAAGACAAGGTCTTTAAAAATATATATTCACATTTAAGCAATTATAGTAACAGTTATATATGTGATGGCTCCAATAGGTCTGCTTCCTAGAACTAATGATTATATCCTATGCTCACCACTGAAATTCACCACCCAAAATACACCAATCATCCCCAACTAGCCAGATTGTCCTGTTTATCACCTCATACCCGTCTAATATATCTTATGGACTGCCATCCATATGTACTTCAAACACTTTCAACTCTCCATGTCACTAGCTCCCAACAAAGAATATATTTCACTTTTGCAGTATGGTCCCTACATACATAAAGAAATGGTCGTATATACTTGTCTTCTCAGTAGTTGCACAGAAATGAGTCAGGAACTTAGGATGACATAAAGATATCTTTTATCTAATTATTACGTATAACGGTACAGAACAACATCAGATAGATCCTTCTACAAGGTTTCCCAAGATAAACAGTATCATACAGGTATCAAGTGCTGATGAAAAAGGGAGAGGAGTTGGAATTTGAATATGGCCATGTAGCATGAGTAGCTGTCAGCTCGAGTGAATAAAGAACACAGACTACTTCAAACAAAAACAGAGTCAACAACAATGTATATTTGGCAATCATTTGAGAAATCATCTTGACATTTTATAGACGAAACTGTTGGCAAAGTGTTCAAGCATTTTATAAATGAACAATGTCTGGAAGATAGTTGGGACTTTGGAGACAAACGTAAAATACAAGACATTCAGAAAAAGATATCCAATAGCTTTTGTCAGGAAATTGTTTTTATAACCAACACTAAGAGAAAGTATTGATTTCTACCATAAGTCTTCCTTTATACTATTAATTGGCCGTCGGCATTAGGTAAAATGTTTTGCTGCGAACTTTACACAAAATATGAAAAGTTCCACGTTCGCACCAAAATACCCTATTGCTTTGAAAACTATTAATTGCTCAAATGTGTGCCATAATTTAGTGAAATGGGAGAACGTATTATCAATGAGCCACCTTTATGCTTCTGATTAATAGTTAAGTGCTAATTGTGAAGTAGTAGGAGCGCCCACCATCTTGAATACCATAATGACGGATATCCACCATCTAGTTACAAGACCATTACTGACAGCCAATTGTGACTCTGTAAAATCTCACACCATAGAATAGAAACAATGTTTAACGTTTAGGGGATGTCTATCAAGTGCTAGGCTCTCATTCAAATTTCACAACAGTTCACTGAAGTAGTTTATCATTGATAACTTTATTTTAGAGAGGAGTACAGTTAGGTATCATACAAGCTAAGTGAACTGCCTAACATCTCAACTGGTACAGAGTGGATCCAGGGTTTGAACTCAAAGATAGTCCCTATTCAACAAGGACATTAGAGTTATTCTGCTAAAACTGCAAAACTACAAAAAATAAATTTTCCATGATTAAAATCATTCTCCCAAAACATCTGTTTCAGAGTATAATTGGTCAAGCCTTATAGAATTCTGTAGTTGTTCAGCGACCACAGGGAAATATAATGTTAAATAATTCAATGCTCATGTTAAATACAAGGACCCGTATAAAGGACTATGCAAGTAATGTTAGTTTTTTTTTTTTTTTTAATTTTTTTTTTCAACGTTTATTTATTTTTGGGACAGAGAGAGACAGAGCATGAACGGGGGAGGGGCAGAGAGAGAGGGAGACACAGAACCGGAAACAGGCTCCAGGCTCTGAGCCATCAGCCCAGAGCCCGACGCGGGGCTCGAACTCCCGGACCGCGAGATCGTGACCTGGCTGAAGTCGGACGCTTAACCGACTGCGCCACCCAGGCGCCCCTATTTATCTATTTTTTTTTTTAATTTTTTTTTCAACGTTTATTTATTTTTGGGACAGAGAGAGACAGAGCATGAACGGGGGAGGGGCAGAGAGAGAGGGAGACACAGAATCGGAAACAGGCTCCAGGCTCCGAGCCATCAGCCCAGAGCCCGACGCGGGGCTCGAACTCCCGGACCGCGAGATCGTGACCTGCCTGAAGTCGGACGCTTAACTGACTGCGCCACCCAGGCGCCCCTATTTATCTATTTTTTTTTTTTAATTTTTTTTTTCAACGTTTATTTATTTTTGGGACAGAGAGAGACAGAGCATGAACGGGGGAGGGGCAGAGAGAGAGGGAGACACAGAATCGGAAACAGGCTCCAGGCTCTGAGCCATCAGCCCAGAGCCCGACGCGGGGCTCGAACTCACGGACCGCGAGATCGTGACCTGGCTGAAGCCGGACGCCCAACCGACTGCGCCACCCAGGCGCCCCAATGTTAGTTTTTTTAAAAGACATGTTTCGTGCCTGTAACGTAGGTACTATTAGCACTTTTGATAAAAGTTGTAGACAGCATCTTCACAAGATCAGAGCCAAAGTGCATGAAAACACACCATGCATGGTTGGGCAACGTTACATTCCTGCAGCCCATCAGCTTTCTGCCAGACTGATCCAGAGCCTCAGAGGCCAAACAACTCTCTTCAATGCTTCAATCCTGTGGCAACAGGCTATTTCCTCTGGAGTAATGATTACCGGTTGGTTTGATTTGCATTATTGTTTTGTTTTTTTTTAACATTTATTTATTTTTGAGATAGAGAGAGAAAGAGCACGAACAGGGGAGGGTCAGAGAGAGAGGGAGACACAGAATCGGAAGCAGGCTCCAGGCTCTGAGCGGTCAGCACAGAGCCCGACGCGGGGCTCGAACCCACAGACCACGAGATCGTGACCTGAGCCGAAGTCGGACGCTTAACCGACTGAGCCACCCAGGCGTCCCTGATTTGCATTATTGTTAACGTCGAAATTTCCATATTGCAATGGCATTACCTCTTATTGCTATTGAATTGCTAAGTGTTCACCCTCGAGGGTGACAAATACACTGTTCAGTCTCTTTCCTGCCCCCCTCTTTTCTATAAATAAGTACTATGCCCAATGTGGGGCTTGAACTCACTATCAAGAGTTATGTGCTCAACTGACTGAGCCAGCCAGGCACCCCTCTGTTTTTCCTCTTTAATCTATTGCATGTGGTACTCTGATTGAACAAAAAAGACTACGTGAAATTTCCCCCAAAATACCAACAGACACCCTTTCAAAACCAAGGCCCTGTAGTCTTTGTGATTCAGGATTTCTGAACAGCATTTTAATGCCCACAGTATATGCACTTTTAAACAATTTTGTAAGTGCCACCCGAAGATAGCAGATAAGCCTAAGTTAACGTTATTTACTCTACAATATAGCATTCAACACTCTAAGTCAGAAGTATACTATTCATCTAATTTTTAATTAAAGATGCACAGAGAGTGCCTATTTCCGTAAGGACGTACAGAGAGTTATTTAATTCGATTTAATTTCAAGTTCAGGCATTGTCTAACTTTTCTACGAGAAATACAGTTCTATCCTGTATACAGAGCATCATCAGATGACAACAAACCAAACCCGTGGCTAAAGACACTTTTGTCCACAGTAGTCTTATGAGGTCAGAATTACATAGCTTCTCATATTTATGGTCATTAGTCTGTGTTGCCTCCAGGCATAGACTAATGAAACTCCTTGCTCCTGGTAACACATATCAAGTTGCTAGAATGTACAGCAGAAGGAGAAATGAAATATAAATGTATTTAATGCACACTGTGAGCAGCAGGTTATCAAACACTCTCACTCCAAACAAAACATTTATTTTTGTTTTCCCTCCCTACCCTGAGGGATACCTCAATGTCATTGGATCACTACCTCAATTTTCACTTAAAAACTTAACTAAACAAACAAACAAAGCCTTATTTGCTACAAGTACGATTGAACTCTCTGTTTAACACAGAGAATGGTATGTTCTTAGAGGTGCACAATTTCATGGGTAATTTTTTTTTTCTACCAGGTCTTTATTATTTAATTTTCATTTCTGGATAAAATCATGGGAAGTTTTAAACAAGTCTCAAAAATATGCAGAATCAAAAACAGAAACCAAATATGAATACCAGAACAACTCTTTTAAGTCAGTTACCATCTCATCAATTGCTTTTCAATTAATTTTGCATGAGGGTTTATTAACGAAACTGACAAACCAAAGTCAGGACATCAAAAAAGTGTTTTTCAAAAACAGGTTTTAGATACGTGGACTCTTTCCTGAGTGAGTCCTCATGAACAATCCTGAGTTTGTGTATGAATATGTTTTTGATAACATTTTAAGCTGCTGGAAACAGCACTGGTGAGATCTAAAATTAACCCAACAAAATCAAGTGAAGTCTACGAGATGACATTACAAATTTTACAAGATCAACGCAAATCTAGGGGGTGACCAGTTGGGCTGGACAATTCTTATAAGACAGTATTAGAATGCAAATTGCTTTGAAAAACTGGGAGAGCCATCACTAGTAAATTTGCTGGTCGATCTAGATACATGTTAGAGAGAGAGCGAAAAAACAGAAAAAAAAACCAAAAACAAAACACTATGCAAATCCCAGGGGCAAATAAACAGAATGGTGTCCAGCTCATCACTAAAAAGGGTTGAAGTTAATTCACAGGTTTATATAGGATTTTAAATCTTTTCTACTTACCTTGCTTTACTGTTGGCTACTATGGTGTAAAAGTATTTATTCACACTAGGCCTGACTCACCCAAGAGAGACAAGATTATACTGTCTAAGAGAATAAGTTTTGAAACATCTATTGAATATACATGACAACCAAATGTGCTTAAAAATCTTAGAAGTATCTAACTAGATTAACTTCAAATATGGACTATGCTTTCAAGGTAAAGAAGCAACCCTCTTGTCCATGTAACATTTTTTATTTTATTTTTTTATTTTTTATTTTACTTTAATTTTTTACCATGTAAGAATGCTAATCAAGTTGTTGTAAAAATAGCCACACTCTAAATACATAGTAATTCTGACTCAGGTTAGGTTCAACCATAGGTAAAACTGTCTATGTCTCACAAAACCAGTGATCTCAAATACTTCAACATAATATGTTAGCTCCCTCAAGTCTTAATCAGAATCCAAAGATTTTTGACTTTTTTCCCCTTGAGTAGGCTTCTCGCCTAGTTCAGAGTTTGAACTCATGACCCTGAGATCAAGAGTAAGATACTTAGCCAACTGAGCCACCCATACACCTCCCTTAAGACCAATGTTTAGAAAGAAAGAGAAAGAAAGCTTTCTTATGGCTACTACATGCAGCCTATAGTATTTGCCCCCACAGCGTTGTTTGCCACAGCAGGCTTTGCTTATGGTTAAATAGCAAATGATCTTTCACCATCATTGCATGTTGACGTTCTATCTCCTAGAACTGGTGAATGTGATCTGGTTTGGAAATAGAGCCTTTGCACCTATAATCAAGTTGAGTTCATTTTGGTTAGAGTGGCCCTTAGTCCAATGACCGGGGTCACTATGAAAACAACTAGAAGCAGAAAGACGCACCACACAGGAGAACACCACATCACAGTGGATGCAGAGTTTGACATGTTGCACCTACAAGCTGAGCAACACCCGAGATTCCTGTCAGCCACCCAAAGCCAGGGCAGAGCCACAGATAAGACCCTCCCTCTGAGCCCCAAGAAGGAACTAGTTATAATGATAGTGTTCTCAAGGACAAAAGTCTTCAATTAAGCTAAGAATGAGTTTCTGTTGTTTTAAACTCCCAAAACTTGTGTTAGTTAGGGCCACACTAGGAAATGCATTTGTCAAGGGCACCTTCACCAGAAGTACCCATAAATACCACAGTTATCTTCCCCTGTGGACACCTTATCTCACCCAGCAGAAGCTCCAAGAATAAGGTAGTGCTGTCACTTGCTATGTCCAATCTTGTTCTGTGGAGCCCTCAATATCTCTAAGACAATCATATACCACAGGGAAGATGATGATCCCCCCATCCTTCTTTATGCTCCATTAGATGGGACCAAAGCAGTGGTCCTTGTGCCTCAACTGGTTTACAGGTTATGGACTAGATGTTTATATCTCACCAGACTTCACATGTTGAAATCCTAAACCCCCTGCCCCAAGGTGATGATCTACAGATAGAAGGGAGGCCTTTGGGAGATAATTAGGTCATGAGGGTACAGGCTGCACGAACAGGATCAGTGCCCTTACAAAAGGGACCCTGAAGAGCTCTCTCACCAGAAGACAGTTATCAATTCAGACCCTCACTGGACACCCACTTGGCTAGTGCCTTGGTCTTAGACTCCACAACTTCCAGAACTGTGAGAAATCAGTGTTTGTTGTTTAATCCACCACGTCCATGGCATATTGTTACAGTAGTGCAAATAGACGGTCCACACATTGCACCAGTGAAAAGACCCCTTCTGTTTTTGTTTTGCTTGCAGTTCCCTTTTCCCTGAGAAACATAATCAACAGTTGGTGGGTGAACTGAAGGATGGTCACCATGTGATCTGCAGAATTCACCCTTCCCTATGTATCTGATTTTTTCTTTCTCTTGAACAAGCACTTATTTCATAACCCATAGGAGCCCAGGACTTATATTGGCAGCAGGGTGGTGGTGGGGATATGGAATTCTCTTCTAGAAATATATGGGTGTGTTTGAGTCCTACAGCAAATACAGTCTAAGCTCGAGCTACCAAACAACGATTTCTAGCAAAATCTACTAAATTTCTGCTTCACAAGTATTCTTGAGTTCTTAAATATCTGCTGTATTTATATAGAAGTAGAAAGAGATGCAGGTATTTATTACAGAGATGGCCAGTATGTAGAATATACAGGAAGAAGGAAAATACCTTATGAGAAACAAAAAGGTAGATTTTTGGCTAAATATGTAGGGAATAGAAAATACATTTTTCATTAACTACCAGAGTAAAACAAACAAAAACAAACAAACCCACATATGGATGAAGAATAAAAGGATACATCAAGCATGTCTATCCACACCCAAGCAAAGCTAATACGATTCCTATAAAATTCACTAAGTCACACATACACCAACATTGAGGCTCACACAGCATGTACATGATTGTAAAAATAACTTCAAATGTAACACTGAAAGGATTTAAGTATTCTTTATGTTGGAGAGGAAATGAATAGCCTGTCCCGAAAGATGTCACTTTGGCATGTGGATTATTCTGAACTGCAATCAAAACCTAGCCACCTTAGGGAAAAACTTTGACCTCTCCCTTAACTGCGTATCGTAACTTAGGCGAGTTGTACTGAGACAGCTGTCACCTGGGGCAACTGTTTTGATCTGAAAGACCTACATACCTGGTGGGGCAAACATCTAATCAGCAAACCTCTGTTCTGATCTTCCCCCAAATCACTCTCCTCCACTTTGAAGGCCTAGCTCCTCGGGTCCCCATCCCATCCCTCAGCTCAGGAAGGCTCCTAAGCCTGAATTGCCCAGGTTGCCTTTGGGTCTCATATTTTTATGGGAATCTCCTTCGGACGAAATTTGTTTTTCTCCCGTACAACTATTTTATGTCAATTGTTAAACCTGTCAAAGAAGCTGCAAGTGAAGGAGGGAAGATTTTCCCACTGTTACAATACGGAAGCCTTAGTAAGACACAGAAGTCTGTGAGAGATCGAGTCTAGTGAGGGTGAAAAAGCCAATTTTTTTTTTTCTTAACTCCAATATGAGGATGATTTTCACCATCAAATACACTTGGAAACAGACCTGAATGGAGACAGCGCTCCGGATATTCTAATAAACTGAGAGACGACAGCTTGATCAGTAAGCCCAGCTGACGGTAACCTGGGAGTTTTGAAGAACAGAAAGCTTGGCAAATGGCCAGTGCTGCGGAGATCCAACTTGAGTTTATGGTTGTTTGGACTGCACGCAGCTCCAGAAACACCACGCCTTTATAGGCCTTCACACCTCCTACCCCCATCCTTGTGCGAGGGACAGGTCTGCCTTGCTTGTTCACATTATCTCCCTACAAGAGCTCCAGGGTTGAGGTGGAAAAGCCCTCACTGTTAAATCAGATGCTGGGCCGGCGAAGAGAATCACTCTTGACTCTTAGGCACCAACCATGTGAGGTAGTGGAGTTTATTTTAAATTACAGCTTCATTAATGGAAAATAACTTACTGGAGCAAAAAGGTGCTATTAAAGACAAATAGAATCATCATCAGGTTGAGACCGATTGGTATAAATGTTAAGAAAATAACTGTATAGATTAATTGGACTTAAAAGTTGTAATTTCCTGGAGTATCTCCCAAGTAGTCCAGTTCCCGGTCAACGACTACTGTGTAATAAATACAATCGCCAAGGGCATTTGCAGGAGAGGGACTGGTTTCACCCTAACTGAAAACACTAACAGGTAATAAAAGAAAAGGCTATCTGGCCATGTCACCGCCTAAGAAATAAGGAATAAACAATAGTGATATAACAAACCATTAGGCTAACTAAATATGAACATAAGGTAAACATTTTTATTCTGTATCATAAATATGCCCTTATTCAATGGAAATTAGGTCTGAATAGCTGTTTAAAAGCTAATGAGTCTTAGCTCTGCTTCAGTGAGGTTTATCCTCTCTAAAAGGATCCTGCCATTGGGACCATGCCAGCAGGAGTTAATTAGGCCTTCTGGCCTTCATAATATCAAGAGAAGGAAACAGTTTATTGTGCTCTTTAATGAGCACTTCATTTCTTAACTTTAATATATTTTTTTCATATTTTTGGCATATTACATTTAAATAGGTGTAGCTGTTGCTTAAATACCATTTCAGAATGGTAAGGAAAGTTACCTAATTTTGGTCTCTTATAGATCATTTATTTAACTGAATAGCCTTATTCAGAAATATTAATGTGTAGGATCACTGAGAGTTTTCATGGGCACAGCACACTAGGGCACAGGGGAAACTATTTATACAACCACCACATGAAAACAATTCTGTGTCCTCAAGACAGAGAATTTAGGGGCAGGGGGAGGGGGATGGGGGATACTCAGCTTCTCTTCATTAAGGTGCAAAACCTGTTTCACCATTTTCTAAATGCAGAAGAGATGCATAAAACATGTCTTGTGACTACAGACCATAATTAGCTAGGTGCCAAGGCTGTCTGTTTTAATAAGTACATAAATAAGTAACATTTATATTAGTATTTTATGGCTATTGCTAAGGTGAATTACAAGGAACTTCTCTCACGTGGATTTTCTCTTCTACTTATACGCCATGTAGATATAGGCACTGTAAATGCCTTGAACAGATTCCTCAATATTTTCAAATATACTAATGGGTAAAATTAAGAAATCGTTTCCTCACTGCTAGTCTTAGAAGACATGTTTAAAGAAATGGATCCTGTATTTGAGCGTGTACAGAAAAACCTCGCCAAGTGAGTAATTTCAGTTCTACACATAAGAAATCCTGAGTATTCACAAAATTGTTCAAAGCTTGGTAAGAATGCTCATTATCAAAGCATTGTTAATATTGAAAAATGATAGTAACTTAATAGCTCTGCAACTAGCCAATGGTTCAATTATGGTATACTCATAAAGCAATATGATGAAGCCTTACAAATGAGGTTGAGAAGAGTTATCACTAATGGAAAACTGTAAATACATCTTAAACAAAAAGGAGGTAAAAAACTAAAAATATACAATAATCCAATTTTATAGAAGAACCACCAAAAAAAAAAACCCAAGAAAATTTTCATCATACACAAACAATGTAAGTATGTTCAGAAAAATATAAGCAGTGGTTTAGACCTGGGAGTTGGTATAGGCTATCAATTCCTTTTTTTTTTTTCTTTTCTTTTCTTATACTATGCTTTCCCCATCTTCTTAAGTCAAACCCATAGTGCTATGATAATAAAGCAAATTTTTTTTCAACTTTGATAGAGTATACATGATTTCTAACTGTCTTGATCAATGTATATAAGATCACAGAGTATCATAAAAGAGTTTTCTTCTCTCTGGTTCTCAAAAAACTCAAAAAATTTCCCCCCCCCAAAAAAAAACCCTCAAAAAATTAAAAAAAAAATCAAAATAAAAAAACTCACAAAGTTCAATTCTCTTTGGTTCTCAAAAAAAACAACAAAAAATGGAGTTCTCATGTTACCATCCAGAAAATGCAGATCTCATACATACATGAGTATTTTCTGTTTAAGCTGGTTTTAAAAAGGCAAAGTAAGCTCATCCTAGAGGTTTAGTTCAAAAAAGGAAAACTGAGCTACACTTAGCAAAATTCATCTCTTAGAATAGTATTTTAATTTTCATTCTAGAAATCATAGCAACAACAGCATAGTTTATAAGGAGAGCGTTCTGGCTGAAAGTAGAAAGACTCCAGAGTGAAGGGTAAAAAAAAGCATGCCACATAACACAAAACGCTTAATGTAAAGACAAAAACAACTTACAAAAAATTCCCTCTGACAAGAGATGTGTGACAAACACAAAGAGGAGGCAAATTAATATAGTCTAAAATGTGTTAAAGGTTAATGTATGCTTTCAGTTGCCACATTTTGATTTTATCCGGTCACAAAAAGTGTCTTTATGTAACTGTTTGCTAATAAAGATGTGTTGAAAATGTTCAGACATGTTTAGAAATATACGTATGTATTTTGTGTCTGCGTTTTGGCCATAGGTAGCTACAGAACTGAATTGAAACAGCCAAGGCAAGGATGGTTCAGGATTTTGTCTCTTCAGTGATCAATTTAGTTTGTGCCACACTCAAGTTAACCATAATAAACCTATCCATCAAACTCTTCCTTCCCAGTTGCCATACCCAGACAGGTGATTGAAGTAAAACCAAGAAGCATTTCAGGCACAGTTAGTTGCCTTCCGGTATGAGAGTGAGACAGGCAAAGAGGCACACAAAGACAGATACACTAGACAGAAAGAGAGCAGCTGTTGTTCCTACCAGTTACTTACATGACACAATTAAAAGCACATTCAAAATGGCCTCTCCCTGTTGACACCGGGTTGCAATTTCACCAAGTTTCTCAACCGTGTTCACTTGGAAACTCAGTGCTATAGGTCTTACGTTAACTCAAAGTTCAGGAGGTATTTCAGGTTACCTTTTAACTTGTTTAAGCAAACTTGCCTTTAATTTATACTGCTATACTATGGGGAAGACACTGAAGAAGGTGTTAGAAACACAAGTAACATAAATACAGCACACCTCTTGCTTTCAAGAGAGCTCACAGACTGATGGGAAAGACAGAACGTAGCCAATTAAATACAGCCACTGCTGGGGAGAGAGTTGCAACCTCAGTGTCCAACAGGGGCTCTGAGGAGAAGCATCACGGAGAAAATTTGTCCATCAAGTGTTTTAGGGAACTGTAAGTAATGCAACACAACTATAGGATGAGTACTGCATCAGTAAGTAAAATGTGAGAGGAAAAGCTAACAGGAACCAGACTTTAAGAAAAACAGAAGTTTTTCTCCTTAAAGTCATCCAAAAAAAAAAAAGCTTTTAAATCAGTGTCTGTTCATTATCTTCTAGTAGTGTACCTTTTCCTTGTGATTCCAATTGACGAAATGATTCATAATCTATTTTCTAAAGAAAAAAGTGACGTGGAAAATGGCTGCCCACAGGATATCAAAAGAACAAAACACCAACATGAATGATGTTTCGTTGCAATAAGGTCTGTTTTTTTTTAAATAATAAAAATGATCACTAGCACATCTGAAGGAGTTTAAATATAATGGATCTAAGAATAACATGTTGTATTTAAAAACTCATTAAGTAATAAACACATACAGTATTTTATTCTACTTATTTTTCAAGTATCTAAAGAAATACAGAATCAATATATATTCTTAACTATTCTATTACCAACACAATGTTTTTTTAGCATATTGAATATGCATGCATACCCTAAATGTTATTGCTAAGAATTCAACTTAAAACTCAGAAAATTCAAGGGGCGCTTGGGTGGCTCAGTCAGTCAGGTTAAGCATCTGACTTTGGTTCAGGAATGATCTCACAGGTCTTGAGTTCTAGCACCATGTGGGGCTCCAGCTCAGAGCCTGGAGCCTGCTTCAGATTCTATGTCTCCCCCTCTCTCTGCCCCTCCCCCACTTGTTTGCAAGCAATCTCTGTCTCAAAAATAAACATTAAACAAAAAACTTAGAAAATTCAAACACAAAATTTTAACTTTAAGTAATGTTTGCAATGTCTATTTATTTACTTTGAGAGAGAGGGGGGGAAGGAAGGGCAGAGAATGGGGGAGAGAGAATCCCAAGCCAGCTCTGTATTGTCAGCACGGAGCCCAATGCAAGTCTTGATCCCACGAACTCTGAGATCATGACCTGAGCTGAAATCAAGAGTCATACACTTAACCGACAGAACTACCGAGGTACCCCATCCCTAAGTTTTAAATCTAAATTGATTATTTTTGCATACAGGATATAAAAATATTTTATGAATATTGAGCAATATTTTGCTTCTCCTTCAGCAGGTACCAAACAAAAAATGCTTATAAAAATTTATGAAAACTCAAAGCATAGTTACACCATCAACGGCCATTTAGGCCACGTTTTAAGGTTCTGAAAAGTTAGAGGTATGTAATTATTATCAAACTTAAGGTTTAAACAACATCAAATAAGTCTTAGTTCAGAATTAATCTATATTATAACACTAGCTTTGAGTTTTGTTTGTACACAATGTACCTATGAAACAAAGTATCAAAGTGGTTTGGAAATCAGCATTGTTACTCAAACATAAAGCTGTGGTTAGAGTTACAGAGAACAGTATGGGAGTGAAGGACGTTCTGTGAGAAGAAATTGCTTTTCCATTCACACTGTGGTTTTAAAAATCATAACAATAATGTATTCAGTGGTAGCATCATACATACTTGCCAAAATTCTTGATTTTGGGAGCATGAACAGTGCCCTACTTTTGTGTCAGGGAACACCACCTCACCTAGGACTGCATTTTTCCCACTCCCACTTCCAGTGAGTTTATTTCTACAGCAGGAAATTCTCTAAAATAGAGTAAAAACGGTTTCCAAAAAGAACTCTTACTTTTGATAATGTTTGACAATATGTACTGTCCCCATTGAGGTACACACACCAAACTGTCCAAGAGCCTTTCAAAAACCCATTGCTTGTGCTTTAACTTGGCATTCAGCACATCCAAAATTACTGTACAAAATAACTTTAAGACTCAACTCCCTCCACTTACCACTCAAGGAAGGAGTCCTGTGTCATTGTTATTCCTGTGTCTCTGTTCACACTATTGTCGTTGACTGTAATACTCTTTGAACCACACCCTCTCCTTCTGTCCAGACATCTACACCTACCACCATCAAGCACAAGTTTTCTAGCGATGGAAATTCTATTCTTCCTTCAAAGTCAAGCACAAGAGATGACTTCATTTCTGTAAGGACTTCTTTGTCATCTCCTACTTCATACCAAATTGCCCCCCAGCAAAGGTTCCCCCTTACTTTTCCATTTTCTGACTTTTGTAGTACCTGTATTTCAGTTAATTCTCTTCAATCTTGCCTTTCCTACCCAATGGTTGAGACCTGAAAGATACTACACCAATGTCCTAGTGAAAAGCACAGACATCACGTGTACCTACACGCTACTCGACATCTTTTATATAATGTGCTAATATGCCTGGTAAGCTGTTTAACCTTTTCAGTCTCCTTTTCACTCTTACACATGTGATTAAGTCTATCATAAAAAAACTATTATGAACATTAGGTTAAATGAAATATTGCACGTAACTAAAATGCCTGAAACAAAGCAAACATGGGGAAAAAATAGTTACGAGCTCCAAGTATTGGCTACATTATCCATGCAGATTCATCTCGTGAATCTTCTATAAAACCTAACATAATGGCTTGCAGGGAAGAGGCACTCGAATATGGAATTAAATTGCTATCCGCAACCGTCCTCTTTAAAATCTGAAAGCCAAGAGCCAATTTCTTCCAGCAGAAAACAATTTAGGAATTCTTAAGTTCAAAATGTGTTTCTTGGGTTGATGCACTTTTCTAGGTTACCTGCATTCTCTTAACTTTAGTTACATAAATCCCAGTTTCTGCTTGATATGGTCTTTTATGGATAACTAAGTGAATCTTGGAGCATAAAATCCCAGACAGATAATAACAACAAGGCTTAGGCAGGAGAAAACGTATAAGTTTACCATCACATGCCTGTTGGCCATCTGGACGTCTTCTTTAGTAAAGTGTCTATTCATGTTTTCTGCCCATTTCTTCACTGGATTATTTGTTTTTCGGGTGTGGAGTTTGGTGAGCTCTTTATAGATTTTGGATACTAGCCCTTTGTCCAATAGGTCATTTGCAAAAATCTTTTCCCATTCCGTTGGTTGCCTTTTAGTTTTGTTGATTGTTTCCTTTGTAGTGCAGAAGCTTTTTATCTTCATGAGGTCCCAACAGTTCATTTTGCTTTTAATTCCCTTGCCTTTGGAGATGTGTCCACTAAGAAATTGCTGCAGCTGAAGTCAGAGAGATTTTTTCCTGCTTTCTCCTCTAGGGTTTTGATGGTTTCCTGTCTCACATTCAGGTCCTTTATCCATTTTGAGTTTATTTTTGTGAATGGTGTGAGAAAGTGGTCTAGTTTCAACCTTCTGCATGTTGCTGTCCTGTTCTCCCAGAACCATTTGTTTAAGAGACTGTCTTTTTTCCATTGGATGTTCTTTCCTGCTTTGTCAAAGATGAGTTGGCCAAACTTTTGTGGGTCTAATTCTGGAGTCTCTATTCTATTTCATTGGTCTATGTGTCTGTTTTTGTGCCAATACCATGCTGTCTTGATGATGACAGCTTTGTAGTAGAGGCTAAAGTCTGGGATTGTGATGCCTCCTGCTTTGGTCTTCTCCTTCAATATTCCTTTGGCTATTTGGGGTCTTTTGTGGTTCCATACAAATTTTAGGATTGCTTGTTCTAGCTTCGAGAAGAATGCTGGTGCAATTTTGATTGGGATTGCACTGAATGAGTCAATTGCTTTGGGTAGTATTGACATTTTAACAATATTTATTCTTCCAATCCATGAGCATGGAATTTTTTTTCCATTTATTTGAATCTTCTTCAATTTCCTTCATAAACTTTTATAGTTTTCACCATACAGATCTTTTACATCTTTGGTTATGAAAAGATGCTCAATGTCACTCCTCATGAGGGAAATACAAATCAAAACCACACTGAGATATCACCTCACACCAGTCAGAGTGGCTAAAATGAACAAATCAGGAGACTACAGATGGTGGAGAGGATGTGGAGAAACAGCAACCCCCTTGCACTGTTGGTGGGAAAGCAAACTGGTGCAGCCCCTCTGGAAAACAGTGTGGAGGTTCCTCAAAAAATTAAAAATAGATCTACCCTATGACCCAGCAATAGCACTGTTAGAAATTTACCCAACAGATACAGCAGTGCTGATGCATAGGGGCACTTGTACCCCAATGTTTATAGCAGCACTCTCAACAATAGCCAAATTATGGAAAGAGCCTAAATGTCCATCAACTGATGAATGGATAAAGAAATTGTGGTTTATATATACAATGGAATACTACGTGGCAATGAGAAAGAAGGAAATATAGCCTTTCGTAGCAACGTGGATGGAAATGGAGAATGCTTTGCTAAGTGAAGTAAGTCATACAGAGTAAGACAGATACCATATATTTTCACTCTTATGTGGATCCTGAGAAACTTAACAGAAGACCATGGGGGAGGGGAAGGAAAAAAGAAGTTAGAGAGGGAGCCAAAGCATAAGAGACTCTTAAAAACTGAGAACGAACTGAGGGTTGATGCGGGGTGGGAGGGACAGAAGGGTGGTGATGGGCATTAGGGAGGGCACCTGTTGGGATGAGCACTGGGTGCTGTATGGAAACAAATTTGACAATAAATTTCATATTAAAAAATAAACAGAAGAAATAAAAAAAAGTTTACCATCATATACCTCCCACTTTCTTACAGTGCAGAGCTTTTTTTAAAATATTTTTTTATGTTTAGTTTTGAGACACACACACACACACACACACACACAGTACCAGTGGGGGAGGGACAGAGAAACAGAGAGACAGAATCTGAAGCAGGCTCTAGGCTCTGAGCTGTCAGCACAAAGCCTGCCATGGGGCTCCAACTCATGAGCCATGAGGTCACGACCTGAGCCGAAGTTGAATCCTCAACCGAGCCACCCAGATGCCCCATAAGCATTTCTAATATAAGGCTGGATAAATGAAGCTCTCACTTAATAGGCAAAGGAGGGGTGTGGTGGAGATGCAGTGAACTTCCACCTTGTGAAGGACAGAACCTCACATGTTTTCTGGGCAGAAAAAAAAAACACGTTTATTATTTAAATGGGTATTTTCATTAAGGGATTTGGAACAAATGCAATAAAAATGATACTCTTTAGTGGACTTGACTCTTAGGCTCATGTCTTACCTCCAACTATCAACTTCGATACCTTGGCGTACCTTGTGGTTGTATAGAACATGATTATGTCTATTAAGCATTAAAATCATCCATTGGAAGGAAATCCTGTGAGACCTAAAGATGCTTATAGGTACATTTTAAACTTCTAAGTTCCATTAACAACAAAGCAGTCTCTTTAAATATGTATGTACATTTTCTCCTAGCCAACTCTCTTTTCTTTCTCTCTCCCTCCCTCCCTCTCTCTCTCTCTCTCTCTCTCCACACACACACACACACACACACACACACATGTATGTTTTTTTTCTTAAAGTTAATGGTACTAATAGTAGATAAATAAATTTTGAACAATATTCTCTCAATGACAATATAAATCTTTAGATTCAAGGGAAGCAGTTTGAACTGCAGTTATTAAGAAGATGGAGACAAGCTGAACACCTTGAGTGCCACAGAAAGATCCTAGAAATATTTTTAGAGTTTTCTTTATCCCCTGGTATCCAAAGAAGGCTGGTACTTCACGACTGTAGAGGCTGACAAATGGGGACATTGGTGTCAAATTTGGTTCCTTCCCAAGATAAATTCCCGAGTGGCATCAAAGACAAGTGGAGTTGAATAAAAGGGAGAAAACCATTCTCTTGAATTTGTTTTAATAGTATCATGCCAGCTCTTCCCACATGGATCTATTATTCAGGGCAGTTCTAATCAATATTCCAGCAAATTATTTTGTAGGTATAGACATACTGATTCTGAAGTTTACATAGAAAGGCAAAAGGCTCAGAAGAGCCAACAAAATATAGGAGAACAAATCTGGAGGATGACACTATCCAATATCAAGACTTAACAATGCCGTCATCAAGACAGTGTGGTTGGTGAAACAACAGATCAGCAGGGAAGAACAGAGAGCCCAGAAATAGACCCCCATAAATACAGTCGACTGGTCTTTAACAAAGGAACAAAAACAACACAATGGAGTCAAGAAAATCTCAACGTGTGTTGGAACAACTGGAAACACACGTGCAAAAATAAACACAGACACAGACTTTACAACCTGCATCAAAGTAACTCAAAATGCATCATAGGTCTAGATGTAAAATGCAAACCTCTCAAAGTCCTAGAATTTAGGAGGAAACCTCAATGACTTCAGGTAGGGAGATATATAAACACCACCAAATATTGGTGAGGATGTGCAGGGGCAGGAATTCCCAGACTTCCTGATGGGGATGCAACATGGTCTGGCTGCCTTGGGAGACAATTTGGCAATTTCTTACACAACTGAACACGTTCTCACCACACATTCCAGCAACAGCACTCGTTGGTATTTACCCCAAGGAAATGAAAAATGATGGTTGACACAAAAACCCACACATATGTTTATGCCACCTGTATTTGTACTTGATACAACTTGGAAGCAACCAAGAGGTCCTTCAGCAGATGAATTGATAAATACACCATGGTATCAACAGACAAGGGATGATCACTCAAGACAGAAAAGTTCTCAGCTATCAAACCACAACATGACAAGGAGAAAACGGAAATGCCTATCTCTAGGGGAAAGAAGACACTCTCAAAAGGCTACTATATGGCTCTAATTGTATGATCAATTATGTGTCAATTATACACACACACACACACACACACACACGTGTGTGTGTGTGTGTGTGTGTGTGTGTGTGTGTGTGTGTGTAATCATATGGAAAAAGCAAAATTATGGAGATACACTATCAGCAGTTGTGGTAAGGGGGGGGATGAATATGCAGACCACAGAGGGTTTGTAGGGCAGTGAAAATACTGATACAATAATGGATACAGGTCATTACACATGTGTCCATAACCATAGAATGTAAGGCACCAAGAAGGAATCCTTGCAGTAACTGTGGATTTTGGTCAAGAACGTGTCAGTGTAAGTTCATCAACTGTAACATGCATAGTGCTCTGATAAGTGGTGTTAGTAATTAGGCAAACTATGCATGGGGAGCAAGGGACTATTGGAAATCTCTGTACCTTCCTTTCAATTTGTTTGTCAACCTACTATGGCTATTAAAAAAATTATAAAGTCCTTGAATAATGAATGTGATGTTATAGAGCACATGATCTGAAATAGTACAAGTGAGTTTTCATACCTTAAGGGTTTAAATATCCAGACTGAGAACTAATTGTAAAGCAATTTTTTTTTCCAGAATGGAAGCATGATGCTTAGGAGGACTTTTTTTTTTTTTTTAACTTTTTTTTTCAACGTTTATTTTTGGGACAGAGAGAGACAGAGCATGAACGGGGGAGGGGCAGAGAGAGAGGGAGACACAGAATCAGAAACAGGCTCCAGGTTCTGAGCCATCAGCCCGACGCGGGGCTCGAACTCACGGACCGCGAGATCGTGACCTGGCTGAAGTCGGACGCTTAACCGACTGCGCCACCCAGGCGCCCCTTAGGAGGACTTTCAAGGGACATGGTTAGTATGATGACACAGCCAGTAATTTAAACTGAAGAATGAAGTCGTTTTTGATGGCACAAGGTTAAACATGTTTCAGAACTGCACTAAAATGTCAAGTAGATACCAGTTATTATCCAGGCCTGATGGGTAGGTTTATGAGTACTATCTCCTATCATGTACTTCTACATTTTAATATTTTAGAGAAGGGCAAAATTTGGCTTTAAAATAGGGGATGTTAAACTAAATAAATGTAAATGTAGGTGATAAAAACATGTAGGAGCAGAGTCGCCACTTCAGTCCAGATGTGTGTTTTTTTGGTATTTTCTGCTTTAACTTGATAATTCATCTTTCAAAATCTTTATGTAGACTAGAACTACACTGATAATTATGAATAAAATATTTTAGAGTTAAAGGTTCAGTATATTTAGAACAGAAACTAGACAAAGTTCAATGGTGAGATCGCCTTGAATGGAGGTTTTGCAAGTGGTTTACACTGTCAAATAGGTCCATGAAGCCTAAGGGAGGCTTAAACAACTACTCCCACACACTTGGATAGCAGACACAAAATCCCAAGTGTAGAGAGAATAGAAGTCCTGACCTAGTTAAACAGGTAATTCAAGAGTCCCCTGCAATACGTCTCGCTCTTGTGAATTATCCCCAAACTATGCTACCGGATTTGGCTTTACATGGGTAAGAAAGACAAAGAATATACTCGTGACATCAATCTCATCGCTCCTCTCTCCAAATCCCCAGATCATGGGTCTGTCATCCTAAGCAGCTCAGAGATTTCTGCCAAAAACAAGAAGGAAAGAGCATTACCAGGTGCCAACGCTTCTCAACACCATCTCTGTATTTTCTCCTTCCTTGAGTCCATCAATTCCACACACCATCTAGCTTTCCTTTGCTTATATTTTTCAAGAAAAGAAAAACAGTTCCTTGTAATACCTCTTTTTTTTTTTAACTGTGTTTGTGAAAAACGTTTGAGTTGAACAAAGTCATAAAATGACAAAAACCAAGCTCAGCATTTGGGATCCAGCACCTTCCCCGCCATGTGTTGTGTCAGTGACTCGATACTCGCCTCATTTACAGGTACAAGTATATGCTCACTTAGTATTAAAAAATGTAAGAAGACACATCCAAATATAGAAGATCCTTTCACAGCACTATGGTAATTTGACAAATTTTCCATATTAAAATATGATCATTATATTCTAATTTAAGGAGAGTGAAATTGATACTGAAAACCAGTTCCTTATTTCAGATGCACAGCACAACAGATCTCAGGAAAGGTACCTCTGCCTAGTTACAGGGCTCCTTGTGCTTTAGCAAACAAAGTGATCCCCACTCATGTTGCTATAGCTACACTTGTGTACCTTTAAGAGGACTGCAGAAATGAATTCCATTATATTGGAGAACAAAAACACCAGAGACATTTGGCTTGACAGAAATTTTAAATTTATCTCCTTGCAGAATACCCCTAACTTTTACTCACGTTGCGGGTGAATGACCGTTGTTCCATTCATTACATGCAGAAATTTCCCAGACTACTGCCATTTGCAAAGTACAAAGAAATGTTTGCATGCTGGGACATAATGAGAATCCATCACAATGAGAGGTTTCATAGCTTATGTAAAATGTTTAGTTTTAATGGGCTTAGTTCATCCATTTGAGAATATACCAGATTCTTTTTGAAGTTTCTCTAAGTTTGGAAAGGTGCTCCCCTCCTTCCTTGTGAAAGGTCTTCTGACTGTGAGTTTAACCTTTGTTGCTTATCCTGGTAAAGAAAATTTGGTTGAAGAAATGGGAAGAAAAAGGGATTCTCCTTTTTTTTTTTTCTAAAATGACTAGGACTATAATAAAAAATCACCACTACCTTGTGGTAAAGAATCATAACTCACTTATCAACTTTCATATTGTTTATGTAACTCTCCTACTGCTATTAACATTTGAAGGTACTGAACTATGAGCCATAACATCCTAAGCTGCTTATGATTTTTTTCAGTGAATCCCTTTAAACTTTGTCTTCTCTTGCACACACACACACACACACACACACACACCATGCCACCTTTATAATATGAGGTGTTTTGCCTGAGACCTGGGCCTCAAGCCTGTCAATGTTCTTTACTAGCTGGCCTATTTCTGGATCTGTTAAATGGTGCTAATCATAGCATCTACTTCTTAGGTTTGTTCTAAGTTTTTTTTTTTTTTCTTAATGTTTATTTAATTTTGAAGGAGAGAGACAGAGCATGAGTGGGGGAGGGGCAGAGAGAGAGGGAGACAAAATCCGAAGAAGGCTCCAGGCTCTGAGCTGTCAGCACAGAGCCTGACGCTGGCTGCAGGTCAACAAGTATGAGATCTTGACATGAGGCAACTGCAACGCTTAACCAACTGAGTCGGCTAAGTTCTAAGGTTAGTTCTAAGCCCCAGGATAGTTCTAAGTTTAAATGGCAACTGTTAGTGCTTACCTTGGTACTTAGTCCGGGAAGTTCCCAGTAAGTGTTGACAGTTACCCTTATTCCACGTATCTTCACTTACACGATAGTTTCTCACATACTGGACTCTGGAGTAGATGGCAAGCAGAATAGATCTATCCCATCCCTGTGACTGGAGCTGTGTCTATCCTTTCCCTATGACTTTCACCAATGATAACCTGAATCTTGAATGGAATGCTGTGTTTTTATACTTTATGTTAGCATTAACTCTCAAGCAAAGACATGAAATCATTTAAAAACCATTAATAAATGCTGTTTACCTCTGGGGATATTTCTGGTAACGTTTGTAGTAAAAAGGTAAAAAATAAAACAGTAAAAAATAAATAGGCTTGGGATGCCTGGGCGACTCAGTCAGTTGAGCTTCTGACTTCGGCTCAGGTCATGAGCTCACAGTTCCTGGGTTCAAGCCCTGCATCAGGCTCTGGGCTGACAGCTCAGAGCCTGGAGCCTGCTGCAGATTCTGTGTTTCTCTTTCTCTCTCTCTCTCCTTCTCTCCCCTTCCCCTACTTGTGTGCCCTCTCTCTCTGCCTCTCAAAAATAAACATTAGAAAAAAATAGGCTCAAATTCATCAACTGTAGCAACTACCTATAGAACACTGTCAGAGGACCAAGCGGTAAACCAAAGGAAACCTGAGCCCTAATGCTGAAATGTTAATTATATCAACATCTACATTTAGATCCAGGTCATATTCCCATTTGTATCTACATACAGAAGTGTAAATTGTATTGAGTACTTGAAAAATAATAATCCTTTATTTTTTTTTGCAAGTTTATGTTGTTAGTGCTAAAATCCTTTTCAAACCTCATAGTCACATTTGAACTACCTCCCGATCCTGCCTTTTATTCTTTTTCCAAATAAAAATCCAGTTCCTATCAACATTTACCATCCTATCCAATTCTACTTTTCTCCATATCAGACTGTTTTACCACCACATATGAGCACATGATTTCCCATTTATTTTTAGCTTTGAGTTTTGCCTTCTTTTTTTATTTTATCATCCCTTTCATATTTCCGGACCTTTCTGATGTAAAAGATACAACTCTACAAATAAACTTTTTTTTCTTAACTTTGAGGTATCAGTTGCCCATGTACTTAGAAAGTCTACTTTACATGATATGGGTATAGTTTACGAGAAAAGCTACATAATTCTTACCACTATTGTCTACACAGTTCATTATAGAAAAACAGTATGAAATCAGTCTATTACATATACCCAAATATTTTTTTTTTTACCCTGTTCACTAGATGAGTAAACCTCAGACTTTAATGGGTAGGCAAATCACTAGAGGCAATTGTTAAAATCCAAGTTCAATTTCAACAGGTCTGGGGTGGGAGCCTGAGAATATGCATTTCAACAAGTTCCCAGATAACGCTGAGGATATCAGTACAAGGACCAGCCAAAAACTAGAGTGATCCCAATCCCATCCTTTATTTTGATAATGATTCCATTCAACACTATTTACACTATGTTTAATAGAACATACTAAACATGGTAGGGTTGGTCTGTTTTGTCCAATTTCAGCCTTCCATACTTTACTAACAGGACACAAAATACTTCCAGGAAATTTAATATTGTTAGAGCCATGCACGCCTTCTCATAGACCCTACCATGAATTGAATAATCTCTTCCAAAATATTTCCTATCGTCTTCTAAACATGGAGCATAGAACACACACTGAGACACACACACAGTGAGGGAAACTGGCTATTTCATTGAATCTGCTAGCATGGTATGAAATTCAATCCATCTGTAATCCTTATCAAAGGACTTTGTAGAGACACTATCAGCTTAGTAGAAGACCATTATTACATCAAAGATGTGTTTTTAAGAATGTATTTACTTTACCTTCCAGTGTTGAAAGGCATGGGGTGATTGGAGAAAGAGCTAAGTTACAGATCTTTCTTGATGACATGTGGTGGAAACAAGTCCCAAAGCCTTTCAAGTCTTAAAAAGTTCTAAACCCTTAAGTAAGGTCTTTTCTGTGGTACAATAGGATTTCAGTCATACAATGATTCATGACAATACTTTCCATCTTTAACAAAAGAGACCCTGGGGGCAGTGTGGCATTAAACCTTAATTCTGCCCCTAATTTTGTGACCAAGAGCACATTCTCAGAAAAATGCCTGTAACTGAATATACATTTGATGGGAGTTATTGTGAAGACAAATCATACTGGTGTATTTCAGAGAAGTCTGAAACCATCATTGGACTGTACGGAAGTCAGATGGATGGCTCCCTTTGAACCAAGAAGGTAAACTGTGAAGAGGTTCTACAGACCAGATAATCCCTCCTCTGGGCTTCTCCTATTTCTAGCTTTTCCTCATTAATGTAGGTCTGACATAAGGACAATGACATATCATACAGCATAGTGAAGAGCCGTAGTGAAATTACCAGGAAATCAGCAGTACAAATTCAGAAGTTAAGTCCCCTAATTCACAAGCTGACAAAAAAATTCAACAAGGAATTGACCAAGGAAAGCCAAAAATACATCCTCGACATTGTGGTTAAGAAAGGACTTACTCTGCTAATTTACCTAATGATTTTTTAGGTATGCCTAAAAAACTGTGTAGGAAACAAACATTTTTATCTGTATTTTGAAGTGAATTTAAATCATGCATAAATTCTTCCACTTTAGGTTAGATATAAATATTGAACACCCGTGTTCAACTTAATTACTGAAAAATGTACACTGATAAATGGTCAAGAAGCCTGTTTTACATATATATATATATATCTATATATAATATATATAGATATATACATATACATATATATATATATACACACACACACATACACATATATATATGATTTTAATAGCACTGTAATATGATTATCTGTGAATATGAGAATATCCAAGATTTCCATGATAATGATATTCAATAATGAGAAAATTTAATGTAACTACAGTTTCTTCATTAGAATGTTCCATTACACCTTAACAAATGTACTCATTTTAAATTCAGGATACAGCCAGATGTCAAATGTGATGACACATACTAATGTCATGGCATAGGAAATTTACATCTGATAGCTTAGTAAAAATACGGTTATGATCTAGTTCTTTTGTATGTTTTCTTTTTAGTTTTGTTGATCTTTTTATTTCCTCCTGATTTGAGAAAAAAGACTTGCTGTTTATTCTGAAGAATTAAAATCTGATAATGAATTAAGATATGGATTTATAATTTGATTTCCTTCAACAGTGCAAAACAAATGCGGAAACATTACTGTCTAGGTCTACGGGGATGCATAATGTAACATTTTAAAGAACTTAAACCATACTGAGTATCTTTGAATAAAACTGTTAGCTCATTCTCCCTACACTTAATTAGAAGGTATAAAATGTTCTTTTCCTCCACGTACTGGATACTTTAAATAACACACGCTACTTTGGGGGCACATTGTAACATCATTTAGAATATGCATCCATGGGGGGCGCCTGGGTGGCGCAGTCGGTTAAGCGTCCGACTTCAGCCAGGTCACGATCTCGCGGTCCGTGAGTTCGAGCCCCGCATCAGGCTCTGGGCTGATGGCTCAGAGCCTGGAGCCTGTTTCCGATTCTGTGTCTCCCTCTCTCTGTCCCTCCCCCGTTCATGCTCTGTCTCTCTCTGTCCCAAAAATAAATAAACGTTGAAAAAAAAAATTAAAAAAAAAAAAAAAGAATATGCATCCATGGTTCATTCTAAACGGGGTTACACATCATTCTCATCCATGATGCTGATTTGCATACGTTTCTCCCCTACCAACTTGGAGAAGACTAGAACATCAGCTAACATTCGACGGGACAACAGAGAAACCCAGACAAAGAGTTGGCTCTGAACTCAAGTGAGCTCATCTGATTAAATCTAAATTGCTATGGCATCACATTATCTAGTAATGTTAACACAAAGGAGATGCTGCTGGAATCCAAATTTACCTTACAGATATCACAGAAGTGAAGCGTTGTTACTAAAATTTGAATCCTGTTTCCACAGGAGGTAAGTGTACTCCAATGTTCTGTACAACTTGCCTCAAGATGTCTTTTCCAGTAATGATCATTTATAAGGCTTGTAATGGAACACAAAGAGAGAGAAACACATGGTTATGTGGGTGTTGGAAGTGTACATTTAAATTCTGGGTCCCTTTCTTGGAAAGGGATTCCTTTTCCTGTCACTCCATCCTAGTTACAAACATCTAATTGCACTTCAAAATGTTAAGGCACAAGATGAAGAAGGGCAAGAACCAATGTTTTACTATTATTGTCAAGTTGCAATTACTCCTAATGATATGAAACCATTTCTACATATCTCACTTGAAGATCTTGATTTACTGGACAGGAATGGGTTCAGGGATGAACTCTGAAGTCTTAGTTACACCTGTAGGATACCTATGGGACCCATGTTGTTGTAGAGTGTTTTCCTGGTTTGTGACTGTGAGTAAGAATCAACTCCAAGAAAGAGAGGCTATTGTATCTGGGTGGGTCAATACTGAACAGACTGACAGAGAACCAGCAAGATGATCTATCCAGAGTGCAGTCTGAAAGTAGATATACACACAACATGTTGGGTCCCAGACTTTTGCAGGTGTTGTGAACTCCCTCTTTGGCCTTCTCTTTCCTAGAAGGATTCCTGGATCAGATTCGCTGTATATAATCCTTTTGCTATTCATAAAAAATTATATGGGATACAGAGCTAAATGAACTATTGCTACATACAAAAAAAAAAAAAAAACATGCATGAACCTCACAGACACAGCAGTGAGTGAAGACCCAGCAGGTACTAACTGCATGATTCAATTTATAGCAGGTTCAAAACGAATCAAACTTATCTAGATCATTAGAATTAAGGATAGTGGTTACACTTGGAGGGAAGAAAATAGAAAAATAACAGCGAATAGGAGGGATTTTCAGGTGCTGGTAATACTTTTCCATTTTTTTTTCACAAGCCACTGGTTACACAGTTAAATTATTTGTAAAATTTCTTTTGACCTCACCCTTGTTTATGCACAGGCTGCACTTGAATTTTTACTTAAAAATGGGGCAATCATCAAGGCAAGACCAGATATTCCTAGATAGCCTAATGTGGAGGTTACACTGTGTGAAATACTAAGTACGTGCTTGTTTACAATAATCAGATCAACGCATGCAGAGTCAGAAATTTTTAATCACAGCACAGATTCATTCCTAATAAAGTGCTACTTTTACAATGCTAGACTTCATTTTTATGTGTGAAATGGAGAATGGAAAATGATTGGACTTCTCAACACCTACAGGGTAATAAAACCAGTTTCCTCATTTAAAGTGTTTCACTTCAGGGGCACCGGGGTGGCACAGTTGGTTAAACATCCGACTTCGGCTCTGGTCATAAACTCACAGCTGATGAGTTTGAGTCCCATGTCAGGCTCTGTGCTGACAGCTTGGAGCCTGGAGCCTGCTTCAGATTCTCTGTCTCCCTCTCTCTCCACCACTCCCCAGCTTGCTGTCTCTCTTTTTCTCAAAAACAGACATTTTTTTAAGTAAAAAATAAAGTGTTTCACTTCATCAAGACAGTATCAACACCTATATTCATTATTTGCCAGGTACTGTATCACAGGCTTGGCAAATATCCAATTTTACTCTCAGTGAAAAACCAACAAAAAACGACCTTTAAAGTACCCCTATTTGACACAAAAGGAAAAAAAAAAGGGACTCCAAAGACTTTTAAGTACCTGTGCTCAAATTACCAGTAAGGAAAAGAGGTTTGATCACATTTGGTTTTCATTCATCACAGCAGCAGTTACTCGAGTTTCATGCAACAGGGCTCCTAGGATCAGATGGCTAGAAACCACCCTTGGGACTTCTGACTCAGAAAATCTGGAGTGGGCTACACCATCAGCATTGGTAACCAGCTCTCAAGGGATGGTGCTGGCCCCGGGACCACACACTGGGACCACAGCACTACACCTGATGCCACGTCTTTCCTCCTACTTCCCTGTTTGTGCTCCCCAGCAGGGCTGGGACTAGCCTCTTTCTGGGCACCTCTGTGTTCCCATCACCTAGCCCAGTGAAAGGGATCCTGGAGGTCTAAGCATATACGAATTAGCAGAGGATTGAAGAAATGTCTAAGATACTCGCAAAGACACAGCTTCAGAAGAATCCGCTTAGGCATAAATTACTGTGATAGAATCACAGAAGGTGAGGTCAACTTCTTCATTTTACAGGTGACGGAACAGAGTTTCAGAGAATTTAAGAAACTGCCTGAGGGCCAGCTGGCCAAGACTGCCTCCTAGGATTTTCCTTATTTAAAAGAACGGATTATATTAATCTATCCAGGGAAGCTATGGGCAACAAATCAAAGTCTCAACCACTGTTCTTAGTGTTTTCTGTTCCAAACGGAGATGTGGAAAACCTAAGAATTTGAATGTTTATGTTCAACATAAGTTTTTGTGTTTTTTTTTCCTATGATGTCACTGGCAGATATAGTAGAGAGTAAGATTTCTAACACACAGTCCCTTCCATCAAATTTTACCTTCTAGTTAGGGAGACAAAATTCACACATGAATCACAAACAAGATACGAGACAGCATAAAGTGGCAGTACCATGGGAGTTATTATACATACCGTCGCAATGACAGAGTAAGAGCTCACGGAAGATGATAAAGCTTCACAGAAGAGGTGGAGGTTGAAACAGGCCATAAACTGTATTTTGGACTGGCAGGGAGAGAGAAGGCCAGGAGCTTAAAGGCACAATTTAAGTGCATAGCATAGTACAAAATAGATGTGAAAATGTGCATTGTGTAATGAGGGCCGGGAACACATTTGTGAGTAAATGATCTGATGGAGGCCAAGTCGACTTGGGCAGACGTGAGAAAACCTAGGAAGTTTTCTCAGTATCGTTTGCTCAGTATCGGGAAGTGGTTATGGTTCCTTGCGAAGGGTAGTGACCCAGGAAGAGAGAAACCTCCGTGTTTTACTGTCCCTTTCCTGGGCACCACCTATGCTATGCCAGCATCCCTGCAGGCAGTAACGGTCCGGGAGGAAAATCTCCATCCAGTGTTTAATCTCAACTCATCTATGGCATTAAGACAGTGACCACCAGCACTGATTAGGTTGTCTCAAACTAGGTGAGAATTTCAAATGTAGGTGCCTGTATATGAAAAACTTGTACAGTTTATTCTGTAGCCACTGTCTCCATTTTCCACAACGTAGGTTCCTCCAACCATAGTTTGCCCTGAACCCACTGTATTCACCCAACCCCCTGCCCTATCTTCCACCGACAACCCCACTTCTTTCCTGTGTGTGTGGGGAGGGAGGGAGGCAAATAAAACCATGTTCTTCAGTCTGCCGTTGGATTCTAAAACAAAACTGTTGACCCTGAAGTTACCTCAACTCAGCACCCAAGATTCCCTGAGATTGCTCCCAGAGTAATTCCCCCATCTTTTCTCTGTTCTGCCTGCACTCACAGTAATAAGCCTTTTGTGTCTGTGATTCAACTAGCCCATCTGCTGTTTGTAGTAATTTTCTAGCAGACTAGTTAGTTCAGCAGGCCCTCCAATCTCAAACAGGACCTCACTTACCCTCTGCCTTCTCTTACACAATCTGTATTTTACTCTGGAAAGCTGCCTTTCACCCTGGAGCACCCAGCTTCCTGTACCTCTATGGCTAAGGTTCTACAGTCTCACTTTCCCAATTTAATGCACTGTCCAGAAGTTTTAAATAAAAGGATTAATTCTCAGGCTTACTCAGCAGCAACCTTGTCAACATTTCCCTGTTCCAAACTAAGGGTAAAGTCCACATACAGATTTTAGGGGATAGTTCAATCCGTTTAAATTTTGATTTTACCAAAGATTAGTGGTCCATAGGGCCAATCAAAATCGAAAATGATTGATCAGGGCTTTGTACTTAGAGGAGCTCCCACTGCAATCTACCGAAAGTTAGCCCTGTATACAAGGGTTTTGGGGGAAGAAACCAATAAACCCACCCCACCCCACCCTCACCAAAGGATAATGACACCTACAAGAAGACTATCTCAAGAGTTTACAATTTTCCAAAGTGTCTGCTCATCTGTGACATTATAGAATTCTTCCTTCCAGAGTTTGGTTATTCCAATAATAAACTTGCTTGCTGTAGCAGGTTTTTATAAAAGTCTTTAAACCAGTTACTAGGAATAGTACACCATATGTGTTTAGTTGTCCAACTCCCTGAGTGAGTTAAATGTCTAAGGAGTTGGAAATAAAAGGCTTAGTTTGAAAAGTACAAAGTTTAGCACACAAACATTATAGACCAAGAGTCACTTCAGTCTTTATATAATCAGTGAAATACACTGTAAACTCATAGCATTTATTATGCTATTTGACAAAGAAAAAAAATCTGTGCTAGCCTATGACTTCAAATTCGAACAGAAAATCAAGTATAAAAACAGCATTAAGTGATGGTTTGAGAGCATGAACTATCTTGCCTCAATCTCCGCATTTCTCAAGTTTAATCATTAATTCTATTAGTTTCTGATTATGGGTTGTTGAAATGAGTAATTTATTATTATAATAAGTGCTTGAAGTTAGAAACCAATAATTATTCCCAAGACTTTTTAATTAGTAGTTTTATAAACCATAAGACAAATTAAATACCACTTCAATGAAGAACATTTTTTAAAGCTCATTTTTAAAAGGAGGTCAATGGTTAAAAACAAAAAGGTGAGTTTGCAGTTTTCAAATAATGGCCAAAGTTGAAAACACATAGTCATTTCATTAAAAAATTAAGTCCCTATAGTGTGGACCGAATTTCTGAATGTATACTGTAATGCAATTTTCTTGTATTGAAAATCCAGTGAAGAATGATTCTCAATCTAGGACAACACTGTATTTCTATTGTTTCATTCTCCTATGGTTGTGTTTATGTACTCTGCGACTATACCTTTAGGGAAGTTTTATTTCAGCTAAGTAAGCGTTGAAAATACTATCACACAGCTTTTATTCTAGCTGTGGGCAACTATATAGGAAATTTTTTAAATGGGTAAAAGAAAACCTATTTCAGATTCTATATTGTCACATACAGACTTGGTGAAAAGCATGAAAAATGTCACTTAAAATTATGCTCAGGGGTTAAATTCCAAGTTCACCTTACTGTGACATGATGTACTACTCTTTTTGTGTGTATGTGTGTGCACATAAGACAGACATGTACAGCAAATAAAGTTAAAAAAAAAAAGATACTATTGTAAAGGGGGTGAAGACTCTAAATTCCTTTGTAATTTGGGATTTACCACAATGGTTTCAGTTTATGTCTTCCCCAAGGCAATGAGCCTGTGCAGATGTTGTTGGAATCAACTTCCAACAGTGTTTGAAACACAAATCATTAACTTGTTACCAGTCTACATTGGAAGTCAGAATACAAAACAGTTTAAATATGTTAACTTAGATGCAGTGAAGCTTCCTCCACACTCATTTGAACTACTGAGAAGTCGGTACAAAATCCACAAACTTCCTATGCCTTGGAGGGTTTCTTTGTTCTCTTAAGAATACACTATGTCTGAATATGTTCTCCAGATATTTCTGCCATTCAACAATTTGATAGACACATTCATGGTGAGAAAAAAAAAAAACCTCAAATTCAATATGAAAAAAACAGAGTTCAGAACATTAGTGGAGAAAACCATACAAACAATGTGCTCTGAACAATAGGCTAAATATTTTTTTTAATGCTTCTTCATGGTTTAAGCCTACCCATGTAGACTTAATTCATTAATTCTGCTATTATTTACGTGACTGCTATTTCCTTGAGTGTGCTCAAGAAATCTGAGTTATCCTAATTGGAGAGCTAAAACCTGACTATATTCAAGTCTGGGGAGCAAAACTATCAAATAATTCAAATGTATAGAATGTTAAATGGTAGTCAACAAAGATGAATAAAACTCATAAAAGAAAGAGTAGGGAAAGAGTTTCTGTTTTAGATAGGAAAGTGAGACAAGTCTGAGACTGGAGGAGAGAACTCAGTAAGAAACAAGCCATACAAATACCAAGAGTAGAACATTGCAGATAGAGAGAACCATGTGGACACAATTCCTGAGATTTATAATGGCACATCATTTTCTAAGCAACTTTACTCAGTTACTAAACATCAGATTTCTCATACCTAGTAGGGCATAATGTAGTTGTATTGATTAAATGAGTAATGCTTGTCAAGAACTGTGCCCAGAACCTGGAAAATATCTCATTACACTTCAGCCATCGTCATTACATGATAATATCATTTGGTTCCTTATTTTTCCAATCCTACCCCAAGGTATCATCAATATCAACAGCCACTTATCAAGCAACTGAGTTATATGCTCGGGGAATTATAGGATGAAACACATATTGAATTCCAGGATTCCCATTCTATGTAGATAATAAATGTACACATTGTCAATACACCCATTATTCAAAGGCAGAGCTTGTATTCTAAGAAGCTGGTTAAAGTAATCCTATCATTTGTTGTTAGTTGTCCAACCAAGCCTGAAAATAATTTTAATTCTTCATAGTTTTATATGGTACAATTAAGTTTTAACTGATGATAAAATTCATCTACATTTCTTTTCTTGACCTTCACACGGTACAACTATAGATTTCGTGTAGTTTACTACAGCTTTGAAATGTTTCCAGAGAATTTCTCCTTTGTTCACAGAAATTTCCTATTTTCTCTGTTTTTTCTTATCATACAATCACTGAAGACATTGATTCTTCATTCCTGGAGTAATAAAGAAAGCCCTCAAAATCAATATCCATATTATCGGTAGGAGCTTAGTGGTCAGCTATAGATCCATTGTCTTTGCAGACATGGCTTCATTTATAAAAAAAATAAAATAATAACAGCATTCAAGTTAGTGGTGCAGATGCCATCCTACTTTTCAAGAGGACTGATTTACTATTGTTTTGGGAGGGAGTGATGCCTACTGAAAGACACTGGCTATTTTCTTCTTTACTTGAACCCTGGCACTTTAAACTCCACACACTGCACTGTCACTTCATGTGAAGGGGCTCACTACCACTATGTGCTTCCTTCATTTTGAAGATAAACAACTCACTTTCAACACTAGCCAACACACCAGTGGTCCTCAGGGCCACAGGGTGAAGGAATAGAACACCCAAGTCCTGGGTAGACTGAAGAACACGATAATAAGGCAGTATTAGAAAGCCACCAATCTCGCACGATGAATTAACAGGACTAAAAATTAAAGCGTATTTCAAATTCACAAAGCATCAATGTTTGTTAAATGCCGTAAACTCACTCATCTCCAATAGTCAAGAGGCACACATTCTGTGTCGATTTTTGTGGGACCTACGGCTTTCCCAGGCTTATGATCACGTCCAATGTAGATAAGATGTGGATAATGCCTTTGTCACAGCATCCACCCAAATGAAAACACGCCTCTTCAGGAAAAAACTATAGCTGGTCTAAGCATTTTATGACTGTGGATTAGGTAGCACTCTCCATACAACATGGACAAGGTGGAGAACTTGTTTTCCACTCTTGGTAGATGTCCACATCCATATACAGATGCATACCGATCAACAGAAAAAAAATCTGACACTCCTCTGCCCCATTACTCCAATGTAGTGGCGGTTGAATTGTCAGATTGGTATATTTCAGAACAATGAACTGTGGGAGCTCCTCTGAGCTCCGCCTCTCTCCTTGTTATGACTATTTTCCTGCAGAACGAAGGACTCCAGTATTCCACTAGGGGCAGACAATTCCGTATCAGTTCATACCAATGTAGGTTTTGGCCTCAATCTACCACACTTGCATTTCTCAAGGTGAAAGCTACGTGGGGAAGACCTGTTCTATTTGTGGGGTTTTTCCTCAGGTCTCAAGAATACTAAACCTTGGGTCTTTGGAGGGATGGCTGTCATGATTAACCAGGCGAGAAACTGTTTTAGGGCAGTGTTGCCAGAAAACTAAAAACCCCAGCCTTTGTGCTGTGTGCCTAGGCATGACTTCTGAGGTACTACAGTAGATAGATCTCATGTTGAGGGCTTACTGTGTGAATCATTTTAAACATTTTATTACTGTTCAGTTTCCACAACACCATCTTATAGATGAAACTGAAACACAGAAGTTGAGTGACCTAAAAAGGTCAACCAGAGAGTGGTAGAAGGACTGGGAATCAGGCCGTCTTGTTCTAAAGAAGCACCCTCAAGAGCTGTGCTATAAACCAGAAGGAACTAGAAGGAAAGAAACATCAAGTCTCAGTCTGGAAGCCTGAGCACAGAAAGCAAAGACATAGCTACCCCAGGTTCAGGAGTAACTCTCCAAGAGCATCTGAAATGATGGTTGAGTGCTATTGAAGCAAACAGATTCAAGATATTCAAAAATGATAAAGTACCCAATAATGACTTTCAAAATCCCTCCCTGCTCATGCACACCATACATATTTATAGAGCACACAAGGCAAGTCTGGAGATGCTGATGATTGATTTTCTCATAAGAAGAACCTGTCAAGCTGATTAGATGGAAAAGGCTCTCTTGACCATTCAACTGAACAAGACTAAAGAAATTTCCTGAGTCCTCAAGTCCTTAGTCCTGAGTTCTCTGACCATGATGGACCTAACAGTCTCCAAAACTGAGTTGCCTACAAGGTAACTGTTAGCTATTCGACAGTTAATATATCAAGTTATCATTTTTCAATTGAAGGCATGATTTCACATAAAAAACTTCAGTTGTAATGGACACCATAGGGTCAAAGTTAACAGGCAGGTTATACCTCAAAGTACCTAATGGATTCTCAAAGTAATACACATAGGCTTTGTAAGAGAATGGTTTCAAACTCTTGCTAAATAAAATAAAACAAGTAAGAAAAAACCCTGTACATTTTATGTATCTGACAATCCTTTGAAGAATGTACCAGAGGAACAGAAATATAAATACACTCAGGATATTTCAAAGACTGCATTTGTTCCCTGGTTTATGACTATTTCACTGTTACAACGAAGTGTTAATGAGGTAATTTTTTTTTTCTAAGCACAAGGGCATGGGAATCCAAGTGTAACAAATATGCTTTGTCTGCATGAATGATATACCCGAGGTCACTACTTAGCGGAAACTTAATTCAAATATGGTAAGGTCTATGTCCAGCATATTTTTCATTAATAACATGCGGAGATCTAAGTAATGCAACTTGAGATTTAGAGAAAAGGACCACGAGATATCTAACATATCTAACATATTGTCTAGAGAAAAGGACCATGAGATTATCTAACAGATCTAAGTAATGCAACTTGAGATTTAGAGAAAAGGACCACGAGATATCTAACATACTTTATACTTAGAGCCACTGTCTTCAACTTTTCTCTACATAATCAAGTGGCTTAAAATTATGGAGCCCCATCTCTGGGGCATCTTAAAAAAAATAAACATGTATCCCAAATATCTGGACCCCAGGCTTTCCGAGAATAAGAAGTACCTGTAAAATTAACTACTTATCATGCCCTCAAGTGTTTTAAATTTGGGGTATCAGGTACATGACAGCCAAATAGCTCTTTTTGGTCCTTAAGTTTTCAGCTTCACAAAGCAGCATTGGGTATCAAACCAGAAATTTGCTGAATCTAGATTTCTCTGGGCAATTTGTCTGTTTTTGTCATGGAAAACCAGAAATACTCTAGGTCACTACTAACTCATCAACTTTTTAGAAAGAACAAATTCTACCAAATCATTGTTAATAGTTTACGAACTATTTTCGGACATGAATGGATCACGAAGATACAAGGCAGTTTGTTTTTTTTGCACAGGCAAAATAGTGTAAGTCAAGAGTAGAGTCTCCAATCTCTTTTAATAGATTTATAAAAAGTGGTGTTTTCATGGTTTTCATATTAGTTTGGGACGATCAAGGAATGGCTGAGGGAACCTGACTCAGTTTTAGTCAAGAGCATTTGAGCAGTAATGACCTCCCTAGTAGCCTCCATTTAAGGTAAGTGGTTTAATGAAAGCACGTATTGCTGAATGAAACAAACCCAGCCATTCCTATTTTATTCTATTTCACACCAACTTAAGTGATGCCAATCATTTAAGAGCGCAGTTCATCTTACAGAGTTCTAAGTCCAGTGATTTTGTTCTAGTCAAAACAGGTGTAATTTAGAACCGTCTCATACTTCACTCAGGAAACATAAACATGTCCACAACTTACCTAAAATATTAACATTCAAGTCAGTTTGAAATATCAAATTGATGGCACATTTACAGTGCATTTTTATTAGCACTTATTTTCAAATTCTGTTGCTTCTAACATTTTAGTTATACCCAGGTCTGTATTTTAAATGACAATTTGAATATACATAATGAAATGATTTTATCCATCACTATTAACTAGATACTTTTCTAAAGTCAATCTCGTATCATTTTCCTGAAAAAGAAACTTCACAACCATTTAGTCTTTTTTTTTAAATTTTCTGATTCAACTAAGATTTCAATTTTATAAAAAAATAAATAAAAAAGTTGATTCCTGGGAGTTAAATCTGATACAATTTCTGATATGCTTCAACTAATATATATGACCCTAACAATTTTCCTATTAATTCCTACTTTTCCATCTTTAGTCTATTTAGAACATTTTTTGTTTAGGGGCACCTGGGTGGCTCAGTCGGTTAACCATCCAACTTCGGCTCAGGTCCTGATCTCATGGTTCCTGAGTTCGAGCGCCACCACATCAGGCTTTGTGCTGACAGCTCGGAGCCTGGAGCCTGCTTTGGATTTTGTGTCTCCCTCTCTCTCTACCTTCCCCCATCACACTCTGTCATTCTCTCTCTCTCAAAACATAAACATTAAAACTTTCTTTTTAAATCCTCTTCGAACATTTTTGTTTATATTCCTCTTATTGAAAGCCTAAAGACCGATTTGTTGAGTGTTATTTTTTCTCTAATGAAAATGATTAATTTTCTAAGTTTATAATGGACCTGTCCTCCTAAACTAAAATCTCATTTGCTATACTTCAGTCTGTTTTAACATATTTCGAGTAATGCCACAGAGTAAAGGAAAAAAAAAATCACACGTGCCAAAGATTAGAAAAATTCACTTTTTCATAAACATGCTATTGGAACACTTTTCATTCAAAAGTCAGTTCCAAGTTCCAATTGAGTCAAAGGTATTCAAATGCCCTCGAAGTGACATTCGGGCTTCCAAAATAAAGCCTCAACGTGAAGCAGAATACATGTGAAAAAAAATCCTGTACCCTAAAAAATCAGATGGAACACACATACACCTCACAAAAGTCACATTCACACACCCAAGATATTTTGGGGAAGTCTTTACATGGTACTATTTAATCAAAGGAAATGACTTTTTGAAATTTTTACTTCTTTTCTTTCTACATTTTTTATAATTTACATCAAGTTAGTTAGTACACGGTGGAACAAGGATTTCAGCAGTCGTTTCCTTAAGCCCCTTATTTAAATTTAGCCCATCCCCCCTCCCACAACCCCTGGAGCAACATTGTTCTCTGTATTTCTGTCTCTTATGTTTTGTCCCCCTCCCTATTTTCATTTTTGCTTCCCTTCCCTTTTGTTCATATGTTTTGTGTCTTCAAGTCCTCATAGGAGTGAAGTCTGAGGTTCTTTGTCTTTCTCTGACTGGCTAATTAGGAAACGACTTCATTTTCAACAAGTTACACACCAGCACATTTGAGATTTGAATTCTAGGGCTGTAAGGAACTCTTCCCATTTATTACAATGTTGTGAAAGGCTTTTTCACCAATGAAATCCCGTCCTTCCTTCTGCTTCCTACTGTTACAGCCAGGGTCTCAACTGATTTTGTTTGATGAAAGATTCGTTTTCCAAACACACTTCTCTTATGGTGCCATTTCTTTGCTCAAAATTGTTCAGTCTCTCCCCATTAACGTTATGTAACGCTTTTCGTCTGCTTGCGCTGTGCTAGGCTCTGATCGGAGGGGTCTGCACACAGGAACTCCGTTACCTCTCACCAGCGCTAAGGGTAAAGGGACTGCTACTGAACACGGTATCCAGCTTGATTGTAAAACGGGGACAGGCGACCCAACTTGGAGACCAGCCAGCCCAGGAGGTGGGGTCTCGTGGAGGCGCCAGCTGGCTGACTCCAGAACCAGGGATGCTCACTCCCCCACAGACCCCTTCGTCTAATACTCCAGACCCTCCCGTCTGTCTCCAAGTCACCTGTCTACTCTTATCTTCCATTACTCTCTTTACCAACAATTGCCACGCCGGTCTCCAGAGACCTAAGAAACACGTAAGACAGTTTCAAGGATCACATGAGCATAAGAGAATTCCTTGTTAAAAGTCTCTGATACGTCCTGTGGTGAAGAATGTGTTTACTTTTACCAAATATTCCTCTAACTCCTACCATTAGGGAAACTTATTTTTCTTCCTATCTAGTACCACAGTGGCATCGTTCAGGAAAGGATGTTCTAAAACATACCGTCTTTGAACTGGATACATTAACTCCCTGAGTTTCACTGATGAATTGTCAGTTCTCTATGTTTGTTCCCATTTTTCCCTACCTGTAATATCCCTTCTAAGTCAAATATAGCCTTTACAACTCAGCTCCAATCAGCTTTTCACCAGTAAAGTCTCCGAATGTTTGCAGGTCACACTGATTTAAGATCTCATTATGCACATCCATTTTATTGCTTCGCAACACCTCTGGTGCTCGCTTTGTTATTTGTGTGGGGCTCCTCTCACAGCAAAATGGTCAAATGCTTAAAGGGCATAAGCATGAAGTGCTTTTGCAATCATTCCTTCAACTCGACTTTCTAGCCATTAGAGAGAATACACATTATAGTGCCTGAAACTTAATAATCCCACTCTTACTTGCCTAGTGTGTTTTAAACCAGAACGTAGATTTTTGGAGCCAAAAGGCAGGTGATAACATTACAAGGGTTTATGAAAATTGAGTCCCAAGGAAGCTATTGACTGTTTATATCCAAATTTTTTAACATTTTCAGTAAGAGGCAGATAATGGAACATTGGGAATAAAGTTAAAGCTAAACAATGAACTATGATAAGGTATGTAGTTGTAACGTTACTTGTCATCTATACAATGCAAGAACAGTGTCACCTAAGTTTCACTCTGACAGTCTAGATGAAAAGGATCAATTTGATAGTTTACCTAAAGTTCTCCCTATCTAATCAACACATCAGATTTTGCATAAGAACGCAAAAAAAGTTATAAAATTAATCAAGAACTTCCTATATGCCAGATCTAGGGCAAACCCATTTTGGTCTTATCACCTAAATGCCCTAAGAGACCTAGCAGTTAAAATTATGTTCTCTCTCTTCTTTCAGATTAAGAAACAATCTCAATGTGATTGTAAAGGCAGTAGAAATGATTTTTATTAGTAACAGTCAAAGCCCGTTCTAGAACTCAATGTCCACCTAATTTCAAAGCCACTAAAAATCTAACGGTGAGTTATAAGGTGGGCCACAGGCAGGTACGAGGTGTTTTATCACAACAGCTTTGAACCTACTCCTTCGTGCTTACACTGTGAACCACAGTTCTAAAAGCAAAGACAAAAACTGTCATTTCCTGGAAAAGCTTGAGGCTGAGTTGTCAGTTAACTGCTTCTGGCATTAGAGGACTTTAATGTGACTCTTGTGGAAAATAAAACCTTGAGCAGACTGCTTCCCAGTGGGTTTGCCAGGATAAATCATCTGCAAGATATACCCTGAGACAACTAAATTAGTTAATCTGTAGAATCAAGGTGCTTACTATTAGCCATCTGCATGATATACAGTGCTAAATATAACTTTTGTTATTTATATTTATCCTTGTGTTTTTTTGTTTTTTTTGTTTTTGTTTTTTTCCCTGAGAGGAGCTGGTAAAGAATTTTAGTTGAACCTTAAAATCTGTACTGAAAATCAGTAGGAGAAGGTTTGACCACCTGCTTGCTACAGTAGAAGGACCATCATTCAATACAGAAACCTTCTAAGTTTCATTACATTTTTAAAAAGATATCATTCCCATTGAAATTTGCTCTATTAAAAATTCCACTCCCGGGGCGCCTGGGTGGCGCAGTCAGTTAAGCGTCCGACTTCAGCCAGGTCACGATCTCGTGGTCTGTGAGTTCGAGCCCCGCGTCAGGCTCTGGGCTGATGGCTCAGAGCCTGGAGCCTGTTTCCGATTCTGTGTCTCCCTCTCTCTCTGCCCCTCCCCCATTCATGCTCTGTCTCTCTCTGTCCCAAAAATAAATAAACGTTGAAAAAAAAAAAATTTAAAAAAAAAATAAAAATTCCACTCTGATTCACAAGAGTGTACTTTAAAAAAAAGTATTGTGTATTTGTCTTAGAGAGAAAGGGAGACAGTGTGAGGCAGGGGAAGGGCAGGGAGAAAGGGAGACAGAGGATCTGAAGTGGGCGCTGAACTGAAGCAAAGAGCCTGATGTGGGGATCAAACCCAGGAACCAGGAGATCATGACCTGACATAAAGTCAGATGCTTAACCGACTAACACCGAGGTACCCCACAACGGTGTAGTTTTGATAACTTCTGCCTTTACATGGGTCTTAGGAGTTCTCCGTCAATTCCAAGAGGCTTTTATATTTCATGCTCTTATGACATTTTATATATTTTTTTCTTAGTACCAATCCCATTACCCTCATCTGTATACAAATTCCCACTACTCGATTAGATTTTAAGTACCTTGAGGCTGGAAAGTCTATGTCCCCCCTCTTTGCATCTCCAATGTCATTCAATGCAGGTAAACACACACACACACACACACACACACACACACACACCCATTAGACAAACAGAAAAGTAAATGCTATAAAAAACCTTAAGGGGCGCCTGGGTGGCTCAGTTGGTTGAGCATCCGGCTTCCTCGCAGGTCATGATCTCACAGTTTGTGGGTTCGAGACCCACATTGGGCTCTGTGCTGATGGCTCTCAGAGCCTGGAGCCTGCTTCAAATTCTGTGTCTCCCTCTCTCTCTGCTCCTCCCCCACTCATGCTCTGTCTCTCTCTCTCCTTCAAAAATAAATAAACATTAAAAAAAAAACCTTACATTGGTAACAAAATTTACATGCAAGTGATTGCCATGAGGACAGAGCATGGAAAACAAGGCCTCAGGTTTTGCCGTGACTCAGATTCCTAGATGCAAGAGGTCTTGGGCTAGAGTTTATGCACAAAAGCAAGCTTAGAATTCTGAAGAAGCATCTAGCCAATCGCTAAGTATGCAATTCAGGGTGAGTTTAGGATAATCCATCATCTGTCCTGAGAGGGAACGAGGCAGACATGGGAGGGAAGGTGAAAAGAGAGAACGGAGAGTTCTATTTTAAAGGATTTCCAGTATTTCTTCACTCTAATTTTTCTCAATTGTTACTCTCTCAAGAGAAACAAAACAGACCCATGGAAATTGAACGTTAATCTATGACTTACAAATTTCTGTGACAAAAAGAGTTTTAAGTATTTAGTTTCATAAAGGGGTCACAAATGACCAAAAAAGAAAACAAAACAAAAAAAAAAAAAACAAAAACATTTCACAGGAAACCATACTTATCACAAGCTTCCCAACTGCTCTCCCTTCCCCAGTCCTGAGCTAAGCAGTCACTCGTGGTATCCAACGAGAACATGCCAAGTGTGAAACCAGAGGGAAACCGTCTGGGCCGTAATGCTTCCTACCTGCTATACATTGCACGGTCATTGTAAAGAGTCAAGTGATCAGCTCCCGTTGAGTGATGAACCCAGGATCAATAAAATACCATATGCTTCAGGGAGAGGTTCCAATTACTGACTTGAAAAGCACTCTAGCAAAATTTCAGTATTAAGTCAATGCTCTAAATGCCTCTGTTTTGGTCTGTGTTATACTAGCTAAAATGAGAGAAGATATTTTAAGCCGATTCTTAAGACAGGTTAATGTGTATGTATGGGGTTGGCTACTATAAAAGATGTAAAAACTGAGGAAGTAAGGCAGCCAGCCCTAAAACCACTGTTCACAAAACAGTATTTATAGCACTCAAATGAAGCAATGCAAGGCATCTGAGATTAACCAAGTGCTATTCTGTATCTTTGTTTTAATCTAACCCACAATGGGGAAAAGGTACTATAATTACATCTTTGCAAATCCTACGTATTGGATAAAGTGAGATGAGTCCTTCAGTAGGACTCTAGTTGTGGATGATGGGCCATCTCAATGTGGTTAGGGGAGATTATTCCAGCAAAGCTTTGTTTGTCCTCCATCAGTGGCCCCTTCCAGTTCCAAGAGCCTTAAGCACTTGTTAAACTTGTTAAAATGTGAATTTGATATGGCTTTCTAGACCAGGACTTTATCAGTCACAATAGTTTTAAATAAGGGGAATTATGCTAACCATAAAAATGCTTCAAACCTTTATATGTATCTCTCATCAGAAAACTGCTGAAATATGTTTTAGGAAGTTTAATTTTCAGCAAAAATGAAAATTGCAGTCTAATACATCTCATGCTCAACCCTTTCTGCTCCTCCACAGGTGAGTTTTCCTAACATTTTAGTGAGAGTATAAGTGAGTTTAGTCTATGTAAACATCACTACGGGCAAAGACCAAAATGCTAAGTTTCCGGTTTTTTGTTAGGATACAGAAACAGAAATTAGTATTTATCTTTCAGCTGGGGAAAACAAAACAAAGCACAACAGAATACGTAAAGAAGAAAGTTTTTGAAAACAGAATACCATGTATAGACTTTAATACTAAGCACATGAAGTGTATGGGAATTTAAAATAGCAATGATTTTACACACAGGTTGTTTTGACCCAAGTAATAGGTTGGAAAAAAACTTGCTTATCCAAGTATTTTTTGTAATTATTAGTTTGGGAAGTTCAAAGCAGTAAAGAGAAAGCGGTTTTATGGGAGTTTCTAAACCCCAAATAGATTCTTACGTATTTGATGCAACATAATGGTTATTTTATATGATTCTAAGATCAGGTGTACATGCAGCATAGGAACAGCATGGGCTTTTGCCTCAGATAAAGAGAGATACACATGTGGCCACCACCCACTTACCAGCTGTGGCATCTTTAAGCTGAACATCCTTTAGCTCCTGTTTACAAACTTACAAGGTAGAAAATAATGATCCTAACTTAAAAGGATACTGTGAGAATCAGTAGCATATATAAATCACCTAACAGTTTTCCAGGGCCTGGTACGCTCTCAATAAAGGATATATACAACAATCTGATCAAGAAGAAGAATGCAATCAGAGCTAAAAATGAGAAGGCAAATGAGTTATTTTGAACAATGATTTTTTTTAGCTTATATATTATGAGATTAAAGCAAAGGCAGATATAAAGGACTTCATGCAACTATGGCTGAACAACATGTTACATTTTCCAGCACCTCTGGTTAATACTAATCATATAAACTAACAACTACAATGTGGTTAAGTACGCTTTTTAATCTTTCCCCCAGAACACACACACTAGGACGTGTGGAAGCTTCTTAGCCAAGCTGGTGAGCAGAAAAAGTCACACCAAGAAACATTTGGGAGTTACTTTAGTGGATATGTTTATGAGGGGGTCTCAGAGAAAGAAATAATTTGCAGAGAAAGTGAGAGATTTCTATGACCCGTGATGGTCAAGATTTGTTCACAAAAACAACTTGGGCCAGATCCAGGGACATGGCTTTCTTATTCCGAGAGCCACAAAGGGTTTTTTTTTTGATGGATGAGTTGGAAAGGGATGTTTAGGAAACTGGCGGAAATAATAGGAAGACCACCTTATTGAGAATTCTTTGTTTAGGAAATACTTCAGTAGTGGACCACGGAAGGGAGGATGTGAGGGCTGTAACATGTGCAGGTCTCAAGACGGAAAGGGTGACCTGGCTGAATGGCCAACTCTTGGGTTATCTCAGGTTGCTGTTGCCAGAGCAATGGAGAACTTGAAGCACGCTTCAGATAAAAAAGCCCAACACTGTGAGACACATCGCAAAATAACTGGGGTTCGATCAAGAAAGATCACAATGAGTTTACATAACTAGAAACTCGATGATGTAAAGGGAACAACTTAAGGTTACTTAAGAATGAAAAATATTTAGTTCCTAGGATACAGGGCTAGGCATAAAATTTAAATATGAATTTAAAATACCAATAGTTTGCAGACAGGTAGAGAAATACAGTGTTCCAGATGAAAGAAAAGTTATCTTTGTTTAAAGGATGGTTTTAGGCACTGTCATCCAGAGGTAATAATCCTATTTGGTTCAAATATTAATTTTGGATTAGCGAACTTTCCTTCTAGGTTTTTTCCACTGGTTTCCCTCATTTAATTTATTAGTTTTGTTAAGTGAATATATGGTGTAAGTAGATGAGAAAATTTTAAAATAGACCACGTATGGGAAAAAATAAATAAAAGAGTGAATACTGAGTATAATTTGCAGCTAATCCATTTTCATAGTGTTTAAAACTTGAAATATTAATTTTGTCTGTTGTTAAATATTTACCACATAACAGAAATGGAAATTACTGAATCGGAAAATAATTATATGAGTAAAGGAAACCAACTTTGTACAGAGCTTATCATTAATCACTTGGAATATATTTTAATATAGTTTTCTATCATAAGACCTTTTACATTTGAACGCATGCCTGGCCCCTTCTACTTAGTGGGATGTATGTGGAATGTTTGTACGTTAACAGTCGTATCTTTTCCATTTAACCTAGTAAGCCTGATTTTTAATAATGTGGGGTTTCTTTCTCCATCACCTGACTTCTTACAAATGTCTGAAGATCATTTAAAGCAGCTCTACAGGAAAAAAAATGCTAATAAAGTTTGATTTCCTGTTTTATATTGATTTACCTTTTGTTTCAAACTTATGGCTATTTGATAATATCTGATGAATTATTTGTTATTTTATGTGTATCATTATAATGTGTATCACCCCATATTCAATTTTCATGGATTTTAAATGTCATTATTGAAAGGATTACAGGTCTCTAGTGAAACTGTTTATTCCTCTTCCTGTATCAAACAATACATCATCTTTAAAAATCATCAATGCTTTTTTTTGAAATATCAAACACCATTTAACTCCTATGGATTGATTTATGCTATACCGACCAACTAACCTGTGTGTGTGTGTGTGTGTGTGTGTGTGTGTGTGCGCGCGCGTGCATGCGCACATGTATTTTGATAACTTCAGTACAGGAATGCAATCACTTCGGAGAAGTGTTTTGATTTCTGTAACAAGGCACATCAAGAATGATATCACACTGTCACTAAACTGCTACAAGATTTAGTTTGTCTTTCCTGAACAGCAAATATGTGACTACTCTTCTTGGAAAGTCTCCAAGGAAGATTCAAATATGAAAACGGTAGATAGCAGTATTATAAAACTATGTATGTATGTTATTCCACCGCACTATAAAAATCTCATAAAGATAATCCAGAATTCACAAAACCTCAATTATTTTCACTTCCCAACACTATTTTACCCCCTTGACATTTATTCTAAGAATGGCAATATTGCCCTTGCTGCACTACAACCCTAGTGCTTTGCAAAGTATAAAATTAATGCATTCAAGCATTGCTTTCTTTTAACTTCTAACAAGATCACCAAGAAGAAAAAGTTTTAGAAAGCAGATGAGAACACAATTATATGTTATGCTCTATGTTCTTTCTTGGAGTATCTTTAATGACAAAAATACAGGCTTTTTTTTTTCTTCCACAAGTCTAGCAATAAGGAGCTAGTGTGCAAATATATTAAATTCCACTTGTATCACTTAATTGTAACAGAGAAACAGGACAGACTTTAACCATAGTGAAAACAGGGGTCATTCGCCTTGTAACTGAATGTTGTCTGGGATGGAATCACGAATTTACAAAGTCTATTAAATAGGATATTAAATGAAATGTACAGTTATAAGCCAGCAACCCATACTGGTTTTGTGTTCCAAGGGAATGGAAAAGCAAAGCAACCAGGACCTTGTAAAGGAACACTAACATTATGTAGTCAATCTATGAGGCAGGTGGAAAGTTTTGTCCCTTGTTCTCCCTTTCAAGACAATATTTAGTCTTTTAGTATCATGGAAAATAACTCAGTTAAAAGCTCCAGACATCACGGAGAACGATGTCGTAGGTTTAGGCTCTGCCTGTGTTCAACAACCATTCACCGAGTTGCTAATCACTTGCACACGCCGCCCTTCCAGGTTCGAGGGATGGGAATAACATCGCATGTTTAGCCAACAGTTTGGGTTCTCTGTCCTCTCGTTATTTTTCAAGCAGGTTTACCCAAACTCTGTGGTGCCTAAAGCTCAAAGTTGAGGAGATGGTCAAAGTTGGCATTTTCAAGTTTCATGCATAAAATGCTGGAAATCTCATGTTAGAAGGCCAGGTGGCTGTGTAGAACTGAGCATCGTCAGACATATATTGACCACTAAGGAGACACCTCAAGTATCATAATGTGAAACCTGACACTGAATGGCCTTCTTCAATCCACCTGTCATTCTCCCTTCACTCTCAGCCATAGTTGAAGAGCTACCACAATTTGAACAATTACCTTCTATCACCTTCTAAAATCATTTGATGTTAAAGCAGAGACTTTTTAAAGTTAACTTTTTGCCCCCACACAGAGTTCTCTCAGTCTCTGACCCTCTGTGACTCTCCAACTGTATGTCCTGCCAATCTCCCTCCAATGAAGCAGACACGTTGACAGGTCCTGCAGCAACACCGACTCTCCCCTCCTCTTTCATTCTGTCAGGGAAACTCTCCCGCCAGATCTTGAAGCCGTTCAAGTTCCGGATCTCCACTTCACTGGCAAGTCCTTGGAGAAACCTTCTTGGTCACCCTTTTAAAGCTTGACCATTCTCTTCAAGGCACACACTTCATCGTTTTCAGTTAGAAAAAGTTAGGCCATCGACTCATGCCATCTCCCTGACTGGAATATCAGCTCCACGAGGCAAGAGATGCAGGTGTTTTTGTTCACTTTGGGTTTTTTAAATGTAGGTGTTCCACAGATAAAGCGTACATGAATGTTTACTGTGCCTGGTGACGAACACAATAATCCTTGATCTCCGAAAGCTCCCTGATGGGTTGGGAGTAGGGGAGGCGGGCTCTAGCAAATACAGCTTGACAGAGAGGTGCTCAAATACACGTTTATGAATTCATTTCATTATCTTTCAATTCAGCTAATGCCAAGGCATTCACGGTAGCTTAAGTTTTCTCTGGGAAATAGATGTGTTGTTAAGTTATCGCCTGACTGTATAGCATTCTCTAGAATTTTGAGATGCATTTATCAACAGAGGATGCTACACGGGCTATTTAAATGGATTTGAAACTTTAATGCTGAGACACAGTTTTCTGGGTCCCACCCTCACCTTCTGACTTAGCAGTTCGGGGGGGGGGGCATTTCTAGCCCTTTCTCAGGTGACGCTGCTGGTTCCAGGATCACACGGAAGAAACCACTGCTTTACATTACAAATTCTGTGAAGAGACAAATTTCTTCTGTAGGGTTAATTTTCTGTTAACACTTATTTTACTCCTGGCCTCTGTTCTACCCATGCTCTTTTCCATTACCAAACAAATTACAAAGGAGCAAGCATCTCAGTTTTTCTACAGGAGAAGCAGTAGTTTCTTTGCTAAATATTAAAACTGCAAAACTAAGTAAATACAGAAGATTTCAAACCAACACTCTAACAACGGAGACTAGACTGCATGGCTTTCCTGCTCCATTTTCATAGGTCACAAATGTTGTATTAGGCATTTCCTGTGATCTTAATCCCCTCCTGTCATCTTTCGTTTTTGAGGGCTTTGTAATTCCTCTGAAATTACCAATACTACCTTTGGGCTTTTCTAGACGAATAGTTTAGGTGTTGAGTAATTTAACGTTAAACATGTATCCAAAGATATTTATTGATCAGAAGCTGCATGCCACTTAAAAATGTATGTGGCCATTTTCTTTCATTGGTGTAGAACACAATGATGTATGAGGAAGAGAATAAGGCAGGGGAGCAGAGTATATTAAATTAGGACAAAAAGAAAATAAAGACCTTACCTATCCTTTTCCACCAATAAATTTCAGTAAGTGGACCTTGAAGCCTTCATTTTAGGCTCAGCAAAGACAAGAACAAAGCAACAAAGGAGAATGAATGCAAGAGAGTAGGAATGGCTCACATCAGCAGATACACAGAGAACATATGGGAAGGAGACTCCATCATAGTATAGACAAGGGCTGGCACCTCTTCGTCAGCATGCCTGACTTCATCTTCAGCAGTTGAATAACTTGGATCTTAGCTTTTAAGACCAGATTTGCCCTGATTTCTGAGTTCAGGATTGGATTCTACTTGAAAAAGCTCCTATGAGCGAATTTTCTGTATCTCACAGGTAGATCTCTAAGAAATAGCATCCCTGCTATGCCTCTATGCAATGCCCTGCCCATTGTGTAGGCAGTCTAATGACATAGCAATGGTGGAGCGTGCCTTAGGAACAGAATACAAGAAAGCAAAGACTGGCAAAGGTTCAGGTAACCAGGGGGAGCCCAGTTTGGGCTGCAGTGGTAGACACTCTTCAGGAGCCAATTCCTAAGGCAATCCTCACACATCTAGTTCCTGCCTGCTTTTTACTCTAGGGCAAATTTTAGTTCTCACAAATTTGGAGTAACCACGGGACCCAGTCTGTTCCAGGACATGCCAGAGGATATAAGATAGGACACTTCTAGATTTTTCCTCTAGCCTGCCTCCTGCTAACTGCCTATGCCCTCCAACTACTGCTTGTTATTTGTGAATGGCATGAGATCTGGCAATGCCAGAGACACATTACGATCGTAAGCCAACAGGCATGACAGTAAAAAGCCCATAATTATTTATGGTAATAGACACTTGACAAGGACCATCTAAAAAGTTTGAACAAGGCTTTTTAACTATGATCACAAAGCTTCATGGAAGAAGTTCTAGAGTTTAAGACACTGTTTTCTTTTTCCATTACTTGCAACCAAATGCCTCTCTATCACAAATGTCTAAAGACACATTTTAAACCTAGGATAGCAAAGTAGGTAACAGGTCCGAGGCCAACAGGAAGTGGGTGAAATGGCCAAATACCATGACATTGAAAGAACCCTCAACTGTCAGCTACATGGTCACCTAAAGAGCTAGTTACATTCTAGCATTCTAAACAGATAGAATGTTGGGGTGACAGAATGTGACCCTCCCTGATCAGATGGGGTCAAGTTTATGTTTTCAGCAGAAAACTAATCATTTCAATGATGGCATGCATAGATTTCTCTGTGGTTTGGGCTTTTATTCAGTATGTTCTCCTTTTACAACATGTTGCTCTTGTAGGTTGATTTAATCAAGACTGAAAATAGTGATTATTCACCCGGAGCACACAGAGACAAATGGACAGAAGATAGGATCCTTACTGTCATTTTGCCAATTCTACTTTGACAAGCTCTTTTGGAAATTTCAACAAGTTCTTAAAACCTACTGCCTTTTAGCTTTTAGAGAAACTTATTTCCTGCCTAGTCTTCATTCAGGAATTTATTATAGTATTTTAAAGAACTGAAAATATTGTTCGTTAACCACCCGAATACTCTTACACCACCCTATCCTATTAATACAGAGAGTGAAAATCATGACTTATTCAACTATCTCATTTACTAATATTCAAAATTCATTTACGTGGACTCATAGCCTACTATCCAAATGTAACTAGTGTTTATAACCATGTGCCATCTTCAATATAGTGCACTAAATCCACTGAAATAACCATTGATGGAAGATTATCAGCTATGTTTGTCTTTGGGGCTAAAACATAAGAACCACCATCTCTAAGCTAGAGACAACAAAATTACACAAGCATAGTTTTAAGCACCTCCTCCCTCACCCTCAAAGTGCTTTAATTAAGTTATTACAATAATGAAATAATTGAGCTGTTCAGGTATAAAACCTCAGTATGACTGCCATGATGGGAGCCTGGCAGCCCAGAGTCATCAGTGTAAGGTCTCTGAGGTGAGGTGAACAGACACAAATCCTCCTTTCAGATAAAGTTGAACATGTAAAATATATTGTGAAACCGCCAAGGGCAAGTTTCAACATAAGACTTAGAGTTGCAAATCAGGATTAGGTTACACACACTATTTCCCCCATAATGGAGTCATGTGGCACATTTCCCCATGCAGCCATTGATAGAAATGAGCTACTTAGGACCGTGCGACTTGAAGGGAAAGAAATTTATCCTGAGTTTATACTTCATGCAAGCCAGATAAACAAAACATTTGATTAAGAGGCTGTATCTCAACTCCAGGAAGTAATTTTAGTGAGGAAATGGTCTTCAATTCATGTGTTATATGTTGCTTTAATGTTAGCATAAATGTTCAGCTGACTGGTGTTTTGGGTTTTTGTTTTGTTTTGTTTTGTTTCTTGTAACGAGTGGCCCATATTCTTTGGCAATGCATTTCAAAGTACAGGGTATGCTAAGGAGTTTTTGTTTTGTTTTGTTTTAAATTTGAGTACAAAGTAATCGTTCTATTTTAGCACTAATTACATTTGTTCTAAACTATCTTATGAATGCATGCAGTACTGCCTAAGATATGGTTCAGACTTCACTGCCCATACTTTTTACTTGAAATATTCAGGTCATTTTATGGCAAAACTTAGAGCCCAAGACACTAACTGAATAGAATCACTTTTTTTTTTTAAACATGTGCACACATTAAGTGTCCTTCTCATTTTTGGAGATTAAGGTTTATTGATTTTTGTGTTCCAAAGTGATTGGAAACAAGTGTAAGTTTTTGAGAATAGAAATTAAGATCAACAACTGTGGGGGAGTGGGAGGGAGTTCCTTTTCAACTAAACATGGCAGCCTCTGTCCTCTAGTCACCTGTCACACCAGGCTACTGAAGCATGGATTGTCAGTGTAAGAGCACCCACTGTTCTGAGATCTCCTTGTACCAAGCTGCAATATTTTAAGAAATGACAGCCTCTGCTTTAGAGATAAACTCACTGGGTTTTTCTTTTTAATTTTGAGTTTCTAGCTCCATTCCCTTTTTCTTAAGGTTCTCAAATTTTAATGTTCATTTTCACAGGAAAATGAGTCCATTATTTCCTTCCAACTGATTTCTATTCACATTCTCCCCAAATCTGCATGAGTGCATTTACTCACATCTTTAAGTCTTATTTCTTTGTGCCTTAATGGAAGGGCCATTGCTGTCACAGGGAAAGAGTTAGAAATTGGAAAATGGAAAATGATAATGCACAGGTATTCCAAGAGTAGTCAGGGGGGAAAAAAGTCAGTCATTAGTTAATACAACATACAAGAAAGCCATGTATCAAGATGGAAACTGAAAGCCTTCATTGTAAAATAAGTACGAACTCAGTTGGAATTACAAAGTTACAATGTTTGTCTTACATGTTTTTAATCAATCTTCATTTGGGCTGGAGTTGACAGAAAAAACCTGGATTAGACTTAACTTTTTAAAAAGATATTATAATGGTACAACTATGTTTAGCTATGCTTTAGACTTTGCTTTCATTTTAATCTGAGCAATGCCATGTATCTCCCTAGTATGGTTTCAGCTTAGATATAGGTGTCATTTGTTTTAAGATTTTGAACTCTGACAATAGGGGTCCAGAAGGGGTGGGAGGGGTGGGGACAGGCAAGTGCTCCAGGTGAAGGGTTAAGGGAGGAAAGGTCAGAAGCCTGCCATGGTATTAACAGCACTGAGAGACAATTGTGACCGTTAAGGTCATAGGAATGTAACCCAACTGAATAAGCCATTTCAGATTTATTATCTTGCTGGCTCTGTGCTGCATCTTTAATTAAAGTCATAATTCTCCAAGTTTAAAGTGAGGTTTAAATATACTGTGCCAAATGTGGGTTTCCATTATGGTTCCAAGTCAAAATATTGCTTGTGTTCCTACTCCAATACCTTGCAGTGACTTTTAGTAAGAGCAAGCCCTGTGAGGCAGAAACTGGTCAAGAGAGAGCTGTGAAGATAGCTAACCATCTCCTCACCTACTGGAGACACAACTCCTAGTTTTCTCATGGATAAAATCCCTCCTTATCTTCATTTTTCCAGTACTCATTTAAGTATCCCAGTATTTCTACAGCACCCCTTACTCTTCTCATTATAGGGGGGTCCTTATGCTTCTATTAAAACTTGAGTTAAACTTGAATGATTTCCTCACAGTCTCCCACATTTTAATAAGGCCATTAGGGTGAATATGTTTTCTCTGAATACTAACATGAAGAAACAAAGTGTGCACAGGTAATTACCTAATCCCCCTCCCCCCCAAAAAAATTTCTAACATTACTTCACTGTACATTTTTTAAACATTTCTACTTAATTTATAGATTCCTTATCAAACTTAAGTTATCCTTAATCCTAGAGTGGCAGTGGACAGCATAAGCCTGAAGCACCTAGAATAAGATGGCTTCGGTTTGGGTCCTCATTTTTGTGAACTTGAGCAAATTATTTTAACTACGGGAGCCTCAACTTCCTCATCTGTAAATGGAGGATATCAATGTTGCCTATCTTACAAGTAGCCCACAACCACTCAAAAGAATTGAGCACCTGGAATATAACCGGTAGAAATACTAAACTCAGTGGCAATGATTACAAACAGTATTATAGTGGGCTGCCTGGGTGGCTCAGTCAGTTAAGCAACTGACTTCGGCTCAGGTTATGATCTCACAGTTCGTGGGTTCGAGCCCTGCGTCAGGCTCTGTGCTGATAGCTCAGAGCCTGGAGCCTGCTTCAGATTCTGTGTCTCCCTCTCTCTCTGTTCCTCCCCTCCTTATTTTCTGTCCTCTGTGTCTCTCAAAAGTAAATGTTAAAAAAAATTTAAAAAAAAACAGTATTATAGTATCCCTCCAATATTCTTCGCTTTGAAATGATGGTTTAGATATTAACTGTGCTCATAAAATACATCCATTCTTCACAATGAAATATTTTCTAAGAATTAAGGGTCTTTCATCAAACGTTATCACAAGGAAATTTAAAACCAAATGCTACCTACTTAAAACTTTCACTGTTTTTGCACCTGAGCTCCTAAGTGTTCTGAAGGATGTTGACACATTAGGACAGATTCCGAGATTTTTACTGCTTTCCTAGTGTCTGTTTAGATTCATAATGCCAACCCTTTAAATTCTATTACAGAACTCTCTTAAAACACAAACAGCAGTGAAATGTCAATCAGATCACCTGAGTTCTGGAACTAGCTCCTGACTCAGTCTTGCACACTTGGTTCATTTATTCAACTTTCTCAGGTCCTCATCTAGAAAATTAAGTGCTGGCACAGGGAATGTTGATGTTCTTTCCAGCTCACATAGGTGATAGTCTGTTCCACTAGAAACTGAATCTTACAGCAAAGCTTCAAATTTTACACGATATTTCCATTTTTATTATTTAAAAAGAGTCCAAGAATAAGAATGGTCAATTCAGTTTCAAAATCAATCCTTAAGGCAAGTTCCAAAACTTGTCCCTTTTTATTAAAAAACATCCCCGTTTAAAAATCTGTCTCAACTTCCATGTAAATACCATCCCCTCCCCCAAGGTTATCAAAGCCTTGACCTAAAGCTTCAGTGACCTCTAGTGGGGGAATGTATAAGGGTCAGTTCTTTGGCCCCTCTTTGTACTTGGGAGAGAGAGAGGAGTTCCTTGGTCTAGGATTGTGGTACTTTCCTGCCCTGTTGCTTCTCAAAGACTAGATCATAGTATATTGGGGCTGAGAGGAGTAATGGGAGGAAAAGAGGCAGTTATCATTAGAGGTCACTGGAATACAGACTGATTTCTCTAGTTTCCTATTTTACTGTTAGTGTCTTTCTGGCAACCTAATATCTTAAAGGAGTTGCCTTCTTGCAATAAAAGCTAAAATAGTTCCACTAAGTTAAATCACAAACAGGGATGAAATTCTAGTATCTATACATTAAAAAAAAAATACAATCTCACTAAACAAGGAATTAGGGAAATCCTGAGCATTTGTCTTTGCCACTCGTTTATACAGCACTGCAAAGTACTGGCAACTTGAGCATAAGGTAGAATGATTTGTATTTTTTTTTTTTTTACAATTTTTTGTTAATTTTTGAGAGAGAGCGAGACACAATTCAAAGCTGGCTCTGAGCTGTCAGCACAGAGCCTGACATGGGGCTCAAACTCACAAACCAGGAGATCATGACCTGAGCCGAAGTTGGGCGCTTAACTGACTGAGCCACCCAGGCCCCAAGAAGGATTTGATTTCTGACTGAACACCTGTTTGTTTGTTTGTTTGTTTGTTTGTTTTTTATATCAGGGATCTACGTTTTTCTCAGAGTCTTAGGTAAAATTAGGCTGAGAGTAGTATTGTGTTATTTGTGTCTGAATTTCTCTTCTCCAAAAGATCATTATTTTCTTCCAGATAAACTATTCAGAGTATAGTTTTTAAAGTAGCTTTTAAAAATGTTCTCAAAGTGTCATTTTAATTTGGTCCACAGCAAAAAGATATCCACCGTCACTAGGGAAGATGTGTAACTCATGATCAAACAGCCGGGAATGCTGCTCCTGGACATTTGCACTGTCTTTCAAACTTTCTCCTGGTGCCCTGGTTGCTGAAATTCATCATGGTCACCTTGTTTTCCCCCTGAAATTTATTTAAAGACAAATTAACATCTGTCACTTATGATTAGTCATCGATTCTGTTTAGGTATGCTAGTTCATAGAGGTAACTGGCAGTGAAAAGTAAAAAGCAGATTTGGTCATTTCCCTGGCCAAAGTATTCAGTACCCAATGTGCACACAGAGTGTTAGGGACCAGGAAAGTGAGTACTAGGCTCACACACAAGTTTTGATGACACTGGCCCTGTCCTCTGTCCTTATTTTCCATTCTCCTACAGGCAAATTAATGTCTAAACGTCTTGTACTATTTTTCCCCCTGACAATCTGATTCAAATATCAAAGTCTCCTTAGTTGAGTTCGGCACATGGAAAGAAGTGACAAAATGTAGAAATCAGCCCTTTCAAGTTTAATTCTGTAATAAGAGCCCTCTTACTCCCAGAAAAATCCCCCCCCAGAAAAAAAAGTCAAAACAACAACAACAACAACAACAACCCATTTTGTTTTAGAGTAATCCTCTATGTGCTTTCTATGTTGTGACTCCATTGAACACAGGAAATTACGAGTTGTTTTATGCTCACTGTCTAGTATACACTCAGTCTTTAATAAAACCAAAAGGAAAATGAGTATTATTAAGGTAAGCCTTCCAAAATGTTTGAAACCACATTTATATTTATGTTTCCTTTCAAACCCTTAAACAATTATCAGGCAAAAATAAGAATCAAGAACCCTTTCTTGCATTTATACGTATAAAAGCCAATTTCAGAGATTCTTCTAGCCAGAGTGCCCTCTGTTTACAGCTGAGTTGACAATCTTGTCTCATATAGACATTTAGTGGGCAAAACATTCCGCACCTTAACAAGTCCCTAATGCAAACATAAAGAAGACTGATGTCTCAGCAGTAACAATAGCACACCATTATGTTCTTTTTTAACACATTTACTGTGTATGATATTGACAGATAAGAGCTTTATGGCTTAGAGCACGTTCCTTGGGGTTCATCATCTTCCAACTACCTATCCTTTGGGATTTCACCACTTTTACAAAGATATATTAGATATTTTGGTAATACACACAGGCTTTTGTTCACTAGTTTGGTTTCATAAACCTTTCAAACAACAGCATGTAATTTGCTTCTCAGCACCATGTCAGTGTATATTGCATAGTTCAACACATCTCAACTTGAGCAGAAGTAGTCTGTCAACAGTGGGACAGGACTAACATTGCATCAATTGTTTCCTGTAATATCTTATATGCATAAGAGCTCCAGAGACCTGCGTGTGTACAGCTTAGGCCTGTCACTTTTTTTTTTTTTTTTTTTTAAACAAACATCTTGCCTGGTTGTTTCAGAGGCAAAGTTTTCCAGGTGGCACAGTAGGCTACGGGCAAAGTACAGTCACCTTCCCATCTGCAAATGGAATTGCTTCTCTTAATGAGTCAGGCCAGAAGTGAGAAGGACTTCCATGTGATCTTCATCCATGCATGTGAAACCATCATCTAGAGCCAGCAACGCTGCCTCAAAACTAAAACACAAAGACTCCAACTGAAAGTTGTTTCACTGTAGCATTTTATTTTTTTAAATATTTTTGTTATTTTTTTAAAAAATTAAGTTAGAGAGAGAGAGAAAGAGAGAGAAAGAGAGAGAGAGAAAGGAGAGACTGAGTGGGGTAGAGGAAGAGAGAGGGAGGGAGAATTCCAAGCAGGCTCCATGTGGAGCCCAACACGGGGCTTGAACCCACGAACCGTTGAGATCAGGACCTAGGTGGAAATCAAAAGTTGGACACTCAACTGATGGGAGTCACGCAAGAGCCCCTCACTATATACCATTTTAAAAATGTACACCGTGCCTGCCTGCCCATATTTTACAGTAGCTACCAAATGCACTTAGGCAATACTATTCAGGAAATAAAACATGTAATTAACAGGTTTTCTAGAATAAAGACAGAAACTGAATTATATGCAAATCATGGAGAACTGCCATACCGAAAAACAAATTAAAAATGAAATTGTATTTAGCCTGGTTCCTAATGTAGATTTAAGAATATAATTTATACAGGTAAGCAATGTTTTCACTAATCTCAAGTCTGTTTGTGATATGCTTTATACCATAGTAAAACAGTAATTTTACATTTGATAATGCTTGCTTTCCAGATGTTTAAAATATGTACTTAATAAAATATTCATAAACATCAAAATGTTGAGTTTAAATATATTGCTATCAAACTTTTCAAAGCACTCTGACTATAAAGGAACAGTCTAATGGCTATAGTTGTGAGAGATTAAAAATGGCACCGTATTTAGTTCATCTGAAGACACAGCAAATCATTTTACCTTACCTTAAAGGTAAGCTCCCAAACGTTTAGTCTTTCTGGAAGCTGTGCTTGCTTGGGTTATTTCCTGCACAATGATTTACGTTGGCAAGGTTACTCTCACAGCAGTGCAATAGAGAGTAGTAACTCATTCAACATGCATTCATCATCTAGTTATTAAGCATGATCTTGGTAACCAAAAGTTACATGAACAAGTGATACAGAGATGATGAGGCTGCATGAGAAATCGAAAAGCTCACAGTGTAATGCATGGACACAAAAGAAAATCAAGGACTGTAACACAGTGTTAGGGATAGGCTACCAGGAGAGAGTAGGACTAGGTGGGTCACAGCTCAAAGGCTTAGGATACATTAACAAGACAGTGGTACAGAGAACGTGCCGAAGTTTCTATCCGAAAGGAACAACAGGTTGGCAAAGGAGAAGTGGGAGGAAGAGGAGGGCACGTTTTTTGAAATCCAAGTCCCTCTGAATGGCTGGAATATTTTTTGCCAAGACATAGGACGTGAAAACCGGGGACAAGAATCCACCGTGCCTTAGACAACATGATAAAGAACTTAAGTTCTATTCTGAAAGCCACAGGAGGCCAACTGCAAGAAGATATGAAGTCGAGTAGTAATTCATTTTGTGTTCCCGAAAGATCTGTCTATAGTGTGGAGGATAGATTACAGACCATCATGATTGAAGACAGGTTTTAGGGAAGATGTTATAATACGTGAGAGAATTTGTAACTACTAAACTATGTCAATAGAGGTTTATGAGGTAGCATCAGTTACCAGGATATGACAACTGATCTTTGTTTGATTTGTTTTGTTTTGTGAAGGGAGGGGGAAGGAAAAAAAAAACAAAACAAAACAAAATAAAAAAAAAAAACCTTTACTTGTAAAAGGAATTCTCATTGAAAAATAACCCAAGCAATTTAATAAAAATAACATTAAAGTTCACCATAATCTTACTATTCCATGGTAACATTTTTATCCTTCCGTATTCTTATTAATGAATGAAATTCAGACTTTTTAATGTAATATACAATCTTTTCATCAGTTAAAGGTTTCTAATGCAAAATAAGTAGTTTACGTTTGACTTATTGCCATATTATCACTAACTTAGTTTTTGATCCTAGAAATTCTGGTTCTTTTGTTCAATTTATCTGTTTCATTTAACTTATACCCTATACACCAGTGTGATGTCTGGCAAACACTTTCTACCACAGATGAAATGAATATTAAATTTAGCAGCAGTTCAATTGCTTATATGAACGGCATAGTTTACATTATTACCAGATAAACAAAGCTGAGCCAACAGGAAATGCAAGCATTTTAAGAATTTCAATGTTCCAAACCTAATTTAAAGCTCGGAAGTTTCCTAATAACCTATTTATTGTTATTAATGAAATATGGAATCAAGATACATATTAAGAAAGAACACACTTTTGATAAAGTTAAATATGAATGGATTTATGGCAACAAATTGATTTGTAGAGAGCTTATCAAAATTGGACTTAAATTGGACATTAGGTCATAATTAGAGAGATATGTAAGGAAGTAGGGAAACTAATCAAATACTTTAGAAAGATACAGTTCAAGCTAACAGAGGCAAGAATGATGAACAGACAATGCAAATCACAAATACGGCTTTCTGATTGTATACAAGATAAAATTGCTTTAAGACCATGAATTGGGAAGTGAAATGAAATACGATTTATCTGTTTGAAATCAGACCTTTTCTTCCCCCTCATTTTATGCAGACCATTCCATTTTATCACTGTCAATCCACTTTCATGAAACCACGTTTTTGAACTATAACTGATACTCCTAACTGGGAAATGAGCCTACGTGTGTTTGTCCAATCCGTTAAGTGTTTGGGACCCAGAACTGTTAATTCATAGAGCAAGAGAGAGAAAGAACCTAGTAGAGTTTTTCTTCAATGTGCAATAAAAAACATATAGTAATGTGGAAAAAGAGCATGGTATTTTATAAACTAGCTATAACCAACATTTCTGAGTACCTGTGTGTGTGTGTGTGTGTTTACAGGTATGTGTGTATAAACATAACAAGGTCAAAGAGGATCTTCTATATTATGAAATCATGATACCCTTCTGTGCATGAGTGAGGATCATCTGTAATTCCAGTACATGCTTGTTATCATCTGATCAGTGCCAGACAAGCTAGAAGATCAGAACTAATATAGTATGAAGCAGGTATTTTTCATTCATTGATTTGCCCATTTTAATTGAGCACTCTGCCTCAGGGATTATTCTAGGATAGCAACAGAGGAGGAAACAAAATAGAAATGGTCTCTTTACTTTCCTAACTTTCCTTCTAAAGGGTAGGGAACACAATAATCAATAAATCCATTCACGATACAGCAAGCGATGATAAATGGTATGGGAAAAATATCAAGGAAAATAGTGAAGAGTGTGCCAGGTATAGGGGAAGAAGGTTATTTAGGTAAGGGGTCTGGGGCAGCCTCTCTGGTTAAGGGACACTTGAGCAAAAACATGAAGGAAATTGGGGAACAATCTCTGTAATATGAGGAAAGGGTACTTTAAGCAAAGAAATGTCCAAGAGCAGATAACTGATGTAGGAGAATGCTTTTAGGCAGTATAGCTTCCTAGAAATTAAAGGGATGCAGGATCTAAGTGAGAGGTATGTGTGAAAGGGAAGGAGGAAGGGGAGGAACTTAAATACATTGCAAGGGTGAAGCAGATCACGGAGGGGCTTATAGGTGGGAAGGTAGGGGGACACCTACTTTATCTAAGACCCTGTTAACATATGCCGTGTGACATTAATGTGAGTGCCCCCTTCCCTTATGCAAAGTACCCTAATTTGGGTAGTATCTATAGTCCCTAGTAATCTCTCATGGTGATACCAGCTTTTTCGGAGTGAAAAATAAAGGCCTTTCAAAGTGTTCTATCAGAAAAACGTCAACTCTTAAACGGTAAACAATCACTGGCTGGTGCAACAAGCATACACTGTACTAACACAAAGGGACCTTGGCCCGTTAAAGGAGAACACTAGCATAATCCAGGCAAGACTTCTGTGATGGCTTGGGCAAGATAATTTTTGTTGAACATGGGGCAAATGGGTGGGATTCCAGGTACTGTGAAGTGAACACCAACACAATTTGTGAACGGATTGGATGCTGGGTACTTAAGAAAGTGAGGAGCCAAGGGTAACTCTAAGGGTTTTGGCCTTAGGATGATGTTGCCCTTTATTAAGGTAGAGAAGGACTGGTAAGGGTCAGCTTTTGTGAAGGGAGTAAATCAGGAGTTTGGTTAGGTTTGTTACATTTGAGAGCCCTATTGGAAACCCAAACGCAGCTGGGTAGGTCAGTCTAGTGTCAGAGGAGAGGCTGAGGTTGAGAGATGTGGATCTGGAAAATAGCCTATGAATGCCTAAGGCTGGATGACATCACACAGAGGTTATCTATGCAGTAATGGACAAGAGTTCAAAGGAAGACACTTCAATTTTGCAAAGGTGGGGGGTGAGAAGAAATTAGCAAAGCAAACTGAACTTAAGTAGACTCTAAGGGCAGAGGAGAAACAAAGCTCATGGAGCACCAATAGCCAAGCAAGCCATTTTAAGGAAGGGTAAGCAGAGCGTCAAATCAAGATAGAAAATTAACCATGAAATGTAATAAAATTGACAGCATCCTGACCTTCATACAGCCGATTTTGGTGAAGTTATTCTTAAGAAGTAGGTCAAAGGAAGGGTGCACCATGACTATAGGTAACTCTCTTAAGGAGTTCTGAGTGTAATTTGGCACCAGGGGAATGAAGTAGGATCTGGTAAGGGACAGGAGATCAAGGGAGAGTTTTCTCATTCAAGATAGGTATTATCACAGTTTCATGTACTGGTGAGAAAAATCCAGTGCAAGAAAAATCAGCATACAATAAGGAAGGAAGGTAACTGCTCAGGAATTGTCTTTAGATATAATGGAACGAGGAGACAGATAATAGCACATGTAGGAAGGCAGAGTGCTCATCCAAGGAAAAGGTAGAAAAAAAAGAATACAGTCAGGGTTTGTTGTGAGTAGAACAAGGTAAACGTTCTTCCCTAATGGCTTCTCTGTTTTGTGGGAAGAAAGGTCATCAGCAGATGGGGAAGATGGGGATGAAGAGAGGGATTTATATACTGAGGAAGGAGGTAGAACATAATGGGCATGCCAGTAAAAATATACTGATACAGAAGATCTGCCAAACATTTGAGCCTGGAAGTCCTAATTTTAAGAAAAAAAAAATCATCTTCAGCTCCTTGAGAATTGGCAGAAACGGTCATTGAGTAACCATACGGAATTTTAAACCTTCTAAGTAGAGCACAAGGGTGTGGTGTAAATAGGGCATTCCCTAGGGCATAGGAGGATTCTGGTGTTGTGTAAGAAAGTACATTATCAGATTAAAAGACAGCAGAGTCCCAGGAATAGGAGGTCAGGGTGATGAGGAAGGAACTGACTATAAGGTCTTTCGGGGGGACTGACGTAGACAGTGCTGAGCACACAATGGGCCGTGTCATGGTGTTACCAGAGTTCCTTATAGGGTTGAGACTGTACTTGGGGGAAGGCAGGTGTGGGAATACGCTAGAGTCTGACTATCTCTGAGCTTTGTCCTTACTACTCTCTACTTCCCAGAGGGAAAGAGCAGAAGAGGTTGGTACTCAAATGATGGATCCTTAGTCTGTGGGATGGAAGCACACCTGAAACCCAGTAACCAAGGGGAAACACAGAAGCACCGTCTGCTGCATTTAATGATCAATTCAAGGAGAGAACAAGGAGAGAAGTATTCCAGAGGCTTTCCAACTGTACTACAGAAGCTTGGAGAAAGAAGTTTCCCAGACCTACCCTGTCTGGAAGAAAAACCCAACTCTGGGTCCCCCTCTTACACTTAAACCAGAGTAGCTTTATTCTTGTTGTACAGCTAATACATTAAGATTGTGCAGGCTTTTTTTCAGTGTTTTAATATTGAAAACAAGTGCACCAAAAAACAAAACCACAAAAAAAAAAAAAAAAAAAAAAAAAACCCTTGAAAATGATGGGAAGAACTGGTTTAGAGCCAACCAATCTCGGAGATGACATACTAAAACATATCGAAGGCTTTATTTAAACACAGAAAGATCAAAAAAATAAAATAAAAAATAAACACAGAAAGGTCTCTACTTACAAAGCTCATGTTATTTCCATTGTACTTAAGGTCTATACAGATTCAACTCCCATAGTTATGTACAGGCCAAGGGCAGGCTCCCCAAGATGGGCCACTTTAGCATAAGAATTATTTTGAGTTGCAAGTAATGAGAACCCAGCAGATGCAGGAAAAGTTCTCTGCCTCCTCCTCAACTAAGTTTCCTAGGCAAGAACAACTTGTACCAGGTAGAGAGCTTTAACAGAGACTTCCCTTTACACAAAAAAAGTTATCTGCATAAGAAGGCAACCTTGTTTTTCAAATTCTCTCCTTGCACCTTGCTGACAGCCTTCTCCCTTTTTATCTTCAGACTCTACTCCTCTCCCTAGCTCATGCAAGCTTCATGTTGCCTCACTGGGTTTGGCATCTCATGTCTGTGTGGATTCCCTATACAGAAGCTTATCAAATTTGGATTTGTCCTGTTCATCTTCTCATGGCAATGTGATTCTAAAACCTACTAGAAGGACCATAGAACAGAGGAAGGTCTTTCTCCCGGACACTTATATTCTACTCTTTCATTGTTTACATCACATTGGTGTATCTGGGCAAAAGTTACACATGATAAATGCATTTGTCATTTCTAGCATAAGGTTAAGATTTTAAAGAACTTTTCTTAAGATATGAAAATACAATCTTTTTTCTTAGAAAATCCATGCTGTGGGAATTTTCCTGAGTACCAGGAAATCACACTAAAAGTTGATGTGAAACTTAATATTGGTGTCTATGGAGTTAAGAGTCCTGGTGGAGTCCCTCGAAATTCTTATATTACGCCTACAAAAATATTAATGTTATTAAGTTCCTTAGATCTAGACTGAATAACATTCTTGAGAATAGGGCTGTCTAGTCTTCAAGACGTGATGCCAAAGATTGCTCGATCATTAGAAACACCTGGATCGTTCTTAAAATGTAAATAGTAATGTCAATTCTTTTTAAGGCAACCACCTTCAGGATATCACCATGAAGTCTGTGAAAGGAGCCAGTTGCTTAACAAGTCACTGGGGGAATACTTTGGAATTGAAGTGCTAACATCACAACAACTAGACACAGTGTAGCATTTATATAAACACCTTGTCAAATAGAAGTCTATTTTTTCCCAGTAGACACAGTGGGGACTCTAGTTCACTCTTGATCATTTTGAATAGAGAAACCAACTAAATAGATTCTAGATTAACAATTTGGGGGAAAATTGCTCTCCTAACACTGGGTCTTACAAAATAATGCCACCATCCTGATGATAGAATTAGGGAGAAAATGAAATAACCAAGTAACAAAAATCAGTAGGGAATTAGTGATCAAATCAGCAGGAAATCCACAGAGCTACAAACAACAATTCAACCAGGGGACTACTTGATAAACAGAGTTTGGAGGGAGGGGGTAGCAAAGAATAGTGGCCCAGAGCAGCAGGAAAATGGGGAGCCTCAGCAGGAAACAATGGAAGCTGGCGGGGGTCCACTGAAAAGTTAATTGAAGCAACAAGCTGAGAGCCCTCTAAGTCGGACAGCAAACTCAAGGAGACAGATGGAGAAGTGCAGCAAGAAGCAACTGAAATACCAAGAAGGAAAAGAGAGCACACAATGGAATGGATGGAGACACATAATTCTGAGCTGAGCCTTGAATAATTCTTGGTCCTTCTCTAGGACTACAGATGTAACTGCAGCAGCTAGCAAACAATCAGAGCAAACAGACAGCCAGATGTTAGACATTGGGGAAAATACGCATTTGAATGATATGCTAAGACATCTGTAGTCTGAATTACTTGTTTTAATGGTCCATTTAAATGGAGTTCATTCAAAACAAAAACAAACCAGGAGTCCAACCAATTATTTTGAGCAACTAACATTCAGAAGAATATAGTAGCCCATACAATTAATAAATCACGGACACCTGAAGTTTTAGACTTTGTGTTTGGAAGACAAGATTATGTTCGACAAATAGGAGCGCTCGTCTCACAGGTTCTAGGACGTAGCTAACTTCATACCCAAGTCGCTCTTGTTCTACAAAATTGGTGAAAACATGCTTGCTGGTACTACGAGACATGCTTCTTTTAGATTTTAGACATGGAGACACAGGTGGCATCAGATTTATGCCAGGTCAGACTGGAGAAAAAAGTAACCTTAAGGCATCACTCCATTTTCGGGGCTCCCACTACAGAAATTAAACATTATAAAGAGGCACAAAGGAGAACCTAGGCAAACCCAGCTGAGATTACTTCTCTTTCGTAACAATTATGCAGAAATGGAGGTTACCACAAAACACATTCAAGGATTTGGACCCCTTATTCTCAGTGCTGCATTTGGCTTCTCCTCTTTTTAAGTGTTTTCTGACTAGTAAACAGCAAACTCCTATCACTTTTAGCATTGCTACAAAAAACACGTCATTTGAGAGGTTTGAGTACTCTCTCTTTAATAAGAGTATATAGAAAAGATCCTCATCATTTTAACGAGTCCCCACCTATATCTTTAACCTTTCTTAGCAGATATTTAACAAGTCTTCGCGTATATACTTACTGACAAAACAATTAAGAAACAGTTAATTAGGGTAAGTTAGCAATGAATGGCAGGCATTTTGTGCAAGTGCAGCAAAGTAATACTTTCAAAAAGTACACATAGCAGATCAGCAAATAGATGTGAAAAAATCATTCCTCAAAGAATATTCATTAGTACATTAGTTGGAGTGTAAAGTAAGTTAATGTCAATTTTACCAGAAACCTTGAAATAGAGAATCCTAGATCCTCCTGAATTCAGATATGACACTGTAAATGGTACCTTAAGATTTAGGAGCAATAAGATAATTTGATGAAAGATTAAACAGTGCATGAAAGAACATCCTTTCTCATAGGATAAACTAATTCCCCAAGAGTGTAAGCTTTTGAGTCATTTGCTTCACATAATCAGAAATGAAGTGAGTATAATTTACATGGAGTCTGATCTTTGATTTACATTTACATTAAGCTTATTTGAATGGATATTTTGAAAGCACGTAAATATCCGATAATGTACAAAGATTAAAATAATCTATGTTCAGTTACCTTGTTGATTTTAATATTTTTATACCTGAAAGAGGAAAGCAGCAGCCTCTTAGCCAATAGGCTGTCCATATCAATCCTAAGTGTTACAGTGAAAAATATTAGCATATTAGAGATATTTACTGTAGGTGGGGTTTATGTCAAATCAACAGTTGAATTTCCTTCTCTTCACCTAGGTAGGATTTATAATTAATGCACTTTTAGTATGATTGCACTCTAGCAATGTAAAGGTTTCTCTTCTCCTGGTGCATATTAGACCTACAGTACTTAACTGCAGAGTCCTGGGATAGTCATTTAGGAGACGGGTTTCAGTTAACTCCTGAAGAATGCTTACAGGATTTTATATAAATGTATGTATAATGGTTAAATTGCTCTACAGTAACTGTCTCTAAGCATTGCGTTAAGACTTTCTCTATTCAGAGGGTACACAAATGTTCCAACATTACATGGAGCCAGTTAACACATAAATTTTAGTTGGACATGAGCCACCTTTATGCACCCTTAATTCTAAGGCCATTACATAGTATTTTAGTCCTTTGCTTTTCCCTCTCCCCTAGATTTTTGGGGTATCATCAGAATTTGGCTAAGATCATGGGAGTGTGTTTGAACCCTGACCATCGTATTTCATGAATCAAGCAAGAAAACAGATGCAAGTTGTTGTGTTGGATTTGTTACATAAAGATGAAAGTTACTAAAAAATTGCCCTGCCTGATGAACTTTTAGTCAGCACACACAGTTGTTGGAACCAATCATCTGTATTTTACGTGCAGCTAAACATAACATTCTTTATTTTTCCTTATTGTAATGAATTGCTTCTGCGTGTCACTTACAATTTCTTGTACATCATGACAACAAGAGGCTGAAAAAAAAAACATGAAAGGACAGAGGAAGAGACAGCAGATGTGGCCCTGGAGGAGGGGGAGGGTGTCTGGATGGTGGACGACCATGGGGATGGACGACCATGGGGAGAGACAGGTAGGGAGAAGGGACTGAAATGAAAAGCCCCATGTGGGGAATGTAAGAGGAGTCTGAATCATCCTCTAAAGTTTTTATTTGAACTTGACTCTCGTTCTGTCATTTCCTGCGGTCTTTAATACATTTAAGATAGGATTTGTCGAATGTTACTTGTCAAATAGCTTGATTTTGTATACACGATTGCATTTATAGTTTATTGTAGGTGCTATCTTCATTTTACAAATGAGTTTAGGGATTAGACATTACTTCCAGTGAGTACACCCGATAGGAATACTGGCAAAGCAAAGAACATTTTTTACTGACATACATGCAATTAACTATGACTTTCATTGTATCATGGAAGGCATTTTCAGGCTGAAGTTTATAGTATTAAAAAGTATCTTTAAATAGGCTTTTGGGAAAACCCCAAAGAAGGAATCTGCATTCATTATCTGCAAAGGAGACAGTATCTGAGAAGCTTACATTGATATTTTACCATCAAAGTTTATTTTCATCATTGTTGAACCATTTCTTAGAGCCCTGATAAATTTGAAGACAAAGGAATGGGGAGAAAAGGTCTCTGACAATTATTAGCCATGAGCAGTACTTAAGGAGAACCAGATTGTGTGTCGGGAGACCTGTCTTGGAATTCTAGCCCTTCCATTTCTTAAATCTAAGCAAACCCAATAACCTTCTTGAACCTCAACACCCTCCTCTGAAAAAGAGGGTCACCCCGTACTATATGCCAGCAACAATTTTCAGAGATCCAAATGATATCCTGCTGCTTCAAGCCAATTGTAAAACTGGAAGTTACTGTAGCCCATAAACCCCAATTTAATTACCATTCATGTCCTGATCATCCTACCTATTTCTTTGCAAATCCAACCTGCTTTCCTCTTTAGTTTTCATTAGAAATACCTGCACTACGTTATCGAACATTCTACTGTATGCCAAAAAGATGGGAAATAAAACACATTGTGTAGTGAACCAAAATAGCTTTTATTTTGATTTCTGTTTCTAGCTTTTAAGAAACTGAGCAGTGAACAACATTTTAGAAACTACAAAAGCTTTTAAGCCTCCTGTGGAATGCCTGCAGCCGGAGAAAAGGTCTTTGAATATGTACAAAGGAAAAAACATGATTCTGTGTGCACTCTCCTTGCCTCAGAGCCTAATGGTCAAACATATAAAAGCATCAAGAAAAGTTAGCAGGCACATTTTCTAAACTCCTCAGATATATGTTTATGCCACGAACAAGAAGGCAAAATAAATGGATAGAGAACAGAAGTGATAAAATAACATTTCTACCAGGGCTTGGGGAAAATATAGAGAAACACCTTTTCAAACTCAAATATATTACTTTATTTCTTAAACTTATGAACACTCATAGTCTAAGGTTATTTTCTAACTAACTGCTACAGTAGTTGTATTAGCAACACAGTTCTGCCACTATTTTCTCAATATTAAAATCATCCTGAGCCTGAATATCCTGAGTTATTCATTCATTAAAACCAATTCTCTCACACACAGATAAATTTGTTTTGGTGTCAACGTTCAAACTTATGCCCAAGTCTTCCAATGCGTCATCTTAAAAACAAGTACTTATTCAAAGGGGGTTGATTCAATTTTGTCTTGACATCTTTATAATCCATATAGTCCTTTTTACTTCAATTAATCAAGTGAAACTGGGGTTTCCTATTCAAAAGCCAACTATTCCTTTGTCCTGTGTTCTTTTACCAAGAGCATGCAATTCTAGACCTACACACCAATTTTGGATCTCATTTGCTTGGCAATCAAATACCAACAACTGATCATGAAGAAGCAACAGAAGGCCCAAGAACCTACAGTGAACTTCCAGTGCATTTAAGTAATTATTCTAGAGCTGGGCATATACTGATCATTAATGTGGATTCTGCTCTTGAGGATTAAGAAGTGTAATAAACCCAAGTGAAACAAGCACTTAAGCATTACGGAAGGCAAGGAACCTAAGGGAAGCAAATGCGAAGCCCATTTCCTGAGAGCCACTGGCATTACTCATGGGGACACAGAGGTCTTAGCAAGATATTGCAGGTTAAGAGGATTTATTTCAATTGTTACAGGTGGCATCTATTAACATGCTAAAGATCCAGAGATCAAAGCAAGATAACCAAGGGGCTAGAAAGAGAAAACCAGGGAATGGTGGTTTCCTACTGCCAGACAGGTGGATTCAGGCAGGCGTGCCCAGTGCCATGAGGGTAGGACACATCAGATGTCGACATGGAGTAGGGAAAAGGCAAGCCAAAATGAGGGAAAGGAGATAGAAACTTACCGTCAGAGCAGACTATGCAACAGGCTGAGTACAATATGAACATGAAGCCCCCCGCCCTTTTTTTTGGAAGCAGAAAAAAAAAATGCTGAATATACTCAGTATGTTTCTCTCTTCAGTCTCCCTGTTGACAGGTCCTGATTTTCTCCCCCAGCCTATGTTCCATTAGCTCTTGACTTTCACTTATGAAATACCTCAGACATAATGAATCTCAAGACATGATCTCAGAGTACCAGACCTAAGTGCATGGTCTCTCTGTGCATGAATCCCTATGCTAGGACACCAGTTAGATACCCAGGAAACTGGTGATGCCAACAGTCCTGACATTAAATACCAAAAGCCTAAAATAAGACACCATTAGTTGGAATTGAAGTGTACCCGGAGCAAAGTGTATCTCCAAGTATACAGGGATATCCAGATTGGCATCCCCATAGGACATGAATTCTAATGGCCATTTGATAAATTGTCTAAGTACAAGTGATAAAGGAGTTTCTGGTTTTGTTTGCTAGATGGGAAATGTTATAAACAAAAAACTCCAGAGGGAAAATACGGTGCTCGTGCAGGAAGAAGCTAATAGGATTTAAGGCCAGTTTGTTTTAACGTGGCTACTGGATATAAGTAAAGAGGTTAAAAAGGCTCCTGGAAAGAAGATCTTGATCCTGGTTGTCAGAGAATGCATTTGGCAGTCAAGAACATATAATCAACAGTACAAAAGTAGTGCATGAGTGTGAGCTAAGTTGAACATCCTGTTCTAGAAGCTTGTGCCTGTCCAGGATGGTCAGCACAACATTTTTCAGTCTTGAAGAAAAAAATGATTACTCAGTGAATCTTTGCAACTAGTAGAACATCTCTGAGCTAGGTTCTAAACTCAGTCCCTAATTTCTCTTATTAGTGAATGAATACAGGTACCATGCAAAAAACCAACATGGGGGAGAGATCCAGGGAAGAAGACTCCGTAAGAGGTTTTCACCAGGGTGGCTGAAGAAACAAGGAATCCTAGATAGATACTGAAGCCAAGAGATCAAGTTAAACACAATTTTGCATTTTGCCAGTTTTGATATATAAACCCCGTTGAGCACCCAGATTAACTAATGGATTCATTTAGAATGATAATTCACAGGTTTTATTGATTTTGAGAATCTGAAAGTAGCAGTAATAATTCAAACTCTCTTCCTCATGCTTATTAACATCTAAATTCTGGTTTTCTTGTCTACGTATAAAATATTAACTTGGGGAGCTGTCAGCAGGATACTCTCACGATCATAGCTATTTTCCACAATGTCACATTCTATGTGTGCCTATACACACACCCCATTCGTTCTTTTGATGTGGCATTCTAGCAATAAACTGATTACCTATAGGTTGATTCAGGACTCCTTTATAGCAGGTATGCCTCCAAAAACTGTATTTATAATACTGGCATACATCCATGTATGTTTTGTTAAGGGAGCATAAACATTAACATCCGTCTATTTTTAATTTTCACATATTGTTTTATGTTTATATGAAACTATGTATGTGATGTGCATATATACTCATGTGTCAAAATCCCATATGCATTTATAGAATTAAGAGGTTCTTTATTTTAAAAACCGGGGTATGAAGTAATGTCCATTTGTCTGCTTTATCATTACATCCATGTCATAGGCTAATTACTGAGAAAGGCACTCTAATGAAATCATGGCTAGTGTATCGTGAATGTTCTCCCTGTAAAACAGCAGGATTTCTTCTATACTGTATGCACCATATAATTACTTCACTTGAATGCAATACTTTAATGAAGACCAGTTTAATTAAATTAAATTTCTCCCTTGTGGTATCTCCATCAAAATGCATCATACCCTCATTATAATATTATCTGTAGGAGTCCAACATTATAAGTGCTATAAGGAGGGTTTATTTTAATGAGGGCAGCAATAATAAACTATCAAGTTACACAATACAATATTGTAACTGAAAGTCTAGTATTAAGTTCACAACATACGCGTTTTAGTTCCTAATTAGTTTAGCCTGTTTACATAGCTTTGTTAGAGGCAATGCCATTCAAATAATTGTCTTTTGAGTGGTATTTAGGACAAGTATCTAAACCGTTGTAATAAAACATATGTAAGAAATTAAACAATTTCTTTCCATTTCAGTGGTTATTATCGTAGGTTTGTTTTAAACAGTAGTCATTTCTATTTCTAAGAGTTCTGGTTATACCAAAGGTATTGCAACTTAAAAGACTTTCAATGCTAAGGGCTCAAGTTGGGCTCAAGATCTTCAACAAAGACCATGCACTAGGTGATTAAGAGGAGTTTAATCTGGTTACTTGTAACTGGTGGGATTTTGAGTGATCCCAATAGCTTATGTCTGGATGTTATTTAAAACTGTATCACATTAAATCATAATTAGGTCTTTTAAGTATACTTAACAAGGACAAATAATGGGCCTTCAATCTATGTATTCCTTTAACAAATAATGCTTGAAAAATGTGATTTGTTTTCATTTTCTAGTTTTACAGCTTCATTTTCTTCAAAGAATCCTGGTCCGGATTTCCACTGCACGTGGTTTTAGAAACCAAGATACAGTATACAGCAGGCAGAGTTCTAGAACCAGTTTGTCTGTTTACCAGCCTCCCTACCAAGAGCTCAGATTCATCCCAGTTTCAACTTTTTCCTTTCCTGTAAGGGTGCAGTTGGCCACTGAGCTCTAGTGATCATACTACCTATCTCCCCAGTCTGTCCACATCTTCATGTGTACTTCCATTCTCTCAATTCTGGTTGACTGGAATATTGTAGGAGCTCCTTGGTCTTTATGCCTTCAGACTCAGCCCCTTCCACACAATCCCTCATATTGCTTCTAGATACCAAAGAGCCTACACGGTTTTATTCGAAGTTAGACTAACCAAGAGGCAGCCCTACTTTGGGCTCTGCCCTTTAGAGAACCTTAGCCTTTATTTCCTCAAGTCCTATCACTCCCCAAGGTGTAAGGGATACATACACAAGGCAAACATTATATGGCGATCCAGAGCCTATTACATCTTTAATCCAAGACCATAATCCATCACCATCACTGACTCAGCTTCTAAGGCCTCCTTAAATCTCTTCCTCCAGTCGTCCTTCCTAGGCCTGAGAACTGGCCCGGGTCATCTCTTTGGGGAGAAGGAACACAGAACTTGGGACAGATGGGTAGGCTGAAGTTGTTGGAACTGCGGTGGGAAGGGGACAGACCAAGAGATCTGGGATCTCCTCTTACTGCCATATTATCGTGTGGAACCGAGTAAAGAGAATTCAAGTCCTAAGATATCCATGAGTTATCATTAATTTCTCACTGGTGTGTATATGATTGCTTTGATGAGTCTGAGATATAACTGTGCATGTGTAATTCAGGGAGAGAGCCTAATACTTTGTTTTTAGACATATCATACAGAGGTGTGTGGTGAAATGTTTCATCAACAGTATCTGTTTGCTTCAAACAAGAGCTTCAAATTTGAGATGACCACACATTAAGTGCAAAAATATTTATAGAAATCTAAGGGTGGACATTAGTTTACCTAACCATCCTAAATTTCAAGCCAATTACTATTGGTAACCATAGGGCTGAGGAGATGCCAAAGTTATATAGTCATTACTAGCAACTAGTAACTAGGTCCAGATATAAATGGAGCCAGTCACTTCAACTATAGCCTTTGTTTTCTTCCTTGTAACATGTTTTTTAACAGAAAAGATCATATATTCTATTATGACTTGCCCAGTATATAATTTATCTTCAATAAAGGTTTCAGAATTTGATTCTATATTCTATTATATTTGTTTAAAGAATCTCTAATTCAAGTTTTCCTAAGCCAACAAAACTCCTACTGGAAATTTAGTAAGAAAACAAAGAAAAAGTTCTATGCCTGGACTTCCAGACCTTTGAACAGAAATGAGGAAATACAAATGGAGAACATTTATAAACTTTGCATTCTTCGTGACATTTTCCATGTGTACATTCATATCCATGCCAATCTTTCTGGAAAGTATGAATGGGTGCCAAAATTCCTTGTGCATTCAGAGAAATGACTAAACTCAGGACCACCCTGTTTTTGTGTTCTCCTATCTATACACTTTGATTCCTCAGATTAAGACTCAATTCCATCCTCATGATGTCCTGCCCTGTATACCTGCCTCTACAAAACCACAGGCTTCTTTCCTTTTGAGCTATTTCTCATTAAAGAACATTCTTCCAATTGCAACGGACTGGATCAATTCCTCTCCTTAGTTACCTGTTACACATAATTTACAACTGCATATTCACTTGCAACTCAAGGTTACTGTTTGTTGTGTGTCAGGGTAAAGAGTCCAAAATCATTATTCAATGACTTATATCTCATTTCTGCAATGACCACACGGTCCTTCAGAATCAAAAGAAAACTATCAGGTGTTTGTTCCTTCTTGACCACAACAGTTTTGGTGTTGCATATTCCCTTTCTCAAGGGCAAACCTATCCTTTTAAAAAATGCTCATTTAGGGGGCGCCTGGGTGGCGCAGTTGGTTAAGCGTCCGACTTCAGCCAGGTCACGATCTCGCGGTCCGTAAGTTCGAGCCCCGCGTCAGGCTCTGGGCTGATGGCTCAGAGCCTGGAGCCTGTTTCTGATTCTGTGTCTCCCTCTCTCTCTGCCCCTCCCCCCGTTCATGCTCTGTCTCTCTCTGTCTCAAAAATAAATAAACGTTAAAAAAAAAATTAAAAAAAAAATGCTCATTTAGTCTACTTCACTGTTTAATAAAGTAACCACTAGTTACATGTTGTTATACAAGCTTAAATTCTCTGGAACTTAAAATTTCAGGGGCACCTGGGTGGCTCAGTTGGTTGAGTGTCCGACTTCAGCTCAGGTCATGATCTCACGGTCCGTGAGTTCGAGCCCCGCATCGGGCTCTGGGCTGATGGCCCAGAGCCTGGAGCCTGCTTCTGATTCTGTGTCTCCCTCTCTCTCTGCTCCTCCCCCGTTCATGCTCTGTCTCTCTCTGTCTCAAAAATAAATAAACGTTAAAAAAATTAAAATTTCATTCCTCAGCTGCACTAGACCCCCCTTCATGTACTTAAGAGCCATATATGGCTAGTGACCACCATATTGGAGATGCAGATATGGAGTTCCAAGTTTGCAGAAAATTCTCACTGAAAGTGATGGTAGAGAGCTTCTGGTACTCAAAACTATTAGGGCATATATTAAGCAAAAGGTAACACGCAAAGAGAAATACATTGATAAACTACCCAGCTGTATCCTCACATTTTGATTCCTTTCAGAAATAGTTTTCTGTACCCTAGTTCTTTAGCTGAGGAATTTAGACAGCATGATCCCTTCCAAGTCAAAGATTCTTACCTTCAACATGGACTTTTAGAGTACTACTAGTGATAATACCAAACATAAACTCAGAAGTTTAAAGGCATCTTCGCCTACTCAAAAAATAATAAATAAATAAATAAATAAATAAATAAATAAATAAATAAATAATAGAAACATCAACAGCTGTAGCAGGAAATATTTGGTCTTAACAGAGGTTAATTCTGATTAGAGCTATATGGAAGAGACCTGTCAACTGGGGCATGAGGGATGGGTGGCATCTTGACAATGGGAGTAGAAACAAGACAGTCATGAAAAATAAAAAGAAAACAAAGAAACAGTGCTAAGTACAAGAAGTACTGAAAGATTTCTGTGGCTGAAACCTGTATAAAAGAAGTAGGATGTGTAAGAAATGTGTGTGTTGGGGGCGGGCTGCAGCAGTTTGTAAGAGAACACTCAACTCGTAAGTAGGTATTTGGAATGCTACCTCAGGCCAAGGAAATACTGTTCTGTACCTTCTGAGACCAGCTTTATCTACAGTTTGAGCGACAAGACAGGGTAAGTAAACACACACACACACACACACACACACACAAAACAAACAAACAAAAAAAACAAGCCCATTACATGGTTTTGTAACTAGGACCTAAAATAAAGTTCCAGCAATAAATAGGAATGGTGAGGACTTTCTGAAGGCTATTTCTGGACCCCAAGTACCAGAATTGGCAAGTAATTGAGAAAAATCAAGGACCGTTGCATAAAGGCTCAAATAATACCACCAAGTAAAACTCCAATATATTATCATTCTCCAGTGAAAGCGTTCTTTACTGCCAAATGACTCTATGTGGTACAGGCAATTAAACATGCTAGCAGAAGCCAAGAATAGGTAATAGGATCAATTGTAAATTCTCTACTTTTCCTAATGACTCAACTTTACTTCAACCAACATTTATTGACTTCCTACTCTCTATGGTTCTCTAATTGTCTTGGGAGTCACAAAAAATGAATGACAGAGTTCTTAACCTCAGAAAATGTTTTATGGCTGAGATAAACATTAGCACGTAATAAAACGTATTCAAACAGTCTGCTAAGGCCAAAGCACATCGGGAGTGCTCTCCAAGCACTGACGACCAGCATCTCACCCATAATGGAGCTTCGGCATTTGTTTTGTGGAAGAAGCAGGGTCTATTTTGCTGGACTTCTCTTCAGTGGGTAACGTGAGAAAACCCTATTTGTAAGAGAGCCAATAGTTCGTGTATTCCAGTAACAAAAAAAAAAAAAACAACAACAACAACAACAACAACAAAATGGGCTAACACCTGCATTCATTGGATAGTGAGAAATCCTTAAAAAGGCACCCGTAGGGATTCGGGGAGGAAACCCTATGTAGACCGCTGGCTTTTCTGTAGAACATGGTAAAGCTTCAACCACTGATCACAAGATTAATTTTAAATAAGTTACTCTAGGGGTGCCTCGGTGGCTCAGTGGGTTAAGTGTCTGACTTCGCCTTAGGTCATGTTCCCATGGTTTTGGAGTTCAAGCCTCATGTTGGGCTCCGCAACAACAGTACAAACCTGCTTTGGATTCTATCTCTCTCTCTTCCCCTCCCATGCTCACTCACACTCACTCTCAAAAAAACACACTAAAAAAAAAACCCCAAAAACAAAAAATAAAAACTCTAGCTTCAATATGGAAGACAAGGGTTTGAGCCACTAGGTAGCTAAGCCACTAGTATAGATCCAAGATTATGGACTATTTTGGGTTACTTAACATGTATTATGTTGGTTTGGTCTCCTTGAAATAAACTGCTAGTGTTCAGTGCAATACAGTACCACAGACTTCAGAATTCTTGTAGCTCTCAGAGAAGTGTGAACTCTTGTTAGACCTTACATACCTCCATTCTTCATGTTGGGAAACATACACTCATGCGCTTTTCATCAGTTTCTCATGGTATCAATGGTCTTGCCTAATGGACTTGGTCCAATGTCATCTACTTCTGAGCAGTTTATAATGTGCCTTTTTAGAAAGTTGTTCTTTTTTGCACCGTTTCTATTTAACACCCTACTGTATCTGTCCATAGACCGCCTCATCATGTGTTTGCCACACAAAACGGGAAAGTTAGTTGTTTCTCTACAACCCAGTTGTGATGGTTCAAGCCTCTCCACTGTGCCTACTTTGAAGCCATACTTAGCACAAGCCCATCTTAACAAACATGAACTAGATACAGATATTTTTATCAAAATGTTTCATGGGGTATCAGAGAAAAAGAGTCATTTATCTACACAGCAGAAACTCAATCAAATTCCCCACAAGACGTCTGTATATCCCCCCTAAAGCTTTTCTCCATGGCTTGGTGCATTACTGCAACTCTCTTCTTTCACACAAGGTCTAAATATCATTTCTATTACCTTGAACTACTCAGTATCTGCCTTTAGTTAGTACATACCACTCAGCCAAAAATTAAGTAGTTTAGTAAATACAATACCAAACCATCTGCTATTCAAGCATGTGCCTCAAGGCATCACCCACACAAAACAGGTCCTTCAATGGGGAGGTGACGAACATTCTGCTTCTCCTAATCTCCACATCTTATAATATAGACAGATTTGTTCCTTATTCAAATTACTAGACAATTTAGTGAACGCACAACTGACATTCTTCCTGATAGTATTGTTTTCCAAGAGAAATCTATTCCTGTTTATGATAACCAGACATGAATTCCTGTTTCAACAGTGAAATGCTAACAGTTTTTCAATAGGAACGTAAAGATACCTAAAGAGAAATAATTAGAAATCATGATGCCAGATTGCCTTACAATTACCGCTGTGCTCCCAAGTTCCTTGCAAGCTCTTCAATTATACCAACTCCAATTCCAACTTCGGACTTGCTTTTTTCATCATGCTTGCATCTCCCAGAGACAAAGTACAAGGTAATTGTTACTTTTGTTTTTCATATTTTTATTTATTTTTTTGTCTCTTACCTCTCCCCCTTGAGAGCATCCTTTAGACTATCTCAACCACTGTCGATTTTCAGACACAGAATGTCCTCTTTGCCTTGGATTTCAAACCTCATTTTAACTGGTTTTAGTCTGTAGATGTTTGTGCAGCTCCCTTAAGTTTGGGGTTGTTTTAATGTCTCTTTTAATGCTTCCTCTCTCATTCCTTGAATTATTCTTGGTCTTGGTCATTTTCCTTTCTAAATAAATTTTGAAAACCAAAGAGGTAAACAAAGGTGATAATAATACTAACAATGCACAGTAGAGAAGAAGTGCAAGCCTCAGCACTATGGAGTCTTTATTCAGAATCCCTGAAATCCATTTCAGGCTTTACTAGTAGAGTTCTACTTCAACTAACATACCAAGTGAAATTTTTGAAATATGACATTTATTTTGCCATTTATTTTTAACAGAAATGTTCTTATTTAACATGTACTCAGGCATACCTGTAATAAAGAGATAGGATCCAAGATCATTAGTTCAACTGGGTCTTTTTAAGTACACAAGATTAAAATAGGGCCTCAATTCTCAAGGGGCTCCCACATCAGTATCAGAAATAAGCCCAACACATCTGTAGTCTTCCCTGAACTGGGTTAGTGAGGAAAAGGTGAAGTTGTCAGAAGTAACCAGAAATAAAGCTTCAAGCAAACACTAGGTAAGTTCAATTTTCTATGTGGATTAACATTTTGAAGTCTCGTAGCAAGCGCGTGTTACACGGGAACTTGAGTCCTTGTTCCGGTCTTAACATTTCACAGAGCTGCCTGATTCTACAGAAGTCCACTGTTTCTTATCAGGATCAGCATTTTAGGGTTACCCAATTTCCATCTGAGTAAATCCAGAGCCAGGTGAAAATAGTATCAGAACCACAAATGATTCATCACAAAGAATCAATCCTGGAAAACTGCCTACTCTGCATATATTAAAAATGTACAGCCAACTACATATGTATGGTAAAAGCAAGTATGTGCTAATTATACCTGGGATCAATTAACTAAGGCTTCAGTGATACTAATACCCAAGCTTTCCTATTTCAATGATCGTTCCTCCTATCACAAGAGTACATGTGATACAGGAACACTTACAGGTTTCATCTTTGTTTGGAGGCTCTGGGCCTCTATCTGAGGAGAGCTCTCATTGCTGGTCCAATCCACAGGGAGGATCTTCTGGAGGTGAAGGGCTGTGGCCTTCCACCTCTAGCCAAAGAAATACACCCATGTGCTTTAGATCTGCTAGGAAGGTTTGCCTAAGTTAGATTTCAGCATAGTGTTTTCTATTACATAACCTTTTGTAATAGCGCAATTCCATTAAGAATATGTACAAGTTGAAAAGTCTGTATCTTGTCCTTTGCTGCACTTTCGAAGCCAACAGAGGGACTTTAGTGTGGAGACAAGTCTCACCAGGGTTGTGGAATGTGTTCACCTCTCCCCAGAGGAGGACCATGAACGAGACAGTTGGTATTTGTTTACTCCCACCAGAGACACGAGGCCAAACCAGGCTGTGTATAGGAAAACCAACCAGGCTCCTGGACTGGCACTCAAGATTCAAACACATAGTTCTTTTCTGGCATTTTTTTTTCATGGTTCTCTCCATCCCCAGGGCATGCTGATTATTAATACTCATCAACCACTGCCAAATGGTGCAACCCCAAGGGAAATGGGCCAGACGCAAATCCCTGCTGTTTTAATCAAAGTTAAAGTGCAAAATTTGTAACATACCCTAGGCATCTACAGGTTGTAAACCGGTCTTTGGCAATATGAAGATGCCGGTAATCTCAAGTGAATGACCAGATGCCGCAAGCCTTCAGAAATGGAACTTACTGGGGCATTTAGGGATCTGAGACAGAAATTATACGCCATGGAAGCAAACCACTAGCTTAGGGGATTTTTAGTCCATCATTAGAGGACACCAATACCTCCTCTAAAGTGAGCAGGAATGGAGATTCTCCAAGAGTACTATGGGACAGAGCCTTTACCTGGGAACACCAGCTTTCTGTCTGGTGCCTCAGCCTGCAAGGATCAGTATTGGTTTCTCGGAGACCTCTCATGAGGAATACTTCAGTGAGCAAGGAAGGGATTCTGGGATCTGGCATAGCCCTACATGAAGGCAAAGGGTTTCAGAGTCCAGGCACAGAAAGGAAAAAAAAATTCTAGGAAAAAGCTCCTCAAGTGTTCAAGAAGTTAGAAACAGTTTAAAATAGCAAGGGAAATAAATTAGCCTAAGTACTAGACATCTTTTAAAGTCTGGCAAAGATTTTAGGCTTCATTTATTTAGTTCTTTAAGGAGAATTATCAGCAGATGGAATTAAGAAATTCAAGAAGAAGCTACAAGAAACAGTAGACAAACATAAAACAGAGATCTAAAGTTGAAACGTAGAAGGAAAACAATTGACATATGACTTATTGGACAGCAGCACTAGATAATAGAAGCAGGTGAATATTAAGATACGGAAGTCCAACATAACTATTCTTCAATTAGTATCTACAAATGAAAGCTCTACATATAACCACGTTATTGTAAATAAACCCAAATCTAAGACAGCACATTCATTTTCTGATGGGAGAGTTCAACTCAGTGGTTCCCAGACTTAAGTATAAAGAGCCCGAGACAAACAGATACAGTCTGTCTACCATGTGACCACTATTAACTTCATAGTTTGATTTCTTCAAGTATTAATTTCAAATAAAATATTCTCCGACTCCTTTCCCAAAGGGAAGCTTGTAATTTAAATATTAACTTTGTATTGAAAAAATAAGACCATAAGGTAATTAAATTGAAATATACACATTTATGAAACAAAGTCTGCATCAATGTACAAAAAACTTTATAAACAGACATGCTTAGATAGGAGTATTAAAACAAAGTCCGCCATTTACTCTAATTTCACCTTTTCATGTACTTCATTTGGGGAGCTAGCTTTTTGGTCAGTTGGCACTTGAAATATTGCAACTAGGACACCAACAGGTCCTTACACACAATTTGCTCATCACTATATTTAAAATAGTCACTTCCACCTAGTATAGCGGTCAGCCACGTGTAACCCATGAAGCCAAAGACACCATCTAACTGTCGAGGAGTACTGTCTCCTTGTGACACAGAACACTAGCTGTCGACATCTCTGTCTTGTTCTGCTTCACCACTGCAATGGCATAGTTGAGTAATTCCAACACCAACTACATGCCCCAAAAGTCTAAGGTGTCACTATTAGCCTCTCCAGTCAAGAAGTTTGTGAACTACTGACAAAAAGTTTAACATTTAAGTCGCTTTTAAGGAAGCCATAAAAATGGAGCGATTTTCACCTTCTTACTTGGGAGTTTATTCTGTTATTACCAACATTCATTAAGCTGTTAATTCTAAATACCGTTTCATTAAATGTTTTGCTCTCTGATGAAATCACTTAGGCTTCTCCGATAGGTCAGAACCTTTTACTTTATGGCACAAAGCTGTTGGTCTTAGATTTTTGCAACTCACTATGTTTTTAGGACTTGTAGGGGCCTAATCCTAATTTAGAATCATTTTCTGTAGAGGATTACAGTCATTTTCTTGAGTAAATCTGACCAAGAGAATATGGAAGCACACAGACATAAATGTATTCAGACATTTTTTTGTCTAATTTCTTAGGAAATGATTAGGTTTGTGTTAACAACTCTTGTGAAGGGCCTCTCAGAACTTCTATGAGGACACTCCTTACATAGAATCTAAAGCCAGTTATTTTGTGCTAAATCCCACTCCAGTATCTCTGAGAAGAGAGCTCTAAGAGGGTCCTACGTATTCACAGATACAATTCAAACTCAGAAAAATAGCCAACCTTAAAAATTCAAAGTATAGAGATAAAAGGCATTCTTGCTATTCTTACTGGACAGTGATGAATAAATATTGCCCTAGATTCCCTAAATAAAATGGTGAGAAACTCAAGGTATTCTGAAAATATATTTTTTCTAGTAAAAAGAAATAAGTACAGAGAATATTAATGACTTAGTAAAAGGATATCGACATATAATCTCACTTCTTTATAGATAGAAAACTCTACAGAAAGTTCTCCATTGTAATTTAAAGTTCAGAGCAAGCAGAACATGATTTTATTCACACTTACCTTCTCACTGCATCAAGTGTTTGGCAAATAATGTATCATTCAGTTTTTAACCAGTAAATGAGTAAATGGGTAAGTGCACGGGTGGATATTTGGGTAATAGAAATTTTAATCGTATTTAACATGGTTTCCTTTTACTTTTTTTTAATGTTTTATTCATGTTTTGAGTGATAGACACAGAGTGTGAGCAGGGGAGGGGCAGAGAGAGAGGGAGACACAGAATCGGAAGGAGGCTCCAGGTTCTGAGTGGTATGCAGAGCTTGATGTGGGGCTCAAACTCACTGACAGTGAGATCATGACCTGAGCCAAAGTCGGATGCTTAACTGACTGAGCCACATACCCACCCCTCCTTTGACTTTTCAAGAACCACTGGTGGTCCCAGCATAGATTCCAGGGACCAGGATAGTTTCTACTTGAAATTGACAATAAAGAATTTCAACCACTGCCTCAGGTTTTGCATCAAGTTCAATGTCAAGTGAGATTTTCTGAATTCCTGAATATATTTTTTATAGCTGCAACATTTGTCATTTTATCGTTTAACCTATAATAAGGACATGAAATTAGAAACAGTTTTACTGGTCAGTAAAAAGACCCTACAAAGATTTTTATTCTATTTACCTTTTGTTCTTACCTATTTACTTTTTTTTTTCCTATTTACCCTTACCCTACAAAGATTTTTATTCTATTTACAAAGTCATTACAGGTTTCAGTTTGTAGGTAATACATACTGGTGGCTAAGAGCATGGAATCCTGAATGAGAACTGGGTATGATTTTTTACTTTATTTACTCAGTATTTAACTCCAAGAACATACCTGTATCTCCATTTCCAAGTTACTTACAGGCAGAAGGCTCCTTTACGGAGTAGTTATAAGGATTCAAGGAGATGAAGAAAAGAAATGTGAAGACAAGAGGATGGAAGGAAGGGAGGAAAAACAAAGGTACTCAAAAGAAGAGAGCAGCCGTGGAAACAGATGAAGAATGACCATCCAGTGAAAAACTAGTTGCAGCCTTCCCGATACTTCTTTGTCACTAAAGAAATGCCTTCAACTGCCTTAGAGGTCTAGTATTTGTTGTCATTAAGTCAACACTGAACATTAAAATTCGTTATGGGGGTCTTTGGAGCTTAATTTCTAGGACTGCTGGATACAATACTGTTTCAAGAGCAAAAGGTAAGAGAAGGGGTACTCTTTACCCTAAAAGCGAAAAGGTAAACTTAATAACATTATTTTAGTTCCAAGTGAATTGGTAGTAGAAATTTTAAACTATAAGGTATTAATTATGCTAGGTAAAATTGATTTTAAGTATATAAAAGATCTGGTTCTAAGCCAGATGCCCTGAATATGAGGAAGGGCATAAAGAAAATACTTGAGCTAATTAGAAAGAGGCTCAATTAGATGTACTTTTGAGATATAAATATACTAGAGGTGAAATGTGATCAATATTAATTGTAAGGGAGCAATGAAGAGAAAGTACAGGAAACCCAGAAAATGAAAATCCACAGGAATGGCGTGACCAAACACAAGGTACATAAAATTGAAGCAAATACAGAAAGGAAAAGTTCAAGGAAGCCAAGATTCAAGATGAAAGGTAAATTGCTTAAAATATGAAGACAAATAATTAGGTCCCTGACAAAGATAATGCTTCAATAAACCCTTTGAGAAATGTGAACAGTGAAAACAGTTAAAGATATTTTCACGAATTGAATTACTTTTGCCTGTTAGCTCTGACATAGCAAGAGTGGTTGCCACACAAGTTTTATGATAGAATAACATGTTGTTTTTTAAATTACAGTTAGCATACGATGCTCTGTTAGTTTCAGGTATGTAACACGGTCATTAGATTATTCAACGAGCTATTCCATTATTCAAGGCTCAAAGTGTAGTCCTCCTAGGTTTTTAAGTACGAGTAATATTTATTATCCTTGCATTCAGAAACTATTAGGCCACTGGCAATTAATAACAGATTAATGTAGTTCATTTTTTTCCTTGTTTAAAAAAAAGAGAACATCTTATTTTTTGATCTTTTTATGAGGGAATATAAAAACATAGAGAAATTAATTTTAAAAAGAATCAACTTCTTCCTGGGTATCAGTGAGTAACTGTTACAAGGCTAGGACTCCTGCAAAAGCCAACTCTCCAACTGGAAATATATGAAGCCAATCTGCACAAGCTTTGGCAAAGAGGTAGCACAGGTCTTCAGGAGGGAAAGGAAAGAATGAAGTGTGCCTCCACAATCACCCAGGCTTTCTGCCTAACAACACTTTCCAGGTTCCATTTCAGGCAAGTGATCCCAGGTAGAGTACAGATGTCTCACTGAGCAGAGAATCCAGTGACCAGAATTGGGGGGCTGTGGGGGGCATGTGTAGGGAGACTACTTAACCAGACAGAATCTTGAAGACAGTACTGGACAAGTGAGCTAAGCAAAGGACAACCTCCAGACTTCCGCAAACAGCCTGGGCAGGAAATCCTCAGTCAAATGTTAAACCTTGTATATGCAGATTTAGAAGTCTGGTAGGGGGGGTTGGGGAAAAGCTACCTAAAAGCTCAGAGCTAAATTCAAGTGAGAAAGTGAGCTACCTTATAGAAAAAACAAAACAACACAACAACAAAACAACAACAACAACAGCCACCACTCATCCTTGAATCTGGAGTATTTTGCAACCACTCAGTCACAAATAAGAAGTCCTTGAAACTTTCCAGAGGGGTCTCCAACACTTAGAAAGCAGAGAAGCATGAAATCTGATGGTGGTCCTAACAGTGCCTGCTGCAATCATCTCTATTTTTTAGCTTTATTGATATAGAATTGGTACATAATGTCTAAGTTGCAGGTGTACGATTTGATAGGAGCATGTATTGCAAAAGGAATACCCCAGTAATGTTAACACATCCATCACCTCACATCTTGTTCATTTGGGTGTGTGGTGAGAACTTTTAAGATCTCCTCTCTGCAACTTTCCAATATAGAATACAGTATTTTTATTGCATGCACCATACTGTACGTTAATCCCCAGAACTACTTTTTTTTCCACCTGTAAATCTGTACCTTTTGACCACCATGACCTATTTCTAATTGCTACTACTTTTCTTTTTATCCTCCCCCCCCCCACCCCCACCTTAAGCTCTTCCCTGTTTCCAGAGACTCTCTTTGGACCATTCTTACTTTGACTACACACATGTGGTTCCACAAGGGAGACCAATTAAAGGAAAATGAAGGAAAAGAACTGAGCACACTTAGTAAAGATGCCAGGTCTGCTTTCTAGGTCAACGGCACCTGCTTATTCAAGCGGTTTTCAGGCAGAAATATTCCAATGTTCCCTAACACTCTCTATCTGGAGAGTCACAGATGGTTAAACCATCCAGACTTCAGACTACACTAAGAGTTATTCTCTACAAGTCCAAGAACCTCAAATTCTATTACATGGTTATTTTCATTTTCCGTTAATTTACCTACTTTTTACATTTATTTTTCCTGAAAAATTATCCCCTCAGGTCTCCCCACTCAGGAATTTTATTGTTCATTATGTTAACTGTTTCTGCTTTCATCCACGTTGAAATTCATTCTTTTAGCTACATCTTCATTTGAAATATTATTAGCAAACAACCTAACCAGTCTTTATTACAGACAATCATTCAACAAAAAAGTTAACGCCAGAGGACAATCAAGAATGTACTGGATATAGACTTAACAGGTATACCTGGTTATAAATGTGCTAAGCAAATAACTAAAGAAAAAGTAAAGATGATGGGTGCAGTTTCGGCAAATCTAAGGTTCATGATAAACTTTGCAAAGGGCAATAGGGGTTATTGTAATATCTTTGAATTCATCTCTTTATAGACTTCACTATATTGAAAATACCTGAACATTTTTACTTTAAATCCAGAAAACTCTTGTTGATGAAGTTGACAAGATTTTTAAAGCTAGATTTAACTTTTGCTAGACAATGTCTGAAGGTTTTGTTGTTTTTTGTTCAAAGCCAGATAATTTTGAGGACTGTGCTTCAAAAATGGCACGTACTAAGGTTTCTCGGCTAGTTGGGCCTTATAGCACACTTCCATTATCACACAAAGTGTTTGCAAGTTTAAGAGAAGATTAAAAAGAACATAGCTTTTGTATCCTGTATCCGAGGAGATTCGGTTTCAATAAAACCTAATTCTTAAGGTTTTCTTTAGCACAAAAGAAGGTACTGTGACACAAAATGTAATAAAGTAATGACTTGGGCAAGTGCATAGAAATATCCAAATGACTTACCCATTAAAAAAAAAAAACTTTTTAAAAGGCAATTTTACAGTCTGACAATACTTTTATGAAGACCACAGAGGGTTTGTTCTTTGTCAGCTGTAGATATTGCCAAGTTTGATTAAAGCTGTCCTACATTCTTGTTCTTGGAGGTCTTACCTAAACCACTTCCTATGAAAAGGTCCATGCCTTCCTTATTTTTATACTTCCTGATGCTTTATTCACTAGTATAGCTTTATACTTTGACTGTATAAACAGCCCTAGTTTTTCCTGCCTCTCTGCATCCAGGCCCTCTGGCTGGGTCTTCCCTCATTGACCCAGGTTTGACCAGGCCAGCAACTGTTAGAAACGTAAATACTATTTTCAGCCTTGAAGTAATAGCTACTTAACACAAGAGCCTTTGTCAGATCTAGCTTTACAACTTCAGAGAGAGAACTCAGCAAAGTCTAGAATATGAGTCACTTTGGTTTACTCCAACTCTGTTTGTACCCATCCCTAACTTGAACTCATTATACCATGGTGTATCCTAAATCTGAGAATATGAATTTTATTTTACTAACTTAATCCCAAATCCCCTTCATAGTTCAATTGCTTTTCACTGGAGTCTGATTACCATGATCAACAGCTTGTAGTCAAGATGGGGAAAAACAAAACACAAGGACCTTCCTTTCCTCCTGTTTTCTTCAATAATACCCATGTATTCTTCACTAGAAACAGTTTGGGGTAGATGCTGGCGGCTATTCAGGCTTCCCGTCTTACGAAGATTAAGAAGCTGTCAGACATTTTTCTTTTTCTGAAAGCCAAGAAGACGCAAAGTACAGTAGAGCTGTGGGACCAGACCAGAGTTGTCACCTCAAAGACTCGTACTAAACAACTTTAAGCGACTGGAAGAGGCGGCAGGCAGATGAAAAACGTGAGCAAGGCACATGTTAGAGAAAAATGCCTCGAAGCCAAGTTAAGAGAGTTTTTTTCAGTGAGGGATACCAGATCCTGTGGAGGCCTTGGGAGGGAAGAGTCCTGGTCCTTACTGGTTCTAAGAGATCTGGGACCATACTCAGATGGGACATCCAGGGAAAGTCGTGTGGTAGGATCACAGCTGAAGTTTCCTTGTTTCACGACATCTTTTCTTACAATTCTTTTCCTAAAATTTATTGGGGCTTGCTAGCATTCTCAAGTGCTACAGTGCTAAAATGCTAATGGGCCAAGCTGAAACAAGGGTTAGGTGTCTGTATGCACCCTTATGTACTTTTTCATCTTTACTTGAAGGTCAATTCCTGCATTAGAGTCCCCTCTATACATCCTGGAGTCCTGTCCAAATCACGGATTAATTCAGTTCAAGCAACTCAGATCAGTGAGTCTAGGCAGCGTTCTGAGACCAATGGTGATGGATAAGCCCAGATGAAATTTCAGGAGGCAAAGACCTGAGAAAGGTTTCGACTCAAGAAAGGACTCCTTCTACTGCGTGAAGTTATGACAATTTACTTAAAAGCACATACACACATGCAGTCCAACACTAAACATCTGATGCCTCACAGTTCGTTTCATGGCAGATCCATCTATAGAGTCCATTTGAGTTTAAAGCATTATTTCACACATACCCAAGTCAACTTTTAAAATTCAACAGTGATTTCACTGGCTTAAGTGTCCTATCATATTGTTCACGTACTTTCACAATTCTTGCCATATTTCCAAATTCCATGGACCATGCGTAACAACAATTAAGGCTATAATAAAACTTAACAGATTACAAGTATTTGTTTAGAATACAACTGAAAAAAATGGTGCAAACCTTCACTCATGTCTAAGGCATCCACTTTGCTCAATTATAAAAGGTGGTAACATCTCTTAGCTCTAAAACATTTCTTAGAATTCACAATTCCCATTGAATACGATGTCATGCCATTAATATGTACCTCTTCTCCGTGTTTTTGGTTTATCGGTTGGTATGGCAATTAAAAGTCAAAGGAATTAAACAATGTTTTCTAAGTGACTCACCATTTATTTTCCCATACTTTGAATGGTAAAAAAAAAAAAACAAAAAAACAAAAAAACAAAAAAAACAACAACATCCCACCTCTAAGAGTTCCTAATAAACTCTCAATTATTTCTCAATTTAGCTAAAGAGTAGGGCCATTACATTATTCTATATTCTCACGTAATTTTGAAGAGAATTGCCCATTTAGCTGGTAATTGTTTTCCCTTTTACATAGTATTCTGCAAAAACCTACAATTACACTTTTATTGCACTAACACAACAGGGTTCTTCTATTTTACTAAAATGAAGTCATAAAATGTTACACAGGAAAAAAAAACTTTTTTTAACCTTGTTATTACATGTAGTCCATATTGTCTTCCGTGTTATGCAGTGTAGATAAAGGGCAATTACCATCAGGCCACTTGCTTTGTAGGGGAAAACACCCCACCCAACAGGCTGTTTAGCTAGCTGTGGTTATGGCACATCCTATTACAGTAGGTGCCTACTCTGAGATGGTCCCTATAGTTACTGTTAATACAAGTTAGCACCTTGCTTGATGAATTCCACTTTTCTGGATTATCCCATTAGCTTACAGTATCCTAATTCTGGTTCTGCAATAATGGGTATTTCTAAGAGAGGTCTATAAGCTATATGTTCATATAGGAGCAATGATGAATTTATCAAATGATTATAATTTGTAATATTAGCCAACATTTGTGTTTGTGTGAAATTAACACAACATTTCTTTGTTTGTGTCTGTGATCATCCTCCTATGTACACAGCATTATTCCCATTTTACAGGAAGGAAAAACAAGACAAATTTTAACTTGCTTAAAATGAGTAACCGAAAATTGAGCAAGTTCGAATTGGATTTAAGCCCATCAGGATTCACTCATCCAGCCATGAAGTATAGTGGAATTTTTACTGAACTGCAAACTCTAAATTTTAGGTTTTAATTTTTTTTTTCAACGTTTATTTATTTTTGGGACAGAGAGAGACAGAGCATGAACGGGGGAGGGGCAGAGAGAGAGGGAGACACAGAATCGGAAACAGGCTCCAGGCTCTGAGCCATCAGCCCAGAGCCCGACGCGGGGCTCGAACTCACAGACCGCGAGATCGTGACCTGGTTGAAGTCGGACGCTTAACCGACTGCGCCACCCAGGCGCCCCTCTAAATTTTAGGTTTTAAATCAGGAAAACAGCAATAGCCACTGTGGCTCTGTGGGTAAACACCACACACCACTGATAAACTGGTTTTCTCACCTATAAAATGAGGAAAATTGGTCCAGGGAAGATTTATTTTTGTTGTTGTTTTTGCCGTTGTTTTGTACTAAAATTTCCTCATATTCTCTGAATTTGATGCAAGAGATCCTTTGCACAATTTTGAAAGAAGTCTGCTTGGAAGAAATTTTCATTTGCTTCAGGGAAATACTATATACCTGACACAAATGCGAGATGTAACCAAAGTTGGTGTCTGTGTGTGTGTGTGTGTGTGTGTGTGTGTGTGTCCGTCTGTATATGTGGGTGTTTATCCAACGTCAATTTCCTTTTATTTCCTCATCCAGAAAGTGTAGTGGAAATTGCCAAACTTCTAATATTTGAAAATTACAATAGATACATTTCCAAAATTTAAAGATTAGAAAATACTGCCTGTACCCTCACTTTATTTCCTCAGTGGCTTTTCTCCACAGTCGAGACCACTCTTTTTGATGCTGCCCCCAAATATGTTACCTAGCGCTGACACAGGCTTCAGCCAAAGTTCATCAATGAAAATCAGTACTCCCTGCCTATCTCTAAGTCATTGGTACTCAGGTTGGGTATAAAGGTAAAGAATAAGCTTGCCACTTTGGCTCATCTCTGTGATGAAGTCTAGGGTTTAAAAAGGTTGCAACCACTTTCAACACCCGGAGAGGGTGCTGGAGCAAATAAGGGCACAGACTTCAGAAGTCTATGAATTCTTACAATCACACAGGTAAAATGGACATCGTATTTGAGATAGCACAGGAAGGAACACAATCAGAGTTATAATATGGTTGCTGCAAAAACTAAACCCTGAACCCAGAAATACGGACCCAGGCAAGAACACAGGCCACTGACTACAGGTGTCCACAGATGAGTAATTATGTTACTGGGAACATACTTGCTATCATTTACTCTTCACAATCCCAAGGATCATGGTTTTGCTCAGTTATTCAACATCAGAGAATCAGACTGTGTACATCTTAAAAGTTAGCAAAGACTTTCAGTTAATTCAAGACATCTTCAATTATGTCAATGTCTCTAGCTCCTCACCCTAACAATTTCTTGGTGTAGTTTTGTCTGCTTGACTAGATCCCTGGGCACTGGGCCCACACTCGTTTAATTTATGTTTACGACTAAGGGCAGAGTTCCCAATGCTTTATTTTCCATGGGCACACTACAAATTGTCATTATAACCTACCAACTGATGGGAAATATTTGTAGAGGAGTCTAGGTTTGGTCATTTTTGTTTCTAGCAAATTAGTATTTTGTTTTAGGGATATTAAAATGCCTAGTTTTCTAAGAATACCCAATAAACATTTCTACTTATTCCACCTAAAAACTTTCTGAGAAAGTTCAAGACTTGATTTTTACTTCTGTTCAACCAGTAGAACCTTAGAGAGCTATATTTATTTTTTTTTAATTTTTTTTTTCAACGTTTATTTATTTGTGGGACAGAGAGAGACAGAGCATGAACGGGGGAGGGGCAGAGAGAGAGGGAGACACAGAATCGGAAACAGGCTCCAGGCTCTGAGCCATCAGCCCAGAGCCCGACGCGGGGCTCGAACTCACGGACCGCGAGATCGTGACCTGGCTGAAGTCGGACGCTCAACCGACTGCGCCACCCAGGCGCCCCTAGAGAGCTATATTTAAACATGGATTGTTCTTGCACCCAACAGTAATAAAGTTTTATTCAACAGTTGGTTTGGATGGCAATATTACAGGAGGTGAAATAAAGGTTGCAATAAATTTGAGGTACAAATGTTACCAAAGATACTACTTCATAAATTCGAAAAAGAGCTCACCTACTAAGTAAATCAACACAACAAAAAATAAGCATAGAATCACCTATAGTAAGTTGCGGTTAGGTTCAAGAAAATGGCATTCGCAGTATTTTTAAAGTAGCAGTATCTTCCATTTTTATTTTGGAGTGCAAACTTTCTGACCCCTACCACACCCGAAAATAATTAGTGTATCTTCAGATAAAGTCTTTTTACTTGTTAGAGTTATAGCACCAATATTGGTGAAACTCCCTGATCCTTAATGGATTACTGCAGTATACAGACGTCATTAACAATCAAGTAGTTTAAGAGGATAAAATGTTAAAAGTGTGTCAGACTGTTTAGTGTTTAGAATTTCTTTTAATTCTAGCAGACTAAAATCTGCCACATTTCAATTTCTAGATTTTAAAAATCGGTTATGCTAACTCATAGCCTAAGTTTATTGGCTGCAGATTTAAGATTTACTAATTAATTGTCCAAAGAAGGGGCAGGGGGAGAATATGGAGACGTATATGCTAAGTGAAATTTTACCTACAATCCCAATGCTTTGCTGTATGCTAGATCAAAGAATCAAGGTAAAATTTATTGGTTTATGTTATATTCCAACAATTCAACACTATTTGATATTTTCTACAGAATCTAAGAATAAAATGCTTACATGAGCAAGGTCAGATCTCTCCCAGCTTCTACTAGCTACCAACTGTTTTGCTGAAATTATTAAAGCTAGAGGAAATATCCCATTTGCCCGAGTTTGATTTAACAACACTTTTTTAAACTGAAGTGTTGACATACATTATATTAGCTTCAGGTGCACCACAGTGATTCCATGACGTTTCTATACATTACACAAGGCTCACCACGTATAATTACCATCTGTAACCATACAGTGATTACCATTCCCATGACTATTTATAGCTGGAGATGTACACCTTTTAATCCCCTTCCCTTTTCTCCCATCCTACTGTCCACTGCCTCTACCCCCTCCCCTCTACCGACCACAAGTTCATTTTCTATGGATCTGTTTGTTTTCGGGTTTGTTCATTTCTTTCAACAATTGACCCTTAACCTAACCCTTTGTGTTAGCTCACACTATTACCCATTCATAGAATGATAAGTCTCCGTATTATGGTTTTGAAAGGGAAATCATGTCTCAGTTTTTTGTTTGTTTTTTTAACTCTCAGTAGCACTTCTCAGGACAAGAACTGATAAAAAAAATGGTTAGCAAAGCAAAGTTTTAGAAAAGATGATTTGGCACTAACACCTGTTGACTTCAGGTGTTTAAATTAAGAATATACAAGAAAACATGGATTTCTAAGGCTAAATCTAGTTGACTCCTGGATTACGCCCCCCTTGGTCTGTAAATTAAAAACATTAAGAGGAAAGCAAAACTAGACTTGGATTTAATTTCTACTTAATGAGGAAAAAAAAAGAATATCCCAGTAGCAGTCAAAATCAGAGTCAAAGCCAACTTATCATGTAGTCTGTTTAGAGTACCACTATCATTTTTCATACCCATAGTAATGTTCTTTTTAATCAACATAAGACTTCTATGTTTCAAGCCAATTCTCGAGAAAAGAACACATGCATTTGAATTGTCATTGCACATAACATTTGGATTTCAATTATAAAAGCCTCTCATTAGATCTTCATAGACTTTTGATGAATATCCCATTAGGATAAAGTCAGCAGCAATACGGTGTATAATTTTAAAGCCTTTTACATTGCAAAGAAAAAAATAAGGCAATAATTCTGTTTCCTTTAAAACAAAGTTCTGAAGTAACTTCAGAATATTCAAGAGACAGTCCTTTTTTCTCCTCTATATGTATTTCATTACACAAATTAGGTTTTATTAATTTATTTTACCGAAGGGTTTCCTTAAAACAACTTCCATTAAGGGGAAAGATGCTATCTATTGTCCAGGGTTCTGCCTTACTGTAGTTACAGGCACCTGCTGGGACACAAAAGGCGGGGCTGTTGCCAACACAATGCTCCTGGGCACCAGAACCCTGACCAAAAAGAGTTAGCCGAGTCTTCTGAATGCCTTGGTCTTTCTAGCGTAAAACAGCTTGAACGGATTATCAAGAACTTTACAAATTTCTTAAACCTATTAACGTTAATGAAACGGAGTCTACATGTCTGAAAGGGGATCTGGCCCCATTTAAAATTTCACCAATACTCTTCGATTTGCTTTATAGCAGTAGGGAAGAGTTAACAATACATATAGAACACTTTTTTTATATAATGTGTCTTCACAACTGATAGGAGGGGGCCTTACCATGTGAACATTTCAAGCCTGACTTAGCTTTCTGACAGAGACCAAAGCAGCCCAAGTACCAGAAAAAGAGCCCACCCTAGTTTTCAAAAATCAACACTGAGCCCATTTAACAGTCCACAAACTACCACTGAAAGACAGAAATGCTGCCCCAACTTAAAAGCGACCCAAACATGAGTAATTTGAGAAAAGGAGTTAGAAATCATGCAATACTAAAGAATCTGAATGTGGTTTAGATAACTAAAAAGTTATTAAAAAAAAACAACAGAGCTGAAAGTGTTATGAAACGATACTATTAAAAAGTTCCAAGACGCTCACGCCCTTTTCTCAAACTGTAGACACTGTAAACAAGATATTTAAGACAGCATCACAATTACTCACACGTCCGCCGTAGACTCTTGCTCTCGGCAGATGCAGGGTGACCGCCACATTGCACCGAACAGACCACACTGCTCACCATGGAAGGTTTCATACACCAAGCTGCCCAGGGTGTTGCTCCAGGCCTTCTGGCTTTCTCCTGAAACTCTTTTTAGCTGAAGAGTCCTACTTTACCCCCAGGTCACATCCACCTTTCCAAGGCAACTTGCGTCCAATGATTGGTCAATGAAGCATCAAGGCCTGGTCTGCTCATCCCTAATTTAGGACAGCTGTGGAAAACAGCCTGCGAATGCTCCTTCAATCAGCGGAGACCCCGTTTTGACTTCATCACAGCCCAACATTTCTCTCTGCCAAATCATGTTGCCCTCCTTCCCCCTCGCCCCCCACGTGTGCGTACTGATCCACCACGCTTTTTGTATGCTAATCTCAGAGTCTGTGTGCCAGGGAACTTGACCAGCAAACCTAGTGAAAGCCCACATGAAACTACAAGTCTGCGAAATCCTCATAGTTTCCATTCTGCTTCATAGATAATCCAAATAATGGTAGCATAACGGAAAGTGTGATGAAAAACTAGAGACAGGGTCTGCAACATTCTCCAAGGCAACTTTCTAAAGATATTCTCCTAACTATACGCATAGAGTGGTAAAATCTGAATTTGCTCCAGATGCTGGTAATTAAGAATGGCATGATTACCAGTTTCGTATGATGCCAAATTTCATTCACTTTAAGAAGTAAAGGACATGTGGAGTTACACTGAGAAATAACGATTATTTTTGATAGTAAGGTAACTGGGTAAAAGCAATCATTTCTCAATGCTCCAACTAAGTTATTCCTCAAGCATCATAATGAATACACTGCTTGCATTATCTGGATACTTGAAAATATTAAGCACACTAGTAGGTGTTATAAAATCAAAACTGGACACAGAACAACCTAAATAATTGATGGTTTCTCTAAAAATTCTGGCAAATCAAACTTCCCAGGAAGATATCACTATACCATAAAACAGAAACTCTCCATAAAGTTCCGCTTGCTAGAAGGGTCCTGGTCAATAGGAAGTGGCCTCAGGGGACTTGATCCTAATGACGACTGGTATTGAAAAACCACTTAAAGTAAAGTGCGATATTCACCTTGCCATTATTTGCTTGTAAAACTAGATTTCTGAAGTTTCTGAAAATACTTTATTCATGCTTCCATTCATTCTTCAGCATGCCATTAGTAGTACTATCGTGTTATAGAGGACATAAACCAAATATAAGACACCCTTAGTTCGTAAAGAGCATTTATTTGCATAATGAGAAACACGGTGATCATAATAAAAACCTCAATAACTACTGGAGTCCCCATTTACTAAAAGCCATTATTTGCCAGGCACTGGGCTTATATGATTTATGTACATTACTTTAAATTCACATCAACTCTAAGAAGTAGATGCTATTTATCCTGCTTAATAAATGATGAACTACAGGAATGAAAGTAGATATATCTGCTTTGTAATGTCTCCCAGATATTCACTAGAAGCTTTGGGATTTTAAATTAAGTACATAAGATCCCCAATTCTTCTTTTGCTACCATACCAAACTAACTCATGATATTTTAAATAGTAATATAAAAAAAAATTTCAAACTGATTGATAAGAATAATAAGGACTTAAGGAGTTAAAACAGAAATAAGAGATATATTGAGAAAAGTTTTTTTTTATTTTTATTTTTTCTTGGGAAAGCTTTGAATTCATCTGGAGAGGAAAAATTAATGTAATTATATTAATATACATTATATTAGATATTAATATATATTAACATAATCATGTATGGCTATGCAAAGGAAAAGTAAAGATGAGGTTCTTGGTTTAGGATACTGAGTAAACCAAAATACATGGTAAAATATACATTTATTGGTTTTCAAAAAGAAGTATTCTCAGAAGATATATGTGCATGTGTGTGTATGTTGTTTCCCTGAAATTTGCCCACAGGATTATAAGTTGGATATTACCTGAGAGCAGGGGGACACAGGTTTACGTTATGCTGTGGCAGAAGCTTAAAGAGTCCAGACAAGGTAAATAAGTGACCAAATCTACTGTGCTCCATCTTTAACACTAATGATATTCAATATTGAAAAATTCCTACATTGGAAAATATATTATTGTTGATTTGCTGGGTTCTAATATTCCAGTGGGAGAAGGGGGAAGAACTCAAAGCCAAATCCATAAATAGAGGCTTAAGGATGTTTTCTGTCTGATCTAAAAAGACCATACCCTCTTTCTCTCCCATCCCACAGAGAAATCGGGTCTAGAGGCAAGTGAGCCTTGACCCATGAGTGGTGTAGAGCTAGGCCAATGAGATCTCCTTGCAAAGAGATGAAAAGATATGGATCCTGGCACAGTCTAATTTTCACATACATTTTAAACTTCCAGCAATTAAGTGTTTAGTCATTGGCTTTTGAAAGGCAACGTCCTTAGTATAATGATAGCTTTGGTCATGTGATATGTGATATGCTCTCACATGTCACATGAAGAATATTTTTATCATCGAAATGATACAAGCCTAGTTACACTGTCATACGGAAGCCCTTAAACAAGTGAGAGTTCTGAAGTCACGTCCAAGAGGTATCACCGTGTCAGATTCTGCTAATCAGGGAAAGAAGGCTGGCAAAGGTACCAAGGACTTGTAAGATATTATCACCTTAACTTTTTTCAACAATATGCATATCATCAAAAGCCCATAACTAGGTTAACTATTCTGCATAACCAGGGATGCTAAATCCCATAAACAAGGTCCTGTGGTGCTCCTAACAACTGAAATCCAGGCTGGGAACATTTCACTTGGAGAAGCAGTACTCCTGACACTGTGCTTTATACAGGGACCCCGCAAATCACCAGGGACAGCGTGTCACAATCCAAGTGTCTCACCTCCTCCCTTCCACTTCTGTCAGGTAGCACTGCCTGGTAGGGAGTGATGACAGGCAAAACCTTTGTTTTATAAGTAGGAAAAGCTAAGTGAGACACTTTCTTAACTTGTCTTGGGGGAATGAGGGCTTCTGGGTAGTTATCGTTAAAGTAGGAACATTAAAAAAATAGTTTTTTAATGCAAAACATTATCATTGAGATGGACATATCCTTGTTTAATTGATCGATGCAATTCTAATTATGTAATCCAGAAAAGAAGACCGTTTGAGTAACTATGACATATTTCCAAAGTATGAAATCAACCTTATATTTTCTCATCTGTTAATAACTAATATGGCTGCATATATTAACGACTACTTATTTAGTGAAATTACATCACACAGGCTAAATTTACAGCCTTCCTATTTTTAACTGCATCCAAATACTGCAACCCACAAAACACAGCTAGAAGCAATTTTTGCTTACCTCACTATAAATAATAATAAACCACATATGTTTTCTTGAGAAACTTCATAAATGGTATTATTAATCACACAAAATTCTATTCATTTTAAATTTGCTTAATGAAGCCCTAAGAGAGGGCTATAACGTTAGACCTGATGATAATTTCTGGCATTTACATTTCTTCTAAAATAATGACACTGAAATGTTCACTGGAAATAATACCACTTTTCTAAATAGCTAGGCTAAAAAGCACAGACAGCAGATACTTACAGTATGATTTCCTTTAAAGTTCTCTTGTGGGATGCCTGGGTAGCTCAGTCGGTTAGGCATCCAACTCTTGATTTTGGCTCAGGTCATAATGTCACCATTGTGAGTTCAAGACCCAGGTCAGGCTCTGTGCTGACAGCATATACCCTGCTTGGGATTCTCTCTCCCTCTTTCTCTGCCTGTCCCCTATTCATGCTGTCTCTCTCTCTCTCTCTGTCTGTCTGTCTCTCTCTCACCCATCCCTCTCCAAAAATAAATAAATAAAGTTCTTCTCTCTTGGTAGCGAGTCACTGAAAGTCATTGAAATAGGGAGTAAAGGCAACATTCAGGGAGGATCCTTCAATAATATTTCACTAAATATTGAGAAATTTTCTCTCAAATGTCATTGAATAATTCAGTATCAGATAGTCCAAGTAATAAATAGTTTCTTTAACAATGGCCATTACGACTCCATGGCCCTTTCACCTAAGCCTCCAATTTAATAGATTAGAAACAAGAGCCGGGGCACCTGGGTGGCTCAGTCGGTTAAGAGTCGGACTTCAGCTGAGGTCATGATCTCGTGGTTCATGGGTTCAAGACCCACATTGGGCTCTGTGCTGACAGCTCAGAGCCTGGAGCCTGATTTGGATTCTGTGTCTCCCTCTCTGTCTTCCCCTCCCCTGCTCATACTCTCTCTCTCTCTCTCAAAAACATTAAAAAAATTTAAAAAAACAAAAAACAGGAGCCAATGTGGGCTGAGCCTGAGCAGTTACAAATGCTTCAGAGCTCCCCATGGAGTTGACCAAGCGTGGCTGGGCCTGCGTCCATTTGGACTTCTCTCTCCACCCCGTGCTCCAACAGGTGTTGATTCCTAATTAGTATTCTGCCTGCCTTTTCAAAATACTATTTGCCTCAACATTCGCTTCTGAAGATCCCAACCTACAACACTCTAAAACATTTTCACCTGAGGTAATGTCCACATTCCAATTTTTCCAATGATATCCTTGATACTGTTTTTTTCCCTCCAGTGCAAGATTCAAGTTTAGAATCACATACTACATTTACTTCTCCTTTGTTTCCGATCTTTCAATCTTGAACAGTCTCCTAATCCTTCTTTGTCTTTCAAGACGTCTGGGTCAGTTTTGGGCTTTTGTCTGTTTTGTTTTCTTTAAACAAAGGATAGTTATCTTACAGGATAGGATGCTCAACAAATTAGATTTGCTTGTATTTCCTCAGGATTAGATTCAGATGATGTATCACCACCCAGCTGAAAGCCTTATGAATATTTCTTTTGAAAAACTTAAACCAATGGTTAGTCTCTGCCTGGCTTCCATTAAAAGAGTACTATGTGCATATGTAGTTATTTTGGGACAATTCAGCTTGGATTTTGGTTCTTAAACTATAGGAACATTAGAGATTTCCATGTTGACAATGTAAATTTCGCATATCACTTGTGGGCTAGTTTTTGGCTTTTCAACTCCGTTAAAGGCCACAAATTTGTCCCCACTTCTAGATAATGGTTTTAGTTCCCCTTCGCCATCCCTCATTCTAAGATGCTTTACTTTTTCAGAGTTAAGTGAACATGAAAACTACCTCAGGCCTTGCTGGGGGATGTGATACCAAAGGCTATCATAAAGAGATAAATCTATTTCATTCTTGTCATTTAATATATTTGCCATTATCCATTATTTAAAACCCAAACACATAAACTAGTGTGCATTCTGAGTTTCAAAAACCCATTTAGTGTGATTTCTTATAAGATTTTTTTAAGAGCAAAATTCTCAATGATGCAATGGTTAGTTTATTAGCTACATGAGCTGAGAGCTTAATAAAGGGTACATCATTTCAAATAACGGAACACAGACACACAAACACACACACCCATATATTTATATATCTATCAGGATCTCAAAAACACTGCCAAACAAAAAAAAGTAAAAAAAAAACTTATTTGTAAGTAAAGCATTAAGTTATAACATAAACTTATCCATTATTAAATATTCAAGCATATATTAAAATTAAACCAAGCTGCTAGTAAGTTCAAATCCCTTAATTCTATGTACAGATCCTTATTTTTATCTATTTTAATCAAAATTATAGACTTAGGCTATCACTATTCATAATTCAAAATTGTGTTACAAATGTATATACAAAGATAAATTAAATTATTCCCACGCATAAAGGTCATTATGGAACATTAATAATTATCACAATATGCAATTGTACAACATTTAACTTAAGAATCACGACGGGGGGACCCGGGTGGTTCAATCAATTAAGCGTCCGACTTTTGATCAAGGCTCAGGTCATGATCTCCCAGTTTGTGGGTTTGAGCCCCACGTCAGGCAACACGGTGATAGCATGGAACCTGCTTGGGATTCTGTCTGTTTTCTCTTTCTGTCCCTCCCCAGCTGGTGCTCGCTCTCTCTCTCTCTGTCAAAATAAATAAATAAATTCAAAAAAGAGAGAGAAAGAATCCTGATAAATTAATACACGATAGTGTGTGCTGTAAATCGAGAAGGTAAGTAGCTAAACTTTTAAACTATTTTTCCCTTTTTGCTAAAAATCAGCACCTCTAGAGTATTAACTTCTAAGATTTTTCTACAAATATCTGAAGACATAACCCCTAGTTCTTCCACACACTCCACATGCATACTATTTCCTTTGCCTGGAATCTTCGTGATACTCTTCTTGTGGACACTTATTTTCATCTTTCAGGTTTCACCCTACATGTGACATCCAACAGAAGACTTTCCTCCTTGTCCAATATGAAAGCAGAAGCTCTCTGTTACTCTGTTCTTTTTAATTTTTTGGTCACTATTTACAAGTTTTTACAAGTATTTACAAGTTTTCGTTATGCATTTCCTTTTCTTCCTCTTTTCTTTTCTGTTTTGTTTCCTTCTCTCCCTCCCTGGACTGCAAGCTCTGTGAGGACAGAGAGTTCTGCTTCCCTTTGGTGCAACACACGGCTTGTTCACGTTGTGTACATAGTAGACTGTAGGAAAGCAGTAAACATTCTGAATGAAGAAATCGCCAGAATAGGTAATACATTTTCATTAAGGGTGATTTTTTTTTTCTGGGAAATGGCAATTACTGGTGACTTCACTTTTGGACTATATATATTTCTTGACCAAGAAAGGAATAGTAAAAAGCCTCACCCAATGATTTAGCTTCACATTTCACTTTTTTTTTAAATTTTTGCTTCTGATCACATGAACTTCCTCAAAAACTCCATAGCTGCAGTTAACTTTAGTTTTAATTTTTAAGTTAAATTATATACATATGAAAAAATGCTTGTCCTCTTAAACTATGTAATTGTGATAGTACTTATCACACTATTTGATAATTGCTGGCATCTCTTAATAGTACATAAGCTCCATGATGTAGGAGACTTCTCTTCTGCACAGGTATCTTCTCGGGGCCTAATCGGCTAATTATTTTTTCTCTGAATGAAGAAAATAATTTTATTTCTGTATATGTGAATTAAGCTTTTGCCTTAAAGGTATACCTTTTGCTCCAAAATAACAATAGTTACAATAATGCAAATATAATTTAGTAGGTTTTCATTGATTACTAGTTCTGGAAAAGTGCATATAATTGTGTACTTCCTTTTATTAAGACTCAATTTATGCCGACAGAATGAATTCCCACTGGAATAACTAAAGAAACCTAACTGAAATAAATCCACTTTGTTATATTTGTAATTACTGTCCATACAGCTAACAAGTAGGAATTGATTTGTAAAATTAATATAAAGTGCCACATTTTAAGATGTGTCATTACAGTGATAATTTAAATTCACATTTTACTAAAAGTATTTCTTTCTTAAATAACAATGGTGACAATGGACATCCCTGTCTTGTTCTGACCTGGAAGAAAAAGCTCTCAGTATTTTTCCCATTGAGGATTATATTATCTGTGGGTCTGTCATATGTGGCCTTTATGATATTGTGGTCTGTTCCCTTTATCCCTACTTTGTTGAGGGTTTTTTATCAAGAATGGATTTTTTTTTTGTCCAATGCTCTTTCTGCATCTATTAAGAGGATCATATGGTTCTTATCCTTTCTTTTATTAATGTCATGTATCCCATTGATTGGCTTGCAAATATTGAATCAACCTTGTAGCCCAGGAATAAATTCCACTTGGTCATGGTGAAGAATTCTTTTAATGTAATGTTGGATTCCCTTTGCTGGTATCTTGTAGAGGATTTTTACACCCATGTTCATCAGGGATCTTGGTGTGTCATTGTCCTTTTTACTGGGGTCTTTGGTTTTGGAAACAAGGTAATGCTGGCCCTGTAGAATGAGTTTGGAAGTTCTCCTTCCATTTCTATTTTTTGGAACACCTTCAAGAGAACAGGTGTTAACTCTTCTTTAAATGTCTGGCATAATTTCCCTGGGAAGCCATCTGGCCCTGGACTTTTCTTTGTTGGGAGATTTTGGATTATTGATTCAATTTCATTGCTAGTTATGGGTATTCTGTCTTTCAGATTTCACCCTACATGTGACATCCAATAGAAGACTTTCCTTCTTGTCCAATATGAAAGCAGAAGCTCTCTGTTACTCTGTTCTTTTTAATTTTTTGGTCACAATTCAGTATTTACAATCTGTGTATTTACAAGGGGGAAAAAAAGAAAAGAAAAGAAAAAAAGGAAATGGAAAGTTTCTACTTCTTTCTGCTTCAGTTTTGGTAGTTTATATGTTTCTAGTAATTTATCCATTTCTTCCAGATTGCCCAATTTGCTAGTATATAATTTTATATAATATTCTCTTACAATTGTCTGTATTTCTCTGATGTTGTTTGTGATCTTTCCTCTTTCCATTGTGAGTTTATTTGGGTCTTTTCTCTTTTCCTTTAGATAAGTCTGGCTAGAGGTTTATCAATTTTATTATTATTTTTCAAAGAACCAGGTCCAGGTTTCATTGATCTGTTCTATTGGCTTTTTTTAGTTTCTACATCATTTATTTCTGCTCCAATCTTTATTGTTTCCTTCCTTCTGCTGGCATTGGGCTTTGCTGTGGTTTTTCTAGCTCCTTACAGTATAAGGTTTCGTTGTGTATTTGAGATTTTTCTTGCTTCTTGAGGTAGGCTTGTATTGCTACAGACTAACCCCCTCCCCGCCCCCCGCCCCACACACTTCCCTCTTAGCACTGCTTTTGCTACATCCCAAAGGTTTTGAACTGTTGGATTTTCATTTTCATTTGTTTCCATGTAATTTTTAAATCTTCATTGACTTTCTGATTGACCCATTCATTGTTTAATGCATGTTGTTTAGTCTCCATGTATTTGTGGTCTCTCCAAATTTTTCTCTTGTGGTTGACTTCTAGTTTCATAGTGCTGTGATCACAAAAGATGCATGGAAAGACTTCAATCTTTTTGTGTTTTTTGAGGCCTATTTTGTGACCTAACGTGATCTATTCTCAAGAATGCTCCATGTTCACTTTACAAAAATGTGTATTTTTCTGCTTCAGTATGAAACGTTCTGAATATATCTGTTAAGTCCATCTGGTCCAGTGTGTAATTCAAAACCATTGTTTCCTTGTTTATTTTCTGCTTAGATGATCTATCCATTGTTGTAAGTGGGGTATTAAAGTCTCCTAGTATTATTGTATTGTTATCAATGATTTTCTTTATTATGAATTGATTTATATACTTGGGTGCAATCAAGTAGGGAGCATAAATATTTACAGTTGTTACAACTTTTTGTTGGATAAACCCCTTTATTATGATATAGTAATATCATAATGAAGCACTTCTTCATCTCTTGTTATAGTCTTTGGTTTAAAATCCAGTTTGTGGGGTACCCAGATGGCTTAGCTGGTTAAGTGTTCTACTTCAGCTCAGGTCATGATCTCGCGGTTTGTGAGTTCGAGCCCCACATCAGGCTCTGTGCTGACAGCCGGGAGCCTGGAGCTTTCTTCAGATTCTGTGTCTCCCTCTCCCTCTGCCCCTCCCTCACTCATACTCTGTCTCTCTCTGTCTCTGTCTCTCTCAAAAATATATATATATTTTTAAATGTAGTTTGTCTGACGAAGTATGGCTACTCTGGCTTTTTTTGATGTCCAAACGTTTATTGATTGATGAATGAATAAAGAAAGAAGAGGTGGTTTTATATATATATATATATATATATAAAAATATAATATATATATATATATATATATATATATGTGATGAGCACGGGGTATTTGTATTGAAGTACTGAATCACTATGTTGCACATTTGAAACTAAGATTACACTATATGTTAACTAACTAGAAATTCAATAAAAATGCACATAAAAAAAGGAAAAGAAAAATATTTCTAATTCTTGAGGGTAATTAAAATAATATTATTCTCACTTGTAGATAGGCATGGAATATAATGTCTTTTTGATCTTCCTAAATTAAAGATATCTCTGAGAGAAACTGAGTAAATTTTGTAGGTTATCCCACATTTTACAAAAACTCTGATTATGTCTTGTTCACCTGGGAGAATACAAAAGCAAACTGATATTTTTCAGTATTTCCTGTGGAATTGTGTTCCTACAATCATTATATTTGAGTCTCATTTAATTTCCTCTGAGAAAAATAAGCATATTCACAAAAAATGTAATAAAACTAAAGTTTAGGGGCGCCTGGGTGGCTCAGTCAGTTGGGCGACCGACTTCGGCTCAGGTCACGATCTCGCGGTCCGAGAGTTCGAGCCCCGCATCGGGCTCTGTGCTGACAGCTCAGAGCCTGGAGCCTGCTTCAGATTCTGTGACTCCCTCTCTCTCTGACCCTCCCCCGTTCATGCTTTGTCTCTCTCTGTCTCAAAAATAAATAAACATTAAAAAAATAAAATAAAAAATAAAAAATAAAAAATAAAACTAAAGTTTATTTATTTAATGTTAACTGGACTGAGATCAGAAATCCTCCTAGGACTCCGCCCTTGAATATTTTCATTTTCAAGTTGATCCAGTATGATCACATATTATACTGATGTACTGGCCACCAGCTTTACTTCTTACCCTGATTATCCTTTAAGAATTTTTTTAAAATAGTTATTTATTTTTGAGAGAGAGAGAGAGAGAGAGAGACAGAGCACGAGCAGGGGAGGAGCAGAGAGAGAGGGAGACACAGAATTCAAAGCAGCATCCAGGCTCTGAGCTGTCAGCACAGAGCCCGATGTGGAGCTGAAACTCATGAACAGCAAGATCATGACCTGAGCCGAAGTCAGACACTTAACTGACTGAGCCACCCAGGCACCCCCTCTGATTATCCTTTAGAACCCTATTTCCCAGTGTATTTTCTGTGGTGATTTTCAATGAAAAGGGTGCCATACAGCAATCAATTTGGGGAATAATAGATTAGTATAATGGAAATTCTACATTTAAGACAAAATAACTGTCCAACTTTATTGACTACAGAACCTTTTTTTTTTAAGTAATGCCCATGAACACCTTAGGCAACTAATTTAAATGAAATACATTTTTCAAAAGGAAAGCACTATGTTAGAGTCATGCTTTCTGTATCATTTGCATCTCTACCTAGTTTCAGGGAGGGGCGCATCCCACATTTAAGGTGAATCTCTCCAATACAGTGATAGGTTTTTTTTTTCACTTCGATCACAACAGTGACACTATTCACTGACACTGTGTGCTCAAATTCCCTCTAGGATGAAGCTCAAGTATAGCATTTAGATATAAAGATGGAAACTCCAGTCTCACAGTAATTCTATGGATGTTACGTTGGTCCTTCTAACCATTTCCCCCTTGCGATCTGCTGTGATTAGAATGACAAGCTTTCCTGCAAACTGAGAGCTCCCAAAAGACAGATACAGTGACATTAATTCTTCATCTCACTCTCCTCAGCTTTTCTTAGCTTTTGACATCCAAAAACCTCCAATTTAAAAAAAAAAATTAATGTTTTCTTTATTTTTGAGAGACAGAGCATGAGCAGAGGAGGGGCACAGAGAGAGGGAGAAACAGAAACCCAAGTAGGCTCCAGGCTCTGAGCTGTCAGCAGAGCCCAATGCGGGGTTTGAACACACGAACCATGAGATCACAACCTAAGCCAAAGTCAAACGCTTAACCGACTGAGCCACCCAGGAACCCCAACAACAATCTCCATTTTTAAACTTTGCCTCTTTAGTTTCTGTAAAATAAGTCCTTTCTTAATTGCTTCTTTCTCTCTTTGCTTGAGCGCTCTTCCTGCTACAATTTTCGAACACCGAGCATTGTTTCATGCTCAGTTCTGCTTTCTCTACATCCATTTGTTTTAGTTGTCCAATCATTCATTCTAGGCTTGAGGTTTACTCTCATTTTACAGCACCAAGGACGGTGATAAACAGCTAGCGCATGTCCTTAAGTGTTACCAAATGAAGCACAGTTAGTGGTCAAGGCCTCAAACCCTGCAGTTGGCCAGATCTGGGTTCTCTCTGCTTCCCCCACCTTAGTTATGTGCAAAATGATGACGTCAGAAAGGTTTCTCTGGGACTCAAATGAGACAATGAATACAATCAGAAAATGCAGGGGGAAATAAGCCTCTGATGTTTAATACAGTGTATGCTCAATAAGTATTTATTGAATTCATACTAACTTTATTTGAAACTGTACGTGTTCGACTAAAATGAGCTGTTGCTCAGTGTATGTTTATATGTTCTTGGGATATGAGCACTAACTTTGCAAACAGCTTATTTCCTCTCAATTATTATTTTTCAATTTAAACAGATATTAAAACATCAGGAAGTACATTATAAATCACACTATGAGCTGATGTTCTCTATTCCTAACATGTAGAGAGAGAGTACTGGTCTACATAAATTGTTAACATAATCTGGATTGAATAAATTTGTGTATGGTTAATTAAAATGATAAAAAACTTACCAACTTTCTCCTAAACCTTTAATTACTTTAAATTAGTGTTTTATCTAACATCATTTACTCTCAGTTGTATGAATTTATTAATCTATCCTAATGCTTTATACTTAGAATCCAAAACTTGTTTCAAGTAACGTATAATGATTTTTTATTGTTTCTAAAACAATGTTGGCTGATCTAAAAGAAAAAAAAATATTTATATTCATCTCACAAACAAAAAAATAAGACAATTATACAGTAATAACCAAAGGGCAGGAATCTTTTTTTGTTTGTTTGTTTTATTCTGTTTTCTTTGTTTTGACTTAAGGAAGAAACTAAAGAGAGAGAGAGAGAGAGAAAAGAGGACCATTGTTTCTTTCTAGAACTGTCTAAATTTAATTCTTTCTCTTTAATCCTGCTGTTATATAAAGAGAGCCCTTAATTAAGAATCAGTTAAAAACATCCATTCAAATCAATCTTGGACAGCCACTGAATGTAACTAAGCACCAGGTAAACAGAGGTCACTTTTATCATGGCCATTACTGTGAACATCCTTTCTCTGATCAGAAGACTTTTGCCTGATTTCTTTAGTAAAACATTCTAAGCGTTTCCATTTCTCTCAGACAAATGCTTTGGCTAATTTTATACTACGTACCTTAAAGCTGACTTGTTAGAAGAGCAGCCATAATAGCTTGCAGGTTTAGATTCAAAAACCCCTTGCTTTCTAAAAAAGCCTACCTTTCAAACAACTTATAATACACAAAGAACGTACTGTTAACAAAATATGATGAAATAGAACTTAAAGACTTTACATCGAGATGTAATTTCGCCACTCATTCACTTCTTAATATTTGTAAGGATCTCCCATTTGTCAGGCAGTGTGTCAGAGTCTGAAAATAAAAAGATGAAGTGGAGACTACTCTTTCCTATAAGGTCACAATGTAGAAGAGAGACAACGGTGTGACAGATCGTCAAACCATTGGAACAGAGTTATATATATACCGTCAAGAGAGGTATGTATATTACAGGGGAAGAACAGAAAATTTCTCAAACACACATGCGCACACACACAGACACAGATTTAAGAAAGACAAGGACAGGAGAATTTCAAGGGTAAATTATCTTTTATAATCAGGTACTTAAAAAGAAGTTAGGGATTCACAAGTCACTCCTAGACGAGAAGGTCAGAACACGTAAGCCAGGAGAGCAACAACTTTAAAGACAAGGACATGTGGAAGGTCATAGTGCAGTCAGGATACAAACAAACAAAAAATGCATTACATTTATATGACTTAAGTGAAATAAGTATGGAGGGTTAGATGTTAGCCAGAATTTTAAGCCATCAATTCACTCTTGCATGATAGGCTTGAGGAAGCATAGACATTCCTCAAATGATGATTTCATTTAGTCATTGGCAAACAGGAAGTCATTTTATCACTTGTCTAGCAACATCATTCCAAGAATTCTGTAAGGAGTAAGACAGTCCTTTGACTCTTAAAAACAAAATTCCTTGAACAAACTTTCTAAGTCTGTGGGAAGGAACTTCATCATGCTACCTAAGAAGGAACAAAACTGTCGAGGAACTTTTTATTTTAATTTTTTTACATATGAGATGATTCAAAGAGGAACATTTTGAGGAAAATAAAATGGATGATATTAATTAAAAGAGATTTAAATCTAAATGATTATCTTTGGAGAATTATATCAACTAGAGAACCACACACTAAATAGGAAGAAGTGTACCCCTTCCTTAATTCATATAAAAAAAAAAGAGAATGATGCAAATGTTCAGGTCTCTGCCATCTTTCCACCCCTCCCTTCCATTCTTCAAGCTCCAGACACCTTTCTCACAAACATATCAATCCAATGGAAATCCTGAATATCTATTGTTTTTTTTTTTTCTAGTTGCAGGGACTTATATGTGGAAGTCACAGATATTTGTGAAAGTGAACTTCATCTATTGCTAGGATATATTTTGAAAGGCAAATGGTCATGTTGCTGATGAATTTTTTAACTAGATATTACCTAGAAAAACAACCCAGAAACAGTCTCCTTTCATATCTTGCCCAGGTCACTGTGGAGTAAGGGGGAAAGCAAAATAAAACAAAACAAAACAAAGGACAGGTAAGAAGATCAAGAGGGGTATCTAAGTCCTATGTGGGCTGTGGCCTGGTAATTTATATTATATTTCTGTCTCTTGCTCTCAATGGAAATGACAGCACTTAATTCCAAGGTATCAGGGAAATATATCATTGGTGGGCACTGGGAACAGTAATGCTGGAAAAGTAAATGAAAGAAAAGTAATTGAAGAATATTCAATGCTCTTCTCTTTAGATTAAAAATTCTATACTCATTAGATTCGAAAGAGTGAGAGTTAGAAAATCTATATTTAATTTTGAAAGAAGGACATGCTAAGGCATTTCAAATATAACAGGGATAAAAGTGAAATTTCTATGGGCTTCTTTCTTGGTAGAAGTTAAAATACTGTTTTATTTTAATTATGCTCCATAAAGAGATGTGTTTTTAATTGGTATTCTAAATACACATATATAGCTTTGAATAGGAAATAGATGAGTGTTTAAGAAATCTAACTTTGCATATATAGTATCACATTTAAAAGGTGAGCTACTAATAAGGTATAAGCAGCTTAAGAAAATTCATTTTAGCTATTTAAATCCAGGTACACAAAAAAAGTAATTTATACTGAACATCTAGTTATGTTTCTCCAAGTTACAAAAGAGAAAATGGGGAAAGGTTAGAAACTCAATATCATTCATTTAAAATTACCAGTTATATTAATCACTGCTATTACTTCAAAACTTGATAAACTTTAAAAACTTTATAAAAATTGTACAAGTTTATTTTAAATAAACTTAGATTTGGCAAAACATGTGCTTTCTACCATTTTGTTGTGTTATACACACACACATGCACACACAGATATATCAGAATCATTCAGTTATGTTTTATTTGAAGCATTTTCAAACAACATTATCATATATATACTCTCTGCTGCAAATACTCACATTATTGATGTGCTTAGAATTGTCCTCTTTTTACTTATCGTAGCTAACATTAGTTTATATTATACAGCCAGGACTCACAAACTTAAATAATATGGATACATAAAAAGATGTACTATTTGCCTGGTACACCTACTCAGGATAACAAAATCTTTTTAAGACTTACTACTTCAAAATAATTAAATTTAACAAAAGTTAATAATTTTAATTAATTTATAATATTTAGGTCTTATTTCGTAAGTATCTATATCCTCTTGGCTCATGTTCTTACTTAATAAATCTATTAATCTGATACTCTCTTTTATTCCACTTACAGAATGACCCTAAACTTTCTCTAAGAAGCTCAGTCAAGAATACTGACTGAATTAGAGACCATGTGATACATGTAAATATGGAGATGTGAGAAATGCTTTCTTTGTAGTTTCAAAATACAAGAGTCAAAATTCAGTTTGAGATTGGATATTTTTATCATACTTCTCTATTAAAAATAACTTTACTTTTAAGTGTTAGGATACTGTATAGTTTTTGTAGACTGAACTACACTTTTGGAAGATGCCACAATTCTTTTCATGAGATACAGGTTTTATATAAAATAATAATATCACATAACTGTTCTGCACTCTTAAATTTGATTTTTTTTAATTTAAAGGTTTTATTTATTTTTGAGAGAGAAACAGAGCATGAGTGGCAGAGGGACAGAGAGAGAAGGAGACACAGAATCTGAAGCATGATCCAGCCTCTGAGCTGTCAGCACAGAGCCCGACATGGGGCTCGAACTCACGGACTGTGAGATCATAATCTGAGCTGAAGTTGGACACTTAGCCTACCAAGCCACCCAGGCACCCCTTAAATTTGATTTTTTAAGTTGGTTTTTGAGAGACAGCAGAGCATGAGTGGGGAAGGGGCAGAGAGAGAGGGAGACACAGAATCTGAAGCACTCTCCAGGCTCTGAAATGTCAGCTGAGAGTCTGATGCGGGGCTGGAACTCAAAAGCTGTGATATCATGACCTGAGCCAAAATCGGACGCTTAGCTGACTGAGCCACACAAGTGTCCCATTTTCATTCTTAATTTTGTATGTTATGCGGCTTCATGCTCTTACAGTTGAACAAAAGCAACAACTTTGAATTGACATTATTCTGTTAATTGGATAAATAGCTTCCTTTTTGTAAACCAGCACAATATTTGTACATTTTGTGCTACTAACATGATCACCAAAGGAAGTGTGTTAATGACATCTCTAAGATTGATCAGGTTTTCTAGCCATAAAATGTTTTGCTAAGTTATTCCCTCCATGAAACTACCCATGGAGTATGAAATTTTCCATCACTGCAGCCAGTGTCATTCTAAGAGAGTCAGAGAAACAGGACCTTATCATCACACACAAAACAGCTGTCTTCTAGAATTCGACTAAGCTCTAACACTCTCATTATAAAATCCTTACCTTTTATGTTCTAGATCAGCAACCTCTATGAGCATTAGTTTAGAGCAAGCACCAGCTGGTCTCAGAAGTGAAACTCCTGGTCCTGAGAACTCAGACCTGTTCTTTGATCTCTCAGTTTTTCTGTGCCCTTTGATGAGATTGTCATCGACTCCCTTTACATTGGTGAGGCTATTACTCCTTTATTAAGAAAGGAGAATGTAGTAACAATTTATTTAATTACTTTTCCAATTAACAACTTTTTAATAAAATAAAAGCAAAATCAATGTTTGTATGTCAATTCATTTCTCTTGGCATGAACTCACTGCACAATAGATTTTAAGTACATTTGAAAACTACACTAAACTCTCTCAAGCAACTAGTTCCTATTCCAAAGCAGTGATTTTAAGTTCTGTTTGAGGCAAATTACTTAGGGAGACAAATACATAAAGAATCCTTTTAAACAGGTTTTTCTTCATAAGAAAAGTTACATTAAATTAACATTTCTTGGAGTGCTTAGGTGGTTCGGTCAGTTAAAGATATGACTTCAGCTCAGGTCACGATCTCGTAATTTATAAGTTTAAGCCCCACACTGGGCTCTCTATTGTCAATGCAGAGCCCGCCTTGGATCCTCTGTCTTCCTCTCTCTCTGCCCATCCCCTGCTCAAGCTCTCTCTCTCTCAAAATTAAAAATTTAAAAATTTAAAAAAATAACAAAATAACATTTCTTATTATATATTGTATATTTCTCAATTTGTTTCTAATTTTAACCACGATTTGTCAGGAATGTATTGGGTATAAATATCATATTATGATAATTTATATTTTCAATGTTGGGCATGTTTATCCTATTTAACTTGGAAAACTAGCAGTAAGTTTAAATTCTACCTAAATTTCAATTCCCAATGTTGCATTCATTAATCAGTGATAATTTACACTAATATAAGTTCATTGATCTTATTCTTCAGGCTCTCCCTTGTGAGTAATTTCATCCTTTAGAAGACATTATTAGATACATTAAGCTGTGGTATTCTGTTCCAACAAATGAGCCTGGCTTGACTGCTGGAGAAACACCCAATTAATAATGACATAGAAAGTGATTTGTATAATTTTTCATATTGTAACATCTAATTTATCGCAATCCTGGAAAAAAAAATCCATGTGTAGCCATTCAAAGATGAATTATACATCATCAGAAATTGTACGTCACTAGAATATTGATTAAATCAATTGAGATCTACATATATTTCTCATGTGTTTCTCGTTAAATGTGGTAGGCATGGAAATGTTGCTCTCTAAAGTATATTTTGAACATCTAAAAATGCTTTTGAGAACAACTTTTAATGTATTAACGCACATTTGAGATTTGTACTCCAGGAAGTTTTCACTGATTTTTTTTTTTTTTTAATTTTTTTTTCAACGTTTATTTATTTCTGGGACAGAGAGAGACAGAGCATGAACGGGGGAGGGGCAGAGAGAGAGGGAGACACAGAATCGGAAACAGGCTCCAGGCTCTGAGCCATCAGCCCAGAGCCTGACGCGGGGCTCGAACTCACGGACCGCGAGATCGTGACCTGGCTGAAGTCGGACGCTTAACCGACTGCGCCACCCAGGCGCCCCAGTTTTCACTGATTTTTATTAGTCTCAAACATAAAGGGTCTTCCAAACAAAACAAAACAAAACAAGGCAAACAAACAAAAAACCCAACTACTTAATGTCCTCCATTGCTAAGAATTGTTTCCTTTTTTGTTTTCCTTAGAATGCTTGTAACTTAGCACAAATCATGATCACAGAGGGGGAAACGTTATTAGAGTATCATCATTTTTTATGTGGTTTCCCATTTTTCAAGAAGAAATTAAATACTTCTACTACTACTACCACTAGAGAAGCAGCACCTTAAGTGTATTACATTATTTGAATCTAAAAACCGCTCTATAAGGAGCATGGTGAGATAATATTTTGAGATAGGAAGTTGTCTCTCCTCCTTCTGCCTGTACACTCTGTTGCCTTCCACCCATTTATTCAGTAGCATTCATCACCTCCACAAAGAGTGAGATAAAAGATGGAAAAAACGCATTTCAAACTCAAAAGTGTAGCCTTTGTTGTGCTAAAGTCTTCGCACTAGACTACACACAGACTAACTCCAGACTTGATAAATGACCCAGAGCCAGGAGCAGAGACAGAGGTAAACAAAGAGAGGACAGGCATGGAGGAAGACAAGAGGAGAGCAACTCCTGTCCTTCAGAGAAGTCACACATCTAGCAGGCTCCTGGAAATCCCCACATCTGGCACGATGCAGGTGCAGAAGATGGCCTGGGTTCATCAGGAAGACAGTTCTGAGTCACCTCCAGGACCCAGGATTATGACTCTAGAACAGCCAAGAGAAGTGAGGGTCCTGCTGCTGGGTGAGAGGCTGTGACAATGATCTTCGTGTCCCAGTCAGCAAAGAACTGATGGAGACAGGAATATCTCCGCAAATCCTCCTGTGGATTCATTAATTCATTCACACATTGAATATTTATCACATTACAGGTACCATTCTAGAGGGTGAAGCTCTATCAGTGATAAAAGAAACAAAAAAATTCTGCATTTACCCTTTTCTTATGAATTTCCCAAGAAAGAAGGGCAACCAGAATCCTGGAGAGGCACTTTCTAGGTAGGACACATTACTCCAAGAATCACATGGATCTGAGCAGATCAATGAGTGGCACCATTGTATACACCGTGGAGCCTTCTAAACCCCCACCTGCTACAAATGTCAGCCTCTGATCACATACAACCGTGTCCCTCACTTTGGAAGAGAACCCAGCTACAGAGAACCGCCTCTCCCAGTATTACACCTGTTCCCACTGGCCAAACGGTGATACTCAGTCTCAAAATCCCAACTGGGTCAAGTCTGAGATTCCATCTCAGCTACAGAATTCCCTAAAGAATCCGTTTCCTTTACTCCACAGAACAGCTCTTCCCTCTGCCCACTTGCCTTTTGTACTTCCTTAGAGATCTAGCTCCTGAGAGCACTCCCCAAGGACAATTCTCCTTTTGCATTTAACTCATTTCCAAGTTTATTTTTAGAGAATTCAATTGAAAACACAAAGATAAAGAGTAAAATGAGTTCACTCCTAAGGACCCCAAAGCAGCCATGAATATTACTGGAAGTGAAGAAAAGGAATCTTGCTAAGAAAAAAGATTTCTGAGCTCCTACCTACATCTTGATGGTCAAGTGCACTGTTTTTGAGTTTTCTTCCAGCTCCTGGGAATTCTCTCCACCTCTGACTATATGCCCTACAGAGAAGCCACACCAGGAACCAGTCCTATTCATTCCTTTCACTGGTGTGCCCCATGCTCTCCTTGTCTTAGATATAATCCTGGCAGAAGACAGGGGGCAGCAATCCCTGATTTTTCTGATATGAAGTTTTTAACAACCACAGGGCTGGGAGATTACATTAGGAAATAACTGCTCTTCTAGAAGAAAAGAAAACATCTGTTTTGAATATCTAATCTGTTGACTGATATGTGTGCCAGTTACAAAAAATGGATATAGATCATTCTGCAAATGAAGAAACTGATGTTTTTACATATATGTAATTTACACAAGTTCATCTTGATTAAAAGTGTCCAAGAAAGATGTGAACCCAGGCTTATTTCATTCAGTCCTTGTTCCTTTCACATCATTATACAGTGTCAAACAGCTTTAGATCATTATTTTCATTACCAAAAACTGACTTATAATTTCTAGTCTTCTATATATGACTTCCCAGGGATTTAAAAATGTAACCACTGTCTTCTCACGTCACACGTAAACAATTTTCTCTAAATGACAGGAAACTGTACACGTTTATTTAAATACTTTCTCACAAGTGTACTTTTCAGATTTAGAACCGTATAGGGTTAAAAATTCCAAATGCTTTTGTATAGGCATACATTTTTGAAAATTAAAATATTTAAAAGATCAGGAATACATTGACTGCTTTAATTTTTTTTTTCTTTCACTTTGGTTCTCCATAAGCGCAAGAGTTGACCTGCGTCTGTTCTCCTCAATCATTTCACTGCCACATAGGTCTCATTGAGAGAGAATATATATATTTTCGAGCTTTAGTTATGTGGGCAATCTCTACACCCAACACAGGGCTTGTCTCATGACTCTGAGATCAAGAGTCACATCCTCTTGCGACTAAGCCAGCCAAGTGCCACAAAAGGATCATACGAAGCTACCATCTATTCATATTTCTTCTTCAAATCAAGCTTAATGACAAGAAAAAATAAGTTAGCTGCGAACTTAAAAGTTATTTTCAGAATTTCTCAAAGAACAAGCTGAGAAAATATTAACCAAAGGAAATCATATTAACCAAAGGACATATAACATATTAACCAAAGGAAATCATAACTTAAAAGCCCTATGAACCACTGTGACCTGCAAGAATTTTGAGATCTTCTTTTAAGAAAAACCGATATGAATCCGATATGAATCTTTAATTTCTTAATGCACTCTTTCATGAAAGTATTTATCACAAAATGGTCATGAATTTGGCTTCTGTCATATGTTCCAAGGTTTATTAAGATAGCCCTTGAATGTCAGCTTTTTAAAATTTATATTCTTTTTTTAACCACAGAGAAAGCTAGGTAGATATGTAACAATGCTTTGGAATAGAAACCACTAACCCTATTGCACTAATACATAAAGGTCTGTTTCTCTGTGTGTATATGTACATACATCATCTTCCCATTTAGCACAGAATGTTAAATATTATACCAAATATTCAATAATTTATGACATATCTGCCGTATTCAGTTTATTAAGTACAAATCAATATATGTGCTTTGAAGAACATAATAGCAGATTAACAACATTTAAATAAGTCAAAGGTGTGATACCTTTTATATCCTGTATACTAACTTATTTGCCAAACATTATGCCCTAAAGTATATCTGTGATTATTTCAACTTATAGTTTGGAATTAAAAATCTATTGTTTGCTTATTAGTCTGTTACACAATGTTAGGTTAAAGTTTATCTCTAATTGTTAAAAATATATAAATGATTTAAAATGTGTAAAGAAAAAAGAAAATGATGTATCTAAAAGCTTAGCATTCCACTAAAATCGGTATAATGTTTCAAAATTAATAGAACAAAGGGCCATAGTATAAAGACGGACTTTTGAACAAAATGAAAATGATACTATGGCAACTTCCAATTACGATAATACTGTGGGTCAACTCCTGACCTTCTAGGAGGCGGAGAGCAGTTATAGAGTTTGCCAAGACTACATTTACTATAGGAGAGATGAATTTTTATTGCTTTTCCTTGTCTTTTTTTTGTTTCTTTCTTTCTTTTTTTAATTTTAAAGAGAGAGCAAGCAGGAACAGGGGAGAGGTGCAGTGGGAGACAAAGAGAGAGAGTAAGCAGGTTCCACAGAATCCAATGTGGGGCTCGATCCCATGCCCTGGGATCATGATGTGAGCGGCAGTCAAGAGTCCAATGCGCAACTGACTGAGCCACCCACTGCTCACCCTCTTTTTACTTTTTAAAGTTATTAATTAATTAATTAATTAAGAGAGCACACAAAAACACACACATCCGTGTGCACACACACACGTGAACGGGAGAGGGGCAGAAAGAAAGGGAGAGAGAGAATCCCAAGTCGGTTACTGTCGGCACAGATCCTGACACAGGGCTTGGTCTCATGAACCATGAGATCATGACTTGAGCAGAGATCAAGAGTCAGATGCTTAACCACCGGAGCCACCCAGGTGCCCCTCTATTCATTTTAATCAGAGAAAAAGAGGAGGCGAAGATGAATGGGAGAAGATGGCCATAAATTTCTAATAACACACCCAGGTATTTCTCCCTGGGATTCCAGGAGGAGCAGAAGGAATGCTAAGATGGATAAACATGCAGATGGGAGACTAAAGAAGCAGCACCCAAAGGGAAGAGGGGTTTGTCCGGTGAAAGCACAGACAAACAGATGTTTGGAACGGACTCCTCTGGGTACGAAAACAGAACAAAGCCCTCTATTTCTTCGACTACTAGAGTCTGCAAGGGCTTTGTGAACCATGAAATTCTAAACTAATCTAAACTTCTGAAATATCTGAAATTGAAAGGTAGATGCACGGTTTTTATAAGGCTAATAGTAACTAGCAGTCTGGGGACAGCCCCAGAATTTTAGGAGCAGAAAATGCAACTTAAGTTTAAGGTATACGTTAGTAAGGAGCACTTCTATGATCTTTCTTTTATACACGCACACACACACACACACACACACATATATACACATAATGTATCATATCATATTGAAGGTCTGTTTCATATATATACATAATCACATCTTATTTATATAGTTTGTTCATATATACATTTTATATATAGGCATATGTGTATACATGTGTGTATATATATATATATATATATATATATTCACCTGCATTTGTATGTGTGCACATATATGTGTGTATATACATAATGCACACACACATATATGTGTGACTAAGATGTGGTTCTTTGACACAAACCAAAAGACTATGAGTTGGTTACCTTTGTGCCCATCAGTAATTAGAACCTGGAGAAATGTTCAGATTTATTTTAATAATTTAAAATTTTGCTTAAAAAGAGACAAAAGCCAAATAAATGTTTAAGAAATATTCTGAATGGCTACATCCAACTAACTCGCCTTATAGAAAATGGAGTAAATATTCAAATATCAAAACAGACATATTCATCACCCCACTCAATTTCCCATTATCATATTATCTTACTTATTCATACCAGTTAAGAAGTCTAGAACTTAGAGGGTTTTTTTTGACTCGTTTGTTGTTGTTGCAAATCTCCTAAAAATAATCAAACCTCTCATTCTATGGGTTCTTCCTTAGAAATAAATATAAATTGTTCTTGTTTTTAGCAAGTCCATTGATAACACTCTTATTCTGACTTTTCTCACCCACTTACATCAGATCATGAATTCATACCCTTTAATCAATCATTATTTCACCCTACACATTATTAAATTAATATTTTAGAGCACAATATATATTTCTCTTTGGCTCTCAGACTGACCTATACATTGTATACCATATTGTGAAAAAAAAAGATGAAAGTAAAAGAAAGTATATAAGATAGATGATACATAGAGGTATATATGCACATGTGTATATGCGTGTGCACACATTAATCAGCTCAGAAAATTTGGTGACCATTTGATCAGAACCACTTAACATATTAGCTATGATAATATTCTATGGGGATTTTAAACTAGGCACTTTGAAAGAAATCATTGTGAATTTGTACTCAGATTCCATTATACATCATGGCATAGCCTATTCATTCCGGGGAAGAATTGATATATTTAAAGAGAAATAGAGATATACAGTTAGGTAGGTAGGTAGATTCACAGATGCGGAAGACATATTATACTGCGAAGGGAAACACTTACACTTCTTGTTTTTATAAAGCAGTCCTTAATTAATCATGCCTTGAAAGGAAATAGAGAACAGAAGAATATTTTGGTAGGAAAGGGCGGTTGACTTAGAAAAATAAGGCCTATGGAGGTAATGGAGTTTTGGACTCAAATGAAGATCTTTTCAAAGTCTGTAGAGTAACCTCCCTATTGAAATAAGAATTCCCATTTCATGGATCATTAATTTCTGTTTCAAGTGATTAAGGATATATTATAGAAGAAAGTCCTACTCAGACCAAGAAATAGGACATTATAAAGTAGCTTTTCCTATCTATTAGGTCCCCAATGGTTTTATCTTGGCTGCTCTCGACCATCTCCAGTGCTCTTGTCTACAGGGAAGAATATTCCTTCTAATTGCTCTCAGTGACAGAGACATTTTTCATAATACTTACATTTTTATCTTTTTAAAACTTAATATCATTATTCCTTGTTCTAAGACCTTAGCCAGATTAAATAAATCTTCCTTCTCTTTTATAACATACCATGGCAACTATTTATATATAGTTATCACATTTTCCCATTTGTCATCCTCTTAGTCATTCATATTAAATATCCTTAATTTTCATTATTAGATCATAAGCCTTTTTTTCCTTTTATCATTTTCACCATCCTTCAAGCGGACTCTAATTTTTCAATGTGTCTTTTAGGTTAAAGAAGAGATACAAGATAAAAGAAAACAGGAGAGAAGTATTTAAAAGATAAATAATTTTGTTATAAAAGACACAGCTCTTATATGGTTCCTTCATAACTCAACTAATTTTCAATGGGAACATGAAAACATTTAAACTTAAAAAAAAATTCTGTTATTTTTTTATGTTTATTTATTTTTTGAGGGAGAGAGAGACAGAGCATGAGTGGCAGAAGGGCAGAGAGAGAGGGAGACACAGAATCAGAAGCAGGCTCCAGGCTCTGAGCTGTCAGCACAGAACCAGACATGGGGCTCGAACTCACAGACTGCGAGATCATGGCTTGAGCCGAAGTTGGACACTTAACCAACTGAGCCACCCAGGCACCCTTGAAAACAGTTCTATTAAGCTGTCAACTTACATTAACATTGAAAAAATTTAGTCAAGGGTGTCAGATATTTATTATAATTACATGCTACTTACTATCCAAGAAGACCCTAAGAAATCATTAATAAATACTGGATTAACAGCATGACTTGAATCATAAAAACAAAGTGTAGCTGTGTACCCAGGGAGTCTGTCATACTCTGACTCTTCTATTTTCAGTTTCTGGGTTTTGGAAGTGAGTGCGTTTGCACGTGCGTGTGTTTTAATAGCTGCGGTTCTGTAGTTATAATAGTACGGTAACAGTGACAATGGCTGTAAGACAGCCATTGTAGTATTTAGTCGACTTGGTTTGCAGATTTTTTATGTAGAAAAATAAACTAAGCAGAATAAACTTCTTTGGAGGAATATACGGAGTGTGAAACTATAGATATTTTGACTATTCTATTCCAGGAAATGATGGTGAGAACCATTCCCTCTTCACTGTCACATTCAGCACAAAATGAAACAGAAGCCGTAAAGAAACCTTTCTTATGAACCATCAATGAAAGCAACATCATTTCGTGTTTCCTAACTGGTCATGCACTTCCGTGTTACCCACATCTCTGACCCTACTGCTCTCTCAATCTGGAAAGTTTTTTCTTCTATTTCTGATTCTTTAGACCTCTCAGGTCCAACCATACCATCTTCTCCCTTATGTGTGTCTTTCTGATATTCTCAATTGATTCACTTCAAAACGTTCTGAGCACATCCAGGACAGTTTTCATGTGACAAATATTTATGTATAGTATAACATTCCTACAAAGAGTGAAGCATTTAGTTATTTACACAAAATGCAATGATGACATGTTGTCTGTACTCACGGTGCTCATATTACAATGTTAAAGACTGCAGTTAATCAGAGAATCACACAAATAAATATTAAGGATTAAACATGAGAGATGTGATGAAGGAAAATGAGCTCACCCTGCTGTGTACTCTTCTCATGGTTTCTGTCACATGTCAGCAGTTGGAAATGGGTCTCTGCAGTTGCTTCATTGAAACTGGAAGCAGTTTAAGAACTGGGATCAGGTCTTCTGTTTCTTCTATCCTTCATGAGGTCTAGTACAGATTCCATAGCAGGTACTCAATAAACAGGTGTTAATTTCAGGGCACATGTGCTCACTGGGGATTTGTTTTTATGGTACCAAAGCAGTGTGTGGACCTTTCGTGTTAGGTGCTTGTTAGAATGCATGCCCCTCCGAGACCTTTGGAACCAGAATCTTTGGTGGAAACTGAGAATCTAAAATTTCAATTAAGTTCCCAAGTGATTTTCGTGCACACTATTGTTCTGTGAATCACTGAAGCAGAAGATATGGAGCACATATTTAGAAAATAATTTATTGCTTGGAAAAAATACATTTAATGCAGTTAGTACACAAGTATGAAACTAAGAGAATTTTTAGGTACCTATTTGTATTATTCTTGCAGCTATTTTATAGGCATACTATATTGCAAATCATGTGTTTTCCCAAGACCCTCAATAGTATCTTCCTATCATGTGTCTATAAGTGAAATAGCAAATATCCATAATTGCATACTCAACATCCTTTCTTTCTGTGTTTCTCACTTAATGGAGGGCTGAGTTTTACTCTGGGTGACAATATGCCCTCATAAAAGTAGTAATTTCTTCTGGTTACTTTGCTTTGTTTTGTTTTTTAAAGTTTATTTATTTTGAGAAATAGGGAGAGAGCACCCACATGCATCCGTGTGCGCGTGGGGAGGGCAGCGACAGAGAGGGAGAGAAAGAGAGAATCACAAGCAGGCTCTGCACTGCCAGCATAAGCCAGACAAGGGGCTGGATCTCAGGAACGTGTGGTCATGACCTGAGTAGAAACCAAGAGTCGGTGGCTCAACAGACTGAGCCATCCATGCGCCCTCTCCTGCCTCCTTTGGAGCAAGAAGTACACAGCTGTCACTCAGTAGGATTTCGGGGAAACATTTTTTAAAGACATATCTTTTTGCCTTCTCTTCTTGGCTTTCCTTCCTCGTGGACAGCCGTGAAAGTCACCCGCTTCCAATGGTGAAGCAGGACGAAAAAGATGTCTGGGAGGTTGATGATAATGTGGTAGGCACACCAGATTTTCCATATCCAGACTTATTGTTATGTAAGACGTATGAATACCCTTAATATATAAACCACCATGTTGGACTGATGTCCTGGCATTCTGAGGCATCCTCAGACAAGACAGTGGTGGTAGGCAGAACAACGGGCCCCCAGAATATCTCCATCCTAATCCCCCACGCCGGTGGACACGTCTCGTGAAATTGAAGTTGCAGATGTTATGACGCTGACTGATCAGCCAACACAGGATTATCCTGGTTATCACAGTGGGACCAATGTAATCATAAGGGTCATTAAAAGTGGAAGAGGGAGGCAGAAACAGCAGCATCAGAGTGAGGTGATGTGTGAGAAAAACCTGAACAGCCACTGGTGTTCTGAAGACAGAAAGGAACCAGGTGCCAAGGAAGGTGTGCAGCCTCTAGAACCTGGGAAAGACAGGGAAACACATTCTCTTGAAGAAACACAAACACATTGGTTTTAGCCTAGTGAGACTCATTCAGACTTCCAGCCTCCAAACCTGTAAGACAGGAACTTTGTGTTGCTCTCGACAACTGAATTATTGGAAAATGCTATAACAGCAAGCAGAGACTAATACAACATCTCATAAAATAAGATAACCTAATCACTATATAGATTTAGGAAATATGAAGATGCTAAATAACATTTTTAAAATAATATATTCTGGAGGCTCCTGGGTGGCTCAGTCAGTTAACCGTGCAACTCTTGATCTCAGCTCAGGTTTTGACCTCACAGTTGTGAGTTCAAGCCTTGCACTGGGTTCCATGCCGGAGATGGTGCCTACTTAATAAATAAATAAATACTACTACCCCTACTATACTCTGGGTTAGTTAACTTATATATACACATATAAAAAGAGGATTGCTGAGGAATGTCATGAATAAAGAATATTCTATTGTGAAGCAATTCTTTGCTAGCGCAACACAAATTACTGCTCTACATGTGATAATACATTCTCTACATAAAGATAGAGGCAATATAATTAAAGTGTCTGTACCAAATTAATTAGATATTGTTGACTCATTTCTCAATTACAAGCTGGGAGGTAATATGGAGCTGAGCAGTTCGGCCCTACATGGCCCCAAATCACCAGGGCCTAATCATCAGCTTTATTAATGCAGAATAGTTAGCCAGAGTTCTCAGAAAATTCAGCACCGACTTTGGGGAAACCAGCCACCAGGTGGAAACTTTGGCTAACCCTCATCTTGTCAGAGAGGCTTGACTCTCCTGGTATCTCTCTACCCGGTTATTGTGAACAACCTGGGAGGGTAATCAGTCCTTCCTATTACTGGTAAAGTTCTTTTTTCTTTTTTTCCAGACACATCTCACCTCTTCGAAATTCTCTCCTTGTCCAAGCCGGCTCTATTTAAACAATTGTAGACAATTCCATCTACACTCTGTTTACAGATACTGAGTGCACATCCATTTACCCAACACTTAGTGTCTAGACTTTAACCTGAGCTAGATAAAACAATTATATTCACCAAACTAAGGCAATCCCCTGGTTATTTATAACGCTTTTGACCTAGCAACTGTACTTGTCATTGAGGATGATAAGTACAAAGGGCAAAATACAAGAGAATGACCTAGAAGCAAGAAATTGTGTACAATGTTCAATGAACTGTTGATTTGGCTTCAAGAAAGAAAAAATATTCAGTTTTTATGCTAGAAATTGTTGACTATGCAAGGACATGCACATTAATTTATAGATAAGAAACATGAAACTAAAAATCCTCAATTCATCTAAATATTTTATGAATTATCACCACCTGTGCTTTTTAGTCAGGGTTATCATGACCAGCATAATTAATATTACCAGTTTTTGTTTGTTTGTTTGTTTTCACAGATTCATTTATTTTTTCACAAGCTCCTGTGTTTAGAAAAGTTTCTTAACCAGGGAATTGAAAATTAAAACAATAATAAGATGCCACTACACAGCTATTAGAACGGACACTGATTATACCAAATGCTGGTGAGGGTGTCAAACAAAAACAACTTTTATTCCTTGCTGGTGGGGATACAAAATGGTACAGCCACTGTGAGAGACAGTTTGGCTGTTTCTCACAAAGCTAAATATACTCTTACCATATGATCCAGTGGTTCTACTCCTTGGTATTTACCCAAAGGTAATGGAAACTTATGTATGCACAAAAACCTGCCTATGGACATTTCTATCAACTTCACTCATAATAGCCAAATCTTGGAAGTAACCATGATGTCCTCCAGTAGGTGAACAGATAAATAAACTGTGGTACATCCAGACAAGGGAATATCATTCGGCACCAAAGAGAAATGAGTTAACAGGCCAAGAAGAGATACGGAGGAAACGTAATTGCATTTTACTATATCAAAGAAGCCAAGCTGAAAAGGCAACGTATTGTATAATTCCAACTTCATGACATTCTGGAAAGGCTGAACTACAAAGACAAAAATATCAGTGGTTGCCAGGGGTGAAAAAGTGGGAGAGAAATGAAAGGCAGAGCACACAGGATTTATAGGGCAGTGAAAATACTGTGTATGATATTATAATGATGGGTATACATCATTATATATTTGTCCAAACTCCCTGACTGTACAATACCAAGAGTGAACCCTAAAATAAATTATGGATTGTTGGTGATTATGATATGTTCACATAGGTTGTTCTTGGTAATAAAAAAAAAAAATCTACCACTCTGGTGAATGATGTTGATAATGAGGAAGGCTATGCACGTGTAGGAGCAGGAAATACATGAGATATTCCTGTACATTCTGCTCAGTTTTGCTGTGAACCTAAAAATGCTCTAAAAATAGCCTATTAAAAATTACAACTTTCTTAGGCTAAACTCTAAATATAAGATCGTAAAATCTTTCTCATAACTGAATATAAACCATTGTTCTAGAATGAATTTCAGAACATATTTTCTCCCATAAAAATGTGTAATCGTTAAGGAATTTAATAATTTTAATACTACTTATAAGATATATGAAGTTATATTTGGTTCATATTCAAAATTTTATTTTTTTTATTTTTAAAAAAAAATTTTACTGTTTACTCATTTTTGAGAGACAGAGCATGAGTGGGGGCGAGACACAGAGAGGAAAACAGATTCTGAAGTAGGCTCCAGGCTCCCAGATGACAGCAGAGAGCCCAATGCAGGTCTTGAACTCACGAACTGTGAGATCGTGACCTGAGCCAAAGTTGGACACTTAACCAACTGAGCCACTCAGACACCCCTCATATTCAACATTTTAGGCATGGAATAATTTATTGTTATTTTATAACCTAATTAAATTGGTTTGGCAAATAGTCTCATTTTCTCCGAGATGTCCTCTATTCTTTTGAGTTGGAAGGAATTTTACAAATCAATTGAACCAGCGCTTTAATGGTAGCACTGAAGAATTTAAATCTGGGAGAGTTAAGATGGGTAAGGTCACCCAGCTAGTCCATATCATAACCTTGGTTATAGCCAGTATTAAACCTTCACTACAGAAACTATAGTCCATTACTCTTTCTCAAAGTCAGCTCTGCTTTTTGATGTCATTCTCACTAATATATAAGAAAAGAGAAAGAAAAATATTTAATTTAATACTTCATTTGAGGCACCAATTTAAATACATTCACTATATAACTTTACTAAAAGGGTAAATACTTATGGATGAAAAATTTAAAGATGTTTCCTATACACAATCAAATAATCCATCATAATAAATAAAGTCTTTTCGTTCACTTTATGGATACTGTCATAGTTCTTTGATCAAATTATAGAAAAGGAAAGTCAAACCCAAACACCCATAAACTACTTCTGTTGTTTATTTAAATACTCAGGCTAGCACTGATAATTGCCATCTCATTTATAAATTTAACATTATACTCAGAACTAAACAAACAGTAAAAACAAAACAGTGAACTTTCCATTTCCAAATACTGTAGACTTCATAAATTGAATAATTTAGCGTTATCACTTACAATACTGGATGAGATACTGAGCTATTGTTAGATTTTAGCAAACATGTTTATTGTGCGGGCTATGTCATGATTTTTGAGGGTGTTACAAACATTAAATTATCTCATCTTCACAACATCCCTATCAGATTTGCATCATTATTACCTGTATTTTACAGATAGAGAAATTATCTGCCTAGTAAATGGCAAATTCAAATCCTGGCAGTCAGTCTATAATCTCCAAAGAACTAATAACTGAATTCAGAAAAGTTGTAGGATACATAATTAAAAAAATCATTTCTACTTACTAACAATGACGACTCCCAGTACTGTTTAAAAATCACCAAGAGAAAATGAAATACTTTGATATACACTTAAAACTTGTACAAGATCTGTATGCTGAACACTGCAAAACATTGATACATTTTTTGATACCTAAATAAATTGTAACACCTACCATATTTAAGGATCAAAAGATTCAAGATAGTAAAGGTATCAATTCTAACCAGACTGACATTTAGGGTTAATGTAATTTCAACTTCAGTAAGGATTTTTGTAGTCAAAAAATGTAGTCATCGCTATTCTAAAATGTATATGAGAAGGTACAGACCCTAAAATAACTGTAATAATCTTAACTAAGAAGAAAAAAAGAGAGGGGCATCATTTTACTTGAAATGAAGGTTTGCTCTCTAATTATAACCACCACGTCAATGCCATTTCGGTGGAAGGAAAGACACATAGGATAATGAAACACAAAGAGGAATCAAAAATAGATCAACATAAATGTGCTCAGCTGTTTTTGCCTATGTTGAAAAACACATCTAGAGAGGAAAAACAGAGTTTACAAACAACAGTCCTGAAATAATTAGACATCTATGGACAAAAAGAAAGGTACTTTGACCTAATCTTCATGTCTTACTCAAAATGGATCACAGACTTATATGTAAGACATAAAACTATAAAATTATTCGAAGAAAAAAAATGGAAAAATTCACCGAGATCTAATCTCAGCAAAGATTTCTTACATTTCACACCAGAAGCATGATACCTAAGCAGAAAACAAAGTAAGTTAAAACTCACAAAAATTACAAAAGCTTCCTCCATGAGAGGCTCTGTGGGGGATGAAAAGATAACTCACAGACTAGCAGAAAAATTGCCAACCGAAATCTGGCAAAGAACCGTTATCCAGAATGTGTTAAGAACCCTCAAACTCAACATTGACAATTTTTAAAAAAAAATCCAATTATAAATGGCACATTAAAATCCAACTAAACACAATCAAAAGAGGAAACTAATCGGTAAGGAGTTTCATTTGGAGTAACAGAAATGTTCTTAAACTGGATAAAGATGCTGGCTGCAATACCACTGGGAATGTACTTAATGCTACTAAACTGCATACTGTCAATTTTTGTTTATATTCTGTGAAATTTATCCTAAAAAGTGTTCAAAAATTTGTTTTTTTTGTTTTTTGTGTTTTTAATGAAAAAAGACATGAAGAGAAGTTTCACTGAGGGTTCTGTGCAGTCAGAAAATAAGCTGATGTTTGACATTATCTATTAGGTACATGAAAATTAAAACCATTATGAGCTATCATTATACAGTAATCAGAAGGGCTAACATGAGAAAACACACAGGAACACCAAATATCAGCAAAGCTGTGGACATGTGGATCGCTCACACATTACAGGTGAGGAGTGGAAAATGTTAACAGCCACTCTGGAAAATGAGTTGTCCGGTCTACAATTACCAGACAACCCTGAAATTTCACTCTTGGGCATTTATCCCAGAAAAATAAAATCTTATTTTTCACTGAAAAATGTTCTCAGAAATGTTTACAGAATCTCTATTGTACTGGCCAAAAATCAGAAGCAGCCAAGATGTCCTTCAAGAGGCAAAAGGGTAAGCAAATGTGTTACATCCATACCACTGAATACTAGTCAGCAACAAAAAGGCAGGCACCACTGAGCTACTGATAACACAACAACCTGGATTAATGTTCAGATTACACTGAGGAAAAGAAGCCCATCCCAAAATGTTTCCTAACGCTTTATTCCATTTCCGTAACATTTTTGAAATGAAAGAATTTTAGAAAGGGAGAACAAATTAGTCTCTGCTGGTGGCCGGGGTGGGAGTGAGGGTATAATTTGGAGGAGGCCCATGAGGGATTTAAATGCGAATATAAAAGGGAAACCCAAGGAGTCTTTGTGTCGATGGAAACATTTAGTATCCTGAGTGTAGTATCAGCAGTGTCTACATGAACCTATACATGAGATAAGATTGTATAGAAACACACACACATACCACGTACTCACACACACTTACACATACACACACAGATAAGTATATCTTACACTGAGAACATCGGAAGAGGATCGGTGGATTGAATCAGTGTGAGTACTGTGGTTGTGATATTACAGTATATTTTTCAAACTGTTACCATTTGGGAAAAGTGAACAAGGAGTACAGGGAATCTGTCTGTATTAGGTCTTACAACTGCAGGGGAATCTACTATTATCTCAAGACATTTTGTTTTAAAGAAATTTTCAATCAATAAATTAAATACAGCGAAAGCATGTTCACTTAATTTAAGTGAAAATTATAAATTAAAAAAATTAAAATACAGTATAGTGATTGTCATTTACAGTATGAACTGAACTTGAAATACAAAAGTTTGATATGTTGAGGTTTCCTAGAGATCATTCTATAAAATAGCTTTGTAATATTTCTACTTACATAAATCAATGTTGCTCCTAACAGAATTTAAATAATCTATTTTCTTATAAAAAAATCTAGTTTCTTAAGTAGTGAAAACATGTACTTTGAAATCTCTGGTAAATAATGTCTGCCAAACTCTTTCCACCCTCCTCCTGATCAAAGAGTTAAATACAAAAGAGCACCCTTTGTGTCAAAAATGAGGTGCATTTGAATAAATAGGATTCAAAATTAGCAAAGTTTGTAATGGGTGAAAGCTTTCTCTAGTATTTCTTGTGAGCTCTTCTTCATTTGGATTTTTTTTTTGCCCATAGAGTTCCTCCCTCTTTTTTCTAGCATGCGTGTTTGACAAATAGATGTTACTTGTTTCTGAGCATTTATTTTAGAATTTAGTTACTTTAATGAAAATAATATGAACATCTGAATTTTCAGATTATGTACCATGTAAAATCATATACAATGTTAAAATGAGGGGTAGGGACTTACAGATTAATTTGAAAAACTGTCTAAATTTGCCTATTGATGAATACTTTACTATCTTGATGTGCCTGTCCATTAGCTCTTTAAAAAAGAATTCAGTATTTATAAGCTATAATTTTATCTTTATATGACATCTTCTATGGACAATTGTTTACTTAAATAACAGAGAAAACAAGTTACATATATTAGGCTATGCTTTTGATTTCTATCTGCACATTTTTTAGAGTAAATATTAACAGATATAGCTACTTTACCACAGTTAATTAGTTTTCTGTCATTTATTTTCAGTACACACACAGAAAGTAACTGAAATATGATTATAAAGAAATACATTATCAATGGTTTGTTTTCTGTTCAGCATTCATAAGACCACATGCTGATAAAAGATTTTATTTTCATAATAGCTCCAACAGGGATATGTCAGAAGTGTTCTGTGTTACCCATATCTGGAGCAGAATTGTCCTTCCCTGTCATTATAAAATGAGATGCAGCAATGGAAACTTTGAGAACGAAGACTGGTGATGAAGTTAGACACATGATTAAAAAAAGACAAAATTTCAACTTAATTGTTAACAAAATTTAACTTAAAAATGATCCTTTTTGTTTTGTTAATTTTTTTTTTTTTAAGATAGAGAGTGAGCATGAGGGGGAGAGGGCCTGAGGGTTGGGGGGAAGAAAGACGGAGAGGGAGAGGGGCAGGGGGAGAGAGAGAGAGAGAGAGAGAGACAGAGAGAGAGAGAGAGAGAAAGAAGAGAATCTTAAGCAGACTCCATGCTCAGTGCAGAACCCAAGTGAACAAGGAGTACAGGGAATTGATCTCATGACTGTGAGATCATGATCTGAGCCAAAATCAGGAGTAAGATGTTTAACCAACTGACTGAGAGTTAAATGAAGTAATACCATGAATATAGTCACATAAAAACATTTATGTATCTATTTATGTATTCATTTAAATTTATTTTAGTTTATTTACTTATTTATTTTTTTTTAGAGAGAGAGCACACACCAGTGAGGGAAAGGGGAAGAGAGGGAGGCAAGAGAGAGAAAGGGCCAGAGACAGAGACAGAGAGAGACAGATAGAGAGAATTTTAAGAAGGATGCACGTTCAGCACAGAACCCAATGTGGGGCTTGATCTTATGAACCGTGACATTATAACCTGAGCTGAAATCAAGAATCTGATATTCATCTGACTGAGCCACCCTGGTGCCCCTTGGCTTGTTAGATTTAAATCATAAGCATCAAAAGTCAGTTATGTTAGAGAAAGAACACTAGTACCCAGAGTCTGAGATTGTCACTGGCTGCATAAGCTGCCTTGATCCCCAGCTTCCAGCTTCTAAGTGAAGGGAGATACATTTACGATCTCTAAAGTACCGTCCAGCTGTGCGTTCACAGATGAGCAATCACAGTGACGTGGACAGGGGTGATTTCATTCATTCACGAAACAGGTGACAGAGAGGGAGTGTTTTAGTACTTGTTCATAAAAACATGATTTTCCCTATTAAGTTCAGAAATTGTGTAGAAAGTGACATCATGGAACAACAAGAAACCACCCTATAAGAAATATATGTTAAAAATCTGGGAAGTGTGGCGCCTGGGTGGCTCAGTCGGTTGAGCGTCCGACTTCGGCTCAGGTCATGATCTCACGGTTTGTGAGTTCGAGCCCCGTGTCGGGCTCTGCGCTGACTGCTCAGAGCCTGGAGCCTGTTTCCCATTCTGTGTCTCCCTCTCTCTCTCTGACCCTCCCCCGTTCATGCTCTGTCTCTCCCTGTCTCAAAAATAAATAAGCGTTAAAAAATTAAAAAAAAATAAAATAAAAAAATAAAGCAACATCTGTATAAACTTCTCCATAGGCAAGTTTCCTCAGAAAGCTAAGGAGTCTTGTCTTAAGTAATAGTAAGCATTTACTACAACATGGAGGTGCTTTGTAGGATGGTTCTTATGGAAGATTGAAAATAGGAGTATAGAGTTTTTACTTTGGACACCAAGTGTCCATAAATGTGATAGGAGCATGAAACTACTTGACTTGGAAGTGAAACCACTTGTCTGGCAATGACGTTTACAGAGGACCGAGGCTATTGAAAGTAGGACGATCTGCGGTGGCTCAGTCGGTTGAGCGTCTGACTTTGGCTCAGGTCATGATCTCACGGTTTGTGAGTTCGAGCCCCGTGTCGGGCTCTGCGCTGACCGCTCAGAGCCTGGAGCCTGTTTCCCATTCTGTGTCTCCCTCTCTCTCTCTGACCCTCCCCCGTTCATGCTCTGTCTCTCTCTGTCTCAAAAATAAATAAACATTTAAAAAAAAAATCTGGGAAGTCCTAGTTCAGCTTCTTTACAGCATGCACTGTATTTTGAAACTGTAAGTACTCTATTTTTCTTGTTTAACAGGAAAAGTCAAGTTCATCGAAGTAATATTTAATTGTAATGAGAAAGCAAATTGTTCCCCCAGATAAGACATAGGGAAAATATAAAATTTAGGGATGCAAACAGAGGAGCAACAGCCATAAATATAATCAGCAACAAATTACCCTAAGATTGTCCAGAGGAATTAAAAAGGAGGAATCAAACGTTGACCAGAATGTTAGTTATAATATAATGTTACATCTTTAAGTACCATATCATAAGTGTGCTTTGGAGGAAAAAGTTAATTGGCAAGACAATGTTCTTAAGAATCTCACAAACTTATTGACAGGGATATCAAAAATCATTTAGATATAGAGAAAGAGTTTTCTGGTATCGTAAGCAAATTCTAAATACGGTCATGTACACCTTAATCTATTCTCTTGCTTCATACAGCGATGCCCATACTAAAGGAGTGTTTAATCAAGGGGCTCTGACTTTTGCTGATTTTTTTCATAGCTGCCAATTGATATGTCATAAATTTTGAGACACATGGAATATGGGACCTTGTTGCATATTAAAACTGTCATTTAACAAACCTGACAGACGGTACCAACCTACGATTTCATGTGATAATAGGGCAATTGAAATCTTTGCCTCACTCAAAGAAACTAAAACATGTTGAATAAATCATTTTCTCTATGAATTTAGCAGGTTTGTTTGAAGGTTCTATCAATAGTTCTAAGTGGCCAGGCCAAATTAATTAGGAAAATGTGTGAACAGAGGTACTAATGGCAGGAAATACTATTTTGTTACTACAATCCCCAGGACTACTGGAGGACACCTGCATTCCGTTCTATTATGTGCCACTTAATTTGCATGCATTATCACTAATCTATAACATAGAATTTAGTGAAAGGTCAAACCTACACAGCAATATAGACGATAGAGTCCAAAATCAAACTCCATAGAGTCTCCTTTAAAACCGTTAGGCTTTCATCGACACAAAAACAACACATTTCTGTTTAAGAAATATATGTTTTAAAGTAAAATTATTTCATTGATTATATCAACATGAAGTTGATACCTTCATGATACCTTCATGAACATCATCAATGTGAAGTTGATACCTTCATGTTACCTTACTCCTATAAAAATAATGTCTGAAGTCCCCTCTACCCTGAGAATCTTTCTCCTTCAACTCCCCTTCTGTCTTCCATCACTAAGCTCCTGTACCCCCTCTCATGAATGATTCTCAAAAGCCCAAATATGTGCCCTGATTATGTTCAGACTCTTTACACAGGCTACTGTGCATTTACCCACAATCCTTACCAGAAAACTTCCCAAGAGAAGTTGTCTGGGTTCTCTTTTTCTAGCCCACACTACCCACCCCCCACACATATATCCCAATTCATTTTTCAACACACACTAATATGGCCTTTCTCTTCCTCATGTGGTCATCACCATCACTGATACAGGGGACTCCATTTCGCCAACACAGATGGGCATGTTTCTATTTTTATCTTACGCCATCTCTCAACATCACTCCACACGTTAGACTACCTCCTCCAGTTTGAAGCACTCAACTGATTTTTTTAAGATTTATTTTTGAGAGGGGCGCCTGGGTGGCGCAGTCGGTTAAGCGTCCGACTTCAGCCAGGTCACGATCTCGTGGTCCGTGAGTTTGAGCCCCGCGTCAGGCTCTGGGCTGATGGCTCGGAGCCTGGAGCCTGTTTCCGATTCTGTGTCTCCCTCTCTCTCTGCCCCTCCCCCGTTCATGCTCTGTCTCTCTCTGTCCCAAAAATAAATAAAAACGTTGAAAAAAAAATTAAAAAAAAAAAAAAGATTTATTTTTGAGAGACAGACAGGGTGGGGGAGGGGCAGAGAGAGGGAAACACAGAATCCAAAGCAGGCTCCAGGCTCCGAGCTGTCAGCACACAGCCTGGAGTGGGACTTGAACTCACGAACCAGGAGATCATAACCTGAGCCAAAGACATGGCTTAACCAACTGAGCCACCAGATGCCCCTCAACTAGTTTTTGAAGGACCATGCTCCCACCCAAATCTTACCCTTCCCCAAGATCTATATGTCCTTGAATAAAGCTTGAATAAAAAGTTTTGAATATGTCTGCATTTCCCCATCCTCCCTGTCTCCTTCTAGTTCCAGACTCCACCCTATCTAGAGTTTTCCTCCCGATCTTTCCCATCCGTCCCACACAGCATGTGCATATTATAAACAAATACGTGAATCAAGCAATTTTATCCCCTCCTCCTTTAAATCTTTCACTCATTTCTGTATTTACTGTATGTAACGGAAGAACCCAATCCCTTTACTAGGGCCTATCGTGGCCCTAAAGAACGTGACTTTCTCCTGCCTTTCCAAAGAAATTCAGTCCACTCTGTGCCCAATCCACTGTCTACACTAGTCTACTTACTGCTCCTTGAGCATACTAAGACTTCTACGTCTTTGAGATTTTGATCTTTCTTTTTAAGTTGATTCATTTATTTTGAGAGTGAGAAGTGAGGAAGAGAAAGAGCATGGGTGGGGCAGAGAGAGAGAGGGAGAATCCCAAGCAGGCTCTGCACCATCAGGGCAGGGCCCTACTCAGGGCTAGAACTCACCAACCATGAGATCGTGACCTGAGCCGAACCAAGAGTTGGACACCAAACCGACTGAGCCCCCCAGGTGCCCTGAGATTTTGATATTTCTTATCCTTTTGCTACATCTTTCCATTACAGGTCTTTCAGTAAAATATTGCCTTCTTATAGGAATTGTCTTTTCCCTTCATAACACTTATCATGATTGGACTATCTTATTTGTTCAGTCATGATTTTTATTCCTTCTTGTTTCCCTCACTGAAATGCAACAGAAATGAGGGCTTTTTCGCTGTGATCTCCCCATGCTTAATAGGTACTCAATTAACAGGTGCTGTAGATGAATAAATAAATCTTGAGAAAATTAACTCAGACCAAATGTTCTCCTTTCACATCGGTTGTTTTTGCTTGTTCAGTGTGTCTGTAGGTATTCAAGATCCTTCAGTCACTGAAAAGTATTTGAAGACCTAGGTCTGAGTCCTGATGATGGCAGTTGGGATGGTTTTAGCCACAGCATCAGCTGGGTCCCAACCAGCACATTATAAACATTATGCAAAAGGCATATACGCTAGGGGTGAGGACATTGTTATAATAGTGTTTGTCTAATCACGGAGTGCTGAGGGGAGCAGGAAAAATATGGCAGAACGACAACCCTGCAGACAGATCACCAGGCCACTGGGCAAGCAATAGGCAAGAGCTTTACCTATTGGCTACAAAAGTCTACCTCTCCTCAAGCAGTAACACAAAGCTGAAAAGCTACCAAGCAAATAGTGTTAACCGTCGCTGGATTAACAGATCCAATGAATATCGTCATGCTGTGAGGGTCACTGGATTATCGATTACTGTATTCATTTAATGTTGTTTTGTGCCTATTAATTCTTTTAAGTCTGCTCCAACTATTTTGAGCATGTGAAAAAAAAATGATTCACATGATAAAAGATGGGGGAACATATGCTGTAAATGCCTGATAAAGATGTGAGGAGATGTCTGTTTCTCTAAACATTCACCTAAATATGTATAAAGAATCAGTAAACCTGCCTTCCCCTACAGAAGTTGTACAAAATGCATGGCATTAAATAGTTTGGTTCCTGAATTTTCATCTGGATCTGATTTTCAGAGGCAGTTTCAGTTCACATTTCTGTAGTTTTGTATCAAACAGTTAAAAAGTCAGTATACCGATCAACTTAATCTAAGAGTATGCTAACACAGCAGAAGTCAGATAATGAGCATTTGTGTAAAACAAACAAATAAAAACACACGAACACATCAACAATTTCCAGGTGAGGTGCAGGTCTTCCCAATGAAAAACACTTGAAGAAAAGATGCTTTTTTTTTTTTTTTTTGGTCTATGTACCTAGGAAGGCAACAGCGTATAAAAATTAAAAGTGAATTTCTTATGGGTGTATGCTTTTCTTTTTAAAATAAAAATTCACAAAAATGAATAATAACGTACCCTATTTAAATTAAATGATTTAAAAATTATTTAAAGATAACCATGTAATTTTGAAACAGCCAAAACAGTAGGGACAGAGAACACCTGTGTGTTGTCAGGGGCTACAGACACTGGGGGACAAAGGGACACTAGGGGACTTTCAGACTGATTTCAGTGGCAGTGCTATCACTGTGCGTAGGTTAGGATCCATTAAACTGTACAACTAGAAAGGGTGAATTTTATTGCATGTAAATTATAACTCAACACAACCAACATAAGTATCATATTGAACAGTTAAAGGAATAAACTATAAACCAGCATATACTTCTTAGAAATAATACTTATATTTTAGACGCATTGAAAAAATTGATAAATCATGTATGAATTGCCTGTAGCTATAGTTCCCTCTAATCTGTACATTTTCTCACAGCATGTGAACAACTATTATGGGTGTAATGACACCAATTACTAATTCTATATGTGAATGACAACTAAAATCCCCTCTACAAAACTGACATTTTTTTTTCTAATTGCATGAGTGTAGGTCTAAAGTCAAAATCCAGATTCACTGATCCAGATGGACTTGGCCCCTATTTATAAATATCTGTTTTAATCATCTATTTTCTCAGTCTGCAAATACAGAATATATGCAATGAATAAAAGGTTGCCTATGTCAAATGTGAATAGTTCTGATACAGATCATTCATTCTGTAGATAAAACAACTACATCTATAGATAAAACAGGAACATCCTTGGCCACTCAGAAGTAATCTGTCTGTTTCTTAAAAATTCTATTAATGGAATTAATTCAAAGTTTACCATAATCCACATATTTTACATATATAGTTGAGTTCCTCAGAAGAATAAGATTACTCCATAATATAGTTTGGCCACTTAAATTTGTTGTTGGTTTAAATTTTTTTCAATGTTTATTTTTGAGAGAGAGAGAGAGAGAGAGAGAGAGAGAGCGCGCATGAGCAGGAGACGGGCAGGGAGACAGACAGACAGACAGACAGACAGAATCCGAAGCAGGCTCCAGGATCCTAGCTGTCAGCACAGAGCCCGGTTCGGGGCTCAAACTCAAAAGCCATGAGATCGTGACCTGAGCCGAAGTTGACAGACCCAGCTTGACAGACTGAGCCACCCAGGTGCCCCTGCTTTAAAATGTTTTGAATTGGGGCGCCTGGGTGGCTCAGTCAGTTAAGCGGCTGACTTCGGCTCAGGTCGTGATCTCGTGGTCCGTGGGTTTGAGCCCCACGTCGGGCTCTGTGATGACAGCTCAGAGCCTGAAGCCTGTTTCAGGTTCTGTGTCTCCCTCTCTCTGACCCTCCCCGGTTCATGCTCTGTCTCTCTCTGTCTCAAAAATAAATAAACGTTAAAAAAAATAAAAAATAAAATGTTTTGAATTAAGAACACTTCATGATATTTTGATGATCCATTTCAAGGCCTATTTAGAGCATACATACAAATAAACTGATAATTCCATACTCAACTGGACAAAAGACCAGGGAACGTCTTGTGTTATACTTGACTCCCAGATCACAGGAGAGCTTGTAAGTTTTCCAAATGCTGCTATCTAGATGAACTTGTAGAGAAATGCTTGGAAAGAAGGTAAGAAATGCAAGGAAAGAGGAAACATGAAAACAAAACAAAGTAAACTAAGTTTTTAGATTAAATTTTAGTGTTCCTAGAGATTTCTATCATCTGCATAGTAAATGTATGCCATATTTGGAATTAATTTTGATTCTGAAACACCATTTTGAATTCATTGTAGGACCGAAACCCAAATCCCACATACTAAGAAAAAAAAAATCCTAGTAAACAATTCCAAATAAGGGATTGAATGAAAAGAGATGAATCAATCTAACCGTGACCTATTTTAGTACACACATCTGTACATCAAACATTTGCCTCTATGATTTTTGTGCTGCAAATATTTTCAAATCTTTGACCCTTGAGAGTTCTGTAATGCTTAGCATGGAGCTAAATTGCATTCAAACGATATTTGCATATGCAGTGTGATTTGCTAGACTAAACCCCAAGATGCAGCACTCAGAAGAACAAGCCTTGTGTTTGCTTGTGAATTTACTGACTTCATGCACTTTAGAAATGAAAAATGTGAAAAACTCTCTTTTGGGGGTTTATAAGAATAGTTTTCTCTTCACGTAGCTCAATGATATGTAAATACGGAAACCTTTTTTTTTTTTTTTCTCACTGTAGTCTGTGTGGAAGTTACGTACAGGTACCACAAAACACAGCAAGAAGCAATCCTGTAGGTTTTCCAGGTTCTGGAGTAACCTTCCTGTCTATAATTTTGAAGGTGGGAAGGACGGGACAGAAGTGACCATCCCACAAGTCAATTAGACATTTAGAAGTGTGATCTTTAAGTCTATGATCTTCAAACCAAAAAAAGTCTCTGTTGGATACTCCTGTGAACACAAATAAAAGTCACAATCCTAGCTCACTGGAAATTAGTTTGACTTTTAAGGAAGAAACACACCCTACTTGTGAAAGTTTAGTGGCATAATTTTTTTTTGTTTTTTTAAATTTAAACTTCAGTTAGTTAACATACAGTGTAATATTAGTTTCAGGTGTACAATATAGTGATGCAACATTTCCATACATCACCGGGTGCCCATCACAAGTGCCCTCCTTAATCCCCATCACCTATTCATCCAGGCCCCCATCTACCTCCCTCTGGGAACCATCATTCTGTTCTCTATACTTAAGAGTCTGTTTCTTGACTTCTCTCTCTCTTTCCCCTTTGTTCATTCATTTTCTTTGTTAAATTCCATATGAGTGAGATCATATGGTATTTGTCTTTTTCTGACTGAAATTATGTCACTTAGCAGAGAGTATACTTCTTTAGCTCCAACCATGCCTTTGCAAATGTCAAGATTTTATTCTTTTTTATAGCTGAATAATATTCCATTGTGTGTGTGTGTATACATACACACATATATATACACACATACACACACACACACACATACACACACACATATATACATACACACACACACACACACACACACACATATATCACATATTCTGTATCCGTTTACCAGTTGATGCATACTTGTACTGTTTCCACAATTTGACTATTGTAGATAATGCTGTTATAAACATCAGGGTGCATATATCCTTTTGAATTAGTGTTTATATATTTTGGGGATAAATACCTAGTAGTACAACTATTGGATGATAACTTTTTGATGGCCCTCCATACTGTTTTCCAAAGTGGATGCACCAGTTTGCATTCCCACCAACAGTGTAAGAGGGTTCCCCTTTTTCCACATCCTCACCAACACTAGTTGTTTCTTGTATTGTTAATTTTAGCCATTCTGAGACATATGAGGTGATATCTCAATGTAGTTTTGGTTTGCATTTCCCTGATGATCAGTGACATTGGGCATTTTACCATGTGTTGGCCATTGGTATGTCTTCTTTGGGAAAAAAAAATTAATTATAAAAGCAGAGACACATTTCTTCAAAAATTCAATGGCTGAAGACATTTGGCCTTACTGGTAGGGGAAGTTTTCAACAGACGGTAACCTCATACTAAAACACGGGGAGAGTTGTATGACAGAGAGAAGGGCAGGGAAGGTACAAATTTTAGATGTCAAAGCCATACAGAGAGGACACTCGGAGGTTCTGGATACAGTGAGATATTTTAAGGAAACAGTCACAAAGTTTGGCTGAAGCAGTGATGTCTCATGGCCGAAGGTCATAGTTGTTTGATCCTGGAAAGGTAATGTAAAAGTAACCCATATCTCTAGTACATTACACAGGTGAATTTCAGAAGCTGAGTTCATAGAAGTCGTAGAAGATGAAGACAAAAGCCTTTGGTGTTATTCTCACAAATTCTCTCCTTTTCCATCAATTTTAGTAGCCCTGCATGCGGGGATCACATAAGTCGAAGACACCAGGGTATCAGCCTTGCAGAGCAGAGTGCCAAATAAAGGACAAAGCAGACGGTTCTAATAACCCAGGAAGATGGACAAGCCTAGGAGGAAGGTTTTGTAATGATGTAAGTATTCTGTTTGAAACACCTTTCATGTCTGGGTGCTTATGTGTGTGTGTTGTGAGGTGAAAGTAAGAATAAGGTCTGGGCATTTTATGATCATTTCATAATATAAATTCCTTGTGATGAATTCCAATCATCTTGATTGACTCAAGGGAAGAGTTTCCTCCCTCATTTACAGTATGGAAATTCAGTCTACTCCTCACTGTCCAGGGAAGATGGCAGACTCAATAAAGAGTTGTGAGACGAGGGGCGCCTGGGTGGCACAGTCGGTTAAGCGTCCGACTTCAGCCAGGTCACGATCTCGCGGTCCGTGAGTTCGAGCCCCACGTCAGGCTCTGGGCTGATGGCTCAGAGCCTGGAGCCTGTTTCCGATTCTGTGTCTCCCTCTCTCTCTGCCCCTCCCCCGTTCATGCTCTGTCTCTCTCTGTCCCAAAAATAAATAAACGTTGAAAAAAAAAATTAAAAAAAAAAAAAGAGTTGTGAGACCAGGCCCATCATAGTGGTCGATTCCAATCTATGAAGCTAATTCTTTCAAATTTGTCTTTTCTAACAACAATAGCTATACTGCTTAATATTTACTATATGCTTACTACATGACTGGAAATACACTGTGATTATATTAATTAAATTTATTAATTTACCTCATTATTTAATCCCTAGAACGTCACTCTCCTCCCTCATTCTCCCTCTCTCTAAAGAATATGTAAATTAACTCATTTTGCCAAGGCCCCAAATACAAAATATATGGAACTATATTTTTCAGCCCAGGTAGTTAGAATACAGAGCAAATACTCTCAATTAAGAGACAATGCTACCTCTTTGTATAGATATGAACATTTCTTAAACTATGGGATCCATAATATCATGTGAATCAGCCATAGGTTTTCTGTTTGTTGTTTTTGTTATTTATAAATGATAAAATTGCATTTAAATAGCATCTAGGAATGGATGGCTTGACGGGGGTGGGAAAACAGGAAACAGGTAGTGTGTGTGTGTGTGTGTGTGTGTGTGTGTGTGTGTATACACACACATATATATATATGTACATATATATGTATATATATGTGCCTTATATATAATATATATAATATATATATTGATTTACAGATGAATTCCAAATACTAAGAAATATATACACTTTAATTTAGCACAAACTATTCTTGGATGTTCTCATCATTTTTGATCCAATAGCTCCCCATCAGTTATTATGAGTCTTCCCATAAACACAACATTACTGTCTGTTTCCACCCCTTCTCCCAGGGAAACTTATCTGCAGAGGAGAAGATGCCAGGGCCTCTTAACCTGTAGCTATAAGCCTCCACTGAAAACACCTGAGGAATTTGGGACAAATGTGTCCACCTTCCACACTAACTTGCACTGAGAACTTGAGAAAACCCCTTCCCTTTCTAGAGCCTCAGCTGTTTCAGGTGTAAAATTGTACCATATCAACGTAAGATTATTTGCCAGCCCTAAGTCTAGTGTTCACCACATGTTGAAGAACCTGTCAGTGGCCTCTCTTTGCACTAAATAACACAGAGCAAAATTCCTGACATGATTCCCAAAACCCTGCATCGTCCTGTGGGCCGTTCCCAGTCCGTGTTCCGCTTCCTAGCAATGCATCTTTTCTTTCATTTGTGTAGAAGAAAGAGGCAGCTCCTCCTGGCCTGAGAGTCTTGCACATGCCGTATCCTTCTGCCTCGGAGAGAGCCTTGCCTTCCTCTCTTCCCAACCATGCTCGGATCATTCCTGTCAGTGATCTGTTCAAAAGTTCTGGAGGAAGCAGATTCTGACTCCCTGTTACCCTCTCTCGTTTGCTCTGCACCTCGCTGTTATAACACCCCTAGCAGTCACAATTACTTAATCTGCAGTTGGAAGTTTAACATCTCTGTCTCCAAACAGAATGCAACAGTCTGCTCCGCTCACTCAGATCTTCAACACTTCGCACTGTTTGCACAGAGTAAGCACTCAGGAAATACTTACTGTGCTATTGAATAAATGAATCCAAAAGGAACCAATGAACAAAACAATGTGTCCAACCTTCATTATAAGGGCAATACTTTTCTGAAAAGCAGGAACTCTTCTCATAGTTTTCACCATCTAATATCAGGTAGAAGTAGTCTGAAAGTGGGGATTTCATACCGATCTCATTTCCAAAGAACAGGTGTGGCATAAATATTAAATATCTCTGCTAACTGACAACAGCGAAAGAATCCCCTATTTGTAACGGCAAATCCCCTTTGTAACGGCAAACAATGCTGTCAGCTCTAGAAGATGCTTCTTTCCCAAAAATGTACGTGTCGACATCTTTGAGAATTCACCTGCACTCAAAAAATTTATTGTAAATTAAATTAAAAACGGTGAATATAATCAGCTCCCAAATTATGTTTACTACAAAAGAAAAAGTAAAAAAAAAATAGAAATGCAAACAGTGCAGAAGTTATCGTTCGAGAACAAGACGTAACATTTCTTATTCAGGCTGCGGTAGAATGCAGACACCGTATGTTCCGCCCTCATACATGACAGGGCTGGTAGTGCTTTCCTAATTTGCACTTCTATGGACAAACCCACAGGACTCATTTTCACGTTGATGTCTATGTTTGCAGTTTGCCCAAGTGCAAATTAACAAATTTCTAGTGAACAGAATTTCTTCCTCCTCAAAACCCACAGATTTCATTTTCCCTTCATTGCAAAGGGAATGTGCGTGTGTGATTTCCGTTTCGCAGGAGGTCAGCATCACGCCTACACAGGAGATTCTGTATAAGGAGCAGGGACTCAGAGCCTGGGTGAGTCACTAGGAACCTACGTGCTCGTCAGTCCCGCTCACGGGTAAGGCTGGTGCGAGCCCGCCACACCCGCCCATGTTGTGACAGTTGCACGACAGCGACCATCTCCACATTTTCTCCCATCTGGCTGTCCCCTGACAAGCAGCAAGGAAAAGGGCATCTCTACCCAAAGCTCTTGAGAAACGTGGCTCCTTTATCTTCAACTTTCTCCTTGCTTTGTCCACCTTTGTGTTACACCTGCTGACTGTGACATACTCTCCCATACAAGGCAAAATGAGCTCGCCTTCTTTTAAGAGCAAGCCTAGTGTAGCCTAGCTCTCTCCCTCCCTCTTGTTTTCTCTTTCCTTTTTAATAGGATTTTGGAATCTTCAGGATGGTGTCCCATTGAATGGCATCAAGCCATATTTCGACAGGATCCATTCTCACCGAGAGGACACAGTGCTAATCTAGAATGTTCCAAAAGTGAGGGAGAAACAGAAAGTGTAGAGCCAAAGCCAATATTCAAGGTGAACACCCAGGTACTGCCCAGGCTGCAGATGTCTAGGACTAAAGCAGTTAAAATAGCCAACGTCACACCTTTTGGAGTACTTCCTCTTAACATATTTCATAATTGAACAGCCACCTTGTGTCAAACATTCTACACAAAGAGATCTGTCAATAGTTTGATGGCAAGTCTGTGCGCTCTATTAAAACAGACACGCTCCTAGTACTCTCCAGGCTAAAAACCTTGTTTGAAATAATACATATCTCAGAAACAGAAAACTTTCTAGCTAACAAAAGACACTGCATTACAACACTGATACATGGTTTTATGATAATAGCATTTAGGATTCAGGCCCATTTGTGAGGCTTTGCCTGTAAGCTGTTTCAAAGATACTCAAAAGTGTTCTCATTATGAACAAGAATGAGTATTTGTTTGAAGCCATACAGACAAAAAATTTCAAGTCATTTATCTATTTCACTAGAGCCATATGAAAATAGGTAATGAGGAGCTCATGAATAGCTACGATTTCTTTATCACAAAAATATTTCCTTTTGGAAAATCGATTCACTGGAAGATGACATCATCATTACCCCTTATAGTTTTCTAAATGAGCTATCACTCAGATAGTAGTTGTTGAAACACAATACTACTGTTAACTTTGTGTAAGAATTGAGGAAATAATCATGTGAATTTTAAATTTTCATTGAGACCTTAGTGGCTCCTAATCTTTTTCAAAAAGACCATGTCGAACACTTTTAATGTGCCTTTTCTGACAAAATGCTTTTTCTTAAAGTCTGCAATCTTATATTTCCACCTATATTATTTCCATTTATTTAATAAATATATGCACTATAAGAAAAAGCCTGCCTTACAAACAATATAACATAAAACAGTGTTTTGGAAATGTTAACTAGAATTTTGAAAAAGTGTCAATTCATTAACTCTTCATTCCATAAAAAATAATCAACACAGGCCCCTTTTGCAGCTCATCAAAAAGTGATGCCTGCTTGGGGTATCTGGAGCATCTCAACTAATTAAACACTTTGTGCATACATTTGGTAAAAGATTCAAAAAGAGATCATTGAGCAAACAGTAAGATTAGTGCAGAGTTTTTAATATTATTTCATAATTGTTTCATAATTGTATGTCAGAAAGGCTCAAGGACCCATTTTCAAAATTTATTTATTTTGAGAGAGAGACAGAGAGAGAGCACGAACAAGGGAGGCGCAGAAAGAGAGGGAGAGAGAGATTCCCAAACAGGCTTCACACTCACTGTGGCCTGACTCAGGGCTCGATCTCATGACCATGAGATCATAACTTAAGCCAAAATCAAGAATCGGACCTTAAGTGACAAAGCCACAAGCATCCTTCTTTTGGAAAGACCACAGAAGATTAAAATAAGAGACAAGTTTAAAACAAATACAGAGCAAAATAAACACAATGAATTCTATTTTCTATACGCTGCCTTTTTGTGGCTAAACGTTTTCTTTGTTTTGATTGAAAAAATGGCTTTCTTACAGGTGGCAGTATTTCCTTTTGGAACAATATAATTATTTTAATTAGTACAAGTGATATCTAGGTCTGAGAAGATAATATTACCTGAGGAGTGCACTGACATATAAAAGTCAAATTATTTATAATAGTCCTGCCATTTGTGTGTGTCTGGGTGTGTATACAAATTTACAGAAGGAAATAAGTTTTTATCCATTAGGTATTAGAAACAGGTGTTTTGTTTTGTTTTGTTTTGTTGTTTTTCAGGAGGGAGAGATACTAAATGAAGGGAGGTCATACAACTTTTATAACCCAAGTTATATTCAATCTTAAAAAGAGTAAGATGACATGTACAAGTCTTATAAAGAATAATTTTAAAATGAAGCCTGGTCTCATTTACAGGGTTCATTTATATATTCATGTACTAATAAAAAGTTATTAATTATCTCAAGTGAGCAAGTATTGCATATATAAATGTTCTAGAGATCCCTTTTGCTAGGAAAATTCCTTGCTACTACAGTACTTCAATAGTCAATATAAAGCAAAATCATCAAAAAACACCACAAACAGAAAATGTGACCAAATTTTCCATTTTGAGTATATGCTTTTTTCTCTGATTCAATTATGAACCGTGTTTTAAATTATCTATTTCCTCTTAACACATGCTAATTCCTGATTGTCCCCTATCAGATAATGTACTGTCACTTGTCTTGGTGTACCTATGTTGGAGGATGGTCCATCTACTTATCTGTCCCTCTGTCTTACAAGAGTATGAAATGAAAACAAAACAAAACAAAACAGGGGCCCATACCTTCCTCTCACAGAATTAATCCAGTTCTGGAGTTACAGATCCAACCCAAAGTGGAATCGCTAAAAGGCAAGAGACATAAAGAAACTACAGAAGGTCAGTAATGGAGAAAGAGCAATAGAATATTCGACTGTGTCCAGATCAGCAACAATCTTACAACAGAATCACGTAGACAAGCAGGGAGAGAGAAGAACCCCCGAGCCTGGAAATTTCCCCTTCACTAATTCATAATGGACTGGAGCAACACATTCATATCCATCAAGATGTTACTCATGAAATTCTGAAGGGAATGCTATAGTGGGTTGAATTTGACCCCCCCCAAAATCTCCTAGTGTCCTAGCCCCCACTGCTTCTGGAAGTGCCCTTATTTAAAAACAGTCTTTGCAGATATCATCAAATTAACATGAGATCATACTCAATTAGGATGGGCATGAGTTCCAATGACTTGTGTATTTACAAGAAGATAATAGGACACACAGGAAAGAGGGTGTCAAAGACACAGCTAGAGACTGACTTATACAGCTCTCAGTCAGGGGATGCCAAAGATTGCCAGGAGACCCCAGAAATGAGGAAAAGGCAAATGATTCTTTCCTAGAACCTTCAGAGAGAACTTGGTCCTGCTAATACCTTGTTTTCCAATTTCTCCATTGAATAACTCTGCGAGAATACATTTTGTTGTTTTAAGAGCCCCAATTTACAGTGCCTTGTTAGGGCAGCCTAGGAAACTAACACAGGTGGGTTTTCTGTAATAATTCTTAATTGCACAAATTAGTTTTTAGGTAACAGGTAAATGAAGACAGATATTATCAAAAGCCCCTGTGCTTGAGATTATACGCAAAACTAAAACCAGTTTGGAGGGAGAACATCTCTCACCTAGTACATTTTAACTATAAGCATATGGATTTTAATTTTGATCTATAAAAAATTATACTGTACAGTCAATATATTGTACAGTCAATTCTAATTTTTCCTCAGGTAAAAATAATCTATACTTCAGATCAATTAAGTTTTAATGTAATATCTTAATTACAACTTCCTATCAGTAAACTCAATATATTTATGTGTATAAAATATAATTTCTTTATGTATTCTCAAATGTTAGAGTTCTGTTTCTGTTATGATAAAAGACTGATATCCTCCTTCCAATCATAAATATAAACAGGGAAATAAAATTCTCCTCTGTTGTTTTTCCCAAGTACAAAGAACTCTTCTGTCTTTTTTCCACAAAGAGTTCTAGTTACATAAGCCGTATTATGGTTTAGGGAAAAGTGTGGAAATTGAGGCCATCAGTTAATGTCCCAAGATGGCTTTGTTAAGAATTGCAAAATATCAGATGGAGTTACAGATAAGGTCAGGCAAGCATTTCCAAGGGTAAATATTTCAAAATCCAATATGAATGAGTCTGGAGCTATCCATTGTACTAAATTTCTTTATAATCATCCTTAATGAGGAGTTGACTATATTAAGGGAGGTTGTTGCGTGTTTTTTTTTTAATTAACTTATTTATCAAGTCAAAAACAGTCATACTAACAGCAATTTCACATTAAAAGATACATTAAGCACAGAGAAATGGTATGTGTGCCTATGAAAATAATTATACTCCTATTTAATAGTTTCCCCAAGCAAGTTTCTGAAAATTATTTTTATATAGCTTTGGTAACCAACTTCATTAAAGCTGGTTCATTGGATAGCTTCTTTGGAGGGGGAGGGGAGGTAAAATCCAACCTACTTGCAATAAAACTTAATCCACAACAAATATAGCTTTAACATTTTGAAGATAAACCATCAGTCAGTTCAATATAAAATTATGTTTACTTATGATGAGCCAAAACAGAAAGTAACTTGAGAGTATTATCTTAAATCACAAAGACATATATATATATATATATATATATATATATATATAGTGCTTCAGCTATGTTGCTATGTTTCCATCCTTAACCACATATTAATAGATCTAGAACTCATTTTATCTTTTTTTCACATCAATTGAATCTCTTTTTGTATTTACTAGATGGGGAATAAAAGCCCATATAAGTTTCATCAACTATAAAACTTGCTCTTGGTTTTGAAACCCATTTTAAATAAAACAATATAATGCCTCAGTGATTAACTGGTATGCAATAAGAAGCATGGAAATAAAAACACAGAATGAATTAACTGGATACATAGTAAATATCTGGCCAACGATAATAAATAATATGTGACAACAAACTACGGTTTCTATGGCACATGGCCGTATTTGCACAGGGTTTCAGAAGTTCTATTTTAGCCTTTTAGGGCCACATTTCTTAGTCCTGTGCACCATATGCTGATGCATGTCTTTCTTGTAAAGTTGCAAGACCTATTCTTTAATCTCCAGCACATTCTGAAAATGTGGGTGATAATGGAAGCAGGCAGCACAGTACCAATGGATCTGCTGAATGAATAATGAGAAAAAACAGTAACACCGCAGTCAGTTCTGCACATCTAAAGGACTAATGCAATCTAGTCATTTTGAGTCTAGTCATTTCAATACAAGAGTCTGTTTCTATCTTTAATCTTCTAATTTCAGAAAATTAGATGTAAAACTCTCCTCATTCATTATAGGTACAGAATGATCAAAAGAATAGAAATTTCATCACAAAGCTAATTGCATTGTCAAATGACCTCATACATAATGAATCATTAAAAATGATCTATTCGGAAATAATTGTATGCTGTTAAAGGTTAAAATAGCTTTAACATGTAGGAAAAGAACTGTAATTGAAATAAATTTCAACTTTATATTGCATTTGCCAAGTATGAAATTACTGGATGATATTTGAGTTTAATAAACTTTATCCAATGAAAGTGCTAGTATTTATTGTACCACAAAATAAAATTTCCCATGACATAAACACTGTGAGGTTGATATGAAACGAACTTTTAAAATACCATCAACATTGATCTTGGGTAATTAGCTCTTTCAGATCACTGATCTTTAATTATGGTTGCTCAACAGAAGTTATTTCACCCCCAAAGAATCAAGCATCAAGCAGGGGAAATCATATTATTTCCTTATGCTTCCAATAAAGACTTTCCCATTAGGTTTTTTTTTTTTTTTTTGCAAGTTCAATAAATTTGACTTGCCTTGCCTGGCTGCATAAATTAATATTAGATACAAAATCCCCAGATTTTACTAATTTTTTAATCAAGATACAGCCAGTTTGCCATTCAGAGCAGATGGGAATGAGTTCTGGAATGCGAGTACCAAAGGGAGGAATAAAGTCCAAACAAAACATGATCAAGTTCCTATTAACCCATGAGATAATGCTGACCCCTTCTATTACAGCAAACTTAAATAATGACCAACCCAATCAGATAAAGATAAGAATGGTTATTAAATAAAATACAAGATCAGGAGGACAAAAAATGTTGGTAAATCATCAATTTTCAGCCAAACAAGGCAAGTGAGGGAGGGACTGTCACACAGAAATTGCCTAATAATGATATTTTATCCAGTCACAATGAGATTCAGGAATCATGTAGAACCTACAATTTCAAGCATTTATTTTCCAATTGAAGTGATTTCTGATAATGATATAGCATGATTGCTGTCACTCTTTGGCACTGAATCAGAAAGTGTATAGTGATTATGTTAATAATACAGTTTTCAGGTTTAAGAGTATAGTGCATATGTTTCTCGAATCTTTCCCCCCAAAATATCAAAGTCATCCCATTAATGGTGACCTTCAGCAATGAAACAACAGACCAAAGCAGAGGAACACTCTTCCAACATTTGGTTCTGGGAGTTACCCCAGGCACGCTTCACAGAGGGATCTGCCCAGTAATGGTCTCCAATGGTTTTCAGAGAACAGCATTTGACTTAAAGATTTAAATAGTGGGAAAAAAATTTTATTAATAATTAGAACGAGTACCCAGACTGGAAATGCATTGTGCTTCACAAGTTGCCTAATAAGGTGTATCAATTTGTAAAATGATTTTACCATAGAGTATTTATGATAAATTCCCAGACTATTCCACATAATCTTATTTGAACTAGGATGTAGACCCTAACATACCACGTATATTTTTTTGTTTAAAAAAGCCTTATTCAAAGACACAAACACAAGAAACTGAAAATACAAATAGCTGACACTTGGGACACCTGGGTGGCTCAGTCGGTTACGTATCTAACTCTGGATCTCAGTTCAGGTCTGTTGTGCATTGGGCTCCATGCACTGATGCCTAATTGGAGCAGTTCTAATGAGAGGAAAGGTCCATTACGATCTGGCTCTACCTCACCTTTTCCTAGGTTATTTTCATTCAAGGTATGTTGCACCCCCATTACCTCATACCCCAGCTCTTTCCAGCCTCCATTAAGCTTGCAGATGTTGTGTCCTCTCTCACTCTTCACTTTTCCCCTGGAAATGCATCATCCATCATCAATTTGAGATTAGCCCGCTCAGTGAAGCCCAGCAAAGTCGTAGCATCATCCTCCATGGTGATAAGATAATGCATCAACAGTTAATTTTCTTACAGTTCTCTCTTCCTTTCAATTGTAAAATCTTTTAGGTAGGGCAGGGACCATATCCTTACTGTTCTTGGTGTATCTAGGCAGTGGGATTAGCAATACCGCCCTCTTCATTTGATTCTTGCATGAAGGACTGGTTAATATCTATTCTCCAAATTACAATTAGGAAAAAAATACGTTTACATACATTTTAGAACTTCTAAAAATGGATTAAAAATGTGAGCTGACTTAACTGAATTAGTGGAAGAAAACAGAGATAAACTCATGTTGTACATTTAAATGATGACAAAATTAGAAACTTGCAAAAGTAAAACAATCTAGCCGATGAGTATATCTTAAGAATACTAAAGAAAGAATACATGAAGAACTAGAAAGTTATTATTTTCTAACCCTATGAAGGACTCAGCTTAGTCAGAAATTGGATGTACAACAATGAACATACCAAAAAACCTCACCAGGAATAAGTCAGTCAGTGCGACACTCTTATGTACAAGACTAGGCTTCTAATCGTCTATATTTTATAAAGAATGAAAAAAGTTTGTGCCTGGAAAAATGGAGAAGAGCAGTTAGAATGAAATATGGCATATACTTCTTGAAAAATGTTTACATCAGACTAGAAGGAGAAAACAATTATTTCTAACACCAACACTTCTAAAGTTTGCATGGCGTTCACCCTAGGGATGTAAGAACTGTGTGAAAAAGGCCTAACACAATAGGGATTCTTAGGTCCTAAGGTACTGGTCTTGAGGACATATCAAAGCTTGAAGTCCTTCATAATTCACATGAGATGCATGCAAAATGTTTGTTTTAGGCTTTTATTTACAAAAGATGATAGGATGTGACAATATCACCTTCGGCTGGCAGGTAGAAATGTACAATACTTTGAAATGCATAAACAAATAGATGATTGGATAGCTTTAAAAAATAATACACTGTCTATTGATGTCGTGGAAGGATAATGTTAATGGAAAAATGAATCTTTCCCAAGAGTCCTGGACAGTTCACAGTTTGGGGTGCTTTTATGCTCCAAGATTTAAAACAACTGAAATTCATTAATTCTAAGAAATATTCCTTGGGTATCTAATTTGTGCCAAGAACCATTCTAGGACATGGAAATACAACAGTGGAAAAAAAAAAAAAGAAAAATATTATCTGTTCTTGTCGAGGTTGCGTTCTAACATGAAGGTTAAAAAAGTTAGGGGGGAAGGGGCATATTTAATAACATATTAGGATAGAGAACTAAGAGACAACACAGTACCCTCAGTAGAAGAGCAATGACTAAAGCCAGATAAACTGGGTTGAACTCCTAACTTCACCACTTTCTACCTATTTGAAATAAGACAAGATTCTTCAACACTCCATGCCTTAGTTTTCTAACCTGTAAAATGGATGCAATTAAATACCTACCTCATAATATTGTGATGAGGGAAAAATAAATAAATGCATATAAATGCATAGAAAAGTGCTAGCATACAGTGAGTTCTACATAGATATGGCTGTTAACATATTACGTAAGTATCATCAAGATGTTAACTATTGCAAATTGTTCTATGAAATCAACATATTACCATTCAAAATCCCAACAGCTCTCTGGTACTGAACATATGCATCTGAAGCTGAAATTTCTTTGGATGAATGGATATCCAATACTCAAAAAAAATTGGAAAGAGAACACGGTGTGGGTACTTGCATAAAAAGACAGGTTTTTTTTAATGATAAAATTTAAGTTAGAATAATTAAAACAATACCCAGTGGCCAGAATTAATTAGAACACAGGCTAAGAGGGAACTCAGAAAAGGTCCGTGGCACCTGATAGTGGTGTCAATATATGTCAATGTGAAAGGATGAATTATTAAATAAATGCAAACTAAACAGAATTAATTAGTATGATGACTCATACTGTAAAAATAATTTCTTGTTGGATATAGACTTACACGTAAGAAAAAACTAAAAACAAAACAAACCTGTAACAATACAAAAAGAAATCTTTATATTTTTGGTTGTAGAAGGTATTAGTTTCAATACAAAAGTAGTGCTAACTGTAAAAAAAGACTGCTAAAGTTTTCTATCTAAAAATTAAAAGGATATTAGAACAAATAAGCAGAAGTTTTAAAAACATGGGAAAACATGATAAAAGATATCTGAAAAAATACAAGAAAGATCTGATTATAAATTTAGAATAACATATACAAATTAATTAGAAAACACATATAACCTGAGAGGAGAAAAAGGTAAAGAAAATGAATAAGATCTTTCTGGAGATCGATGTCATCAGTGTGTTGTAACAGGCATTTTCCACCATCCTCCCTTTAAAGAACACTGATTTAAACAATCACCCATGGATGAGAGTGCCATTGTGTAAGTTTGAGAGTCCAATGGAGAAGCTTCAGCACCCCACTGGAACAGATAGCAAAGCAAAACAAAAACAAAGAAACAAAAATCTCAAGATTGAATGAATTGAAGGAGGTAAGAGGAACAGTTTTACTCTACCCATGTCACCCCTCTTGCAAGGTGGAACAGCTCCATGCAAAGGGAGACCCTTTTGGCTCCCGGTTTCTCCACAGGGGAAAGTGAGAGCATGTGAGTCAGCACCCAGTTTCCCCAGCTCTGCAGGACACTGCCAGAGAGACTCACTTCTTTCTCAACCTATCCAGAATGCTGAGGTGAGCTACATGCCCACAAGCTGGGAGGCCAGCAGCCAGGAGACTCAGAGGGCATCAAACGAATGCAAATCCTACTAAATCCTTTGCAGACTCCATCAGGAAGCACACCCATGAGCCACTAGAAATGCCCAACCCGTGGATCCCCCAACTAGGCCACGGACATCCCCGATGCTCCACAGGCCTCACCCACTAGTTCCCTCACCCTGTGGTGGTCTGCCTGTGCATGTCCCCAGGACAGAGACAGCGAGCCTTAGGACACGGCAAGCAGGCCCAACTCTGCAGGACTGGAAGAAAGCAAACAAACTTGAGAAACCAGCGGCATCGTAGGAAAAGCCAGAGGGAAATTACAAACACTTGACTTGGTTGACAGGACTGAGAGAAGGCATACACTCTTAAGAATTCCCCCCTCCAAGAGTGACCAAGATGTGTGGAGCAAGAATATACATAGAAAAGTTCTGAGAAAGACTCAGTACCTCAAACAGGATGGAAGAAAGGTATTTCTCTCCCAAATGCCAGTCAGTAAGACTGGAAGAGGTGACTCCCCTGAATGTGAAGACAACAACCTAAGACTCGAAGGAACATGAAAAATTAAGGACACTTGACACCACCAAAGGAACACAATAACTGCTCAGTAATCAACTCTGCACAAATGGAAATCTGCCTGTAATTTGCTCAATAAAGAATTCAAATAAGTTGTTTTAAGCATGCTCACTGAGATACAAAAAAACACAGGAAAACAATTCAAAGGAATCTGGAAAACAAGGCACAGTCTCCACAAAAAGTTTAATAGAGACCGAAAGGAAAATGTGGAACTAAAGAATATAATGAATACAATGAAAAATGCAAAAGAGAGCATTAACATCAGACTGGATCAAACTGAAGAATCTGTAAAGTAACAGACAGGTTATTTGAGATTGGCCAGTCAGAAGAGAACAAAAATTAAAAAAAGGAAGAGAGAAAAGAATAGGAAAGAAAAAAGAAAAGAAAAGAAAAGAGAAAAGAAGAGAAAAGAGAAAAGAAGAGAAAAGAAAAGAAAGAAGGAAGCAAGTGAGGAAAGCCTATATGAACCATAGGATTTCTAAAAGAAATAATTTATGCATTACTGGAGACTGAGAAAGAGAACACAGTGAGAAAAGGGAAGAAAGCTAATTTAAAGAAATAATGGTTGATGATTACTCAAATCTAGAAAGAGATTTGGAAATACAACTTTACCAAGGTTGTAGGTTCCCAAACAGATTCAAGCAGAGATATTCACTAAGACATATGATCATAAACTGTCTAAAATCAAGGACTACAAGAGTTTTTTTTTTTTATTTTTAAAGCAGAAAGAGAAAAAAAATCATCACATACGAAGGAACTCTAATAAGGCTATAAAAGTTTTTTGTTTTGTTTTGTTTTGTTGCTGTTTATTATGGTTGTTTGTTTGTGTTTTTTTAGCGGAAACCATGTAGGCCAAGAGGGAGTAGGAAGATATGTTCAATGTGCTGAGAGAAAAAAGACAACTGCCAACTAAGAACATTTTACCTGGAGTTATGAAGAAGATGAAGACTTTCCCAGACAAAAAAAGCCAGGGGAGGTCATCACCACTAGAGCTGTCTTACAAGAAATGCTGAAAGCAGTACTTCAAGCTGAAGTGAAAGGGTGCAAATTAATAACATTACAACATGCGAAAATGTGAAACACAGTGGTAAAGAGGTAAGTACATAATCAAATTCAGGATACCCTAATACTGTAATATGATGGTGCATTAATCACATACCTCTAGTGTAAAGGTTAAAGGAAAAAAACTATTGAAAATAACTATTACTACAATAATTTTCTAATGGATACACAATTTAAAAGATGTAAATTACGACATCAAAAATACGGGAGGGGTAAAGAGGAGACTTTTATAATTTCCAAGTGAAATTATTATTAGTTTAAAATAGCCTGTTATATCCATAGAAGGTTTTATATAAGCCTTACAATACTCACAAAACAAAAACCTACAGTGTAAAAATAAAAGATAAAGAGAAGGGAGTCAAAGCACATCATTATGAAAAATCATCAATTCACAAACGAAGGTAGCAAGAGAAAAAAGAGGAAAGGAAACAAAAACAGGCAAAAAAAAAAACAATAAGACAGTATAAGTCTTTTTCTATCGATAATTATTTTTAAAGTAAGTGAATTTAATTCTGCAATCAGAAGATAGAGAGTGGCTGAATGGAACAAAAAATATACACAAAAACAACATATAAGACCAATTATATGCTGCTTACAAGAGACTAACTTCAGGATTGAGGACAAATATAGACTCAAAGTGAAGGGATGGAAAAGGGTATTCCATGCAAATGGAAACCAAAACAGAGCAGGTGTAGCTATATTTATATCAAATAAAATAGACTTTAAGACAAAGAGTAGGGACACCTGGATGGCTCAGTCATCCGACTTTGGCTTAGGTCATGAACAGGCTCTGTGCAGAAAGCTCAGACCCCGGAGCCTGCTTCCTATTCTGTGTCTCCCTCTCTCTCTCTGCCCCTCCCCTACTTGTTCTCTGTCTCTCTGTCTTTCTCACACTCAAAAATTAAAAAAATAAAATAAAAAAATTTTTAAAAGACACTGTAATGAGACAAAGAATGTCTTGCGTAATTATAAAAGGATCAATCCAACAAGAGGCTATAATATTTGTAAATATTTATACACCCAAAGTAAAAGAAACTAAATATATAACGAAAACATTCACAAACCTGAAGGGAGAAACAGACAGTACTACAATAATAGTAGGAGAATTCAACCTCATTTTTATCAATGCACAGATCATCCAGATGGAAATCAATAACTGCACTTTATTTATTTTTTTAAACTTTTTTTTTTAACGTTTATTTATTTTTGAGACAGAGAGAGACAGAGCATGAGCAGGGGAAGGGCAGAGAGAGAGGGAAACACAGAATCTGAAACAGGCTCCAGGCTCTGCGCTGTCAGCACAGACCCCGACGCGGGGCTCGAACTCACGGACTGTGAGATCATGACCTGAGACAAAGTGGGACGCTTAACCGACTGAGCCATCCAGGTGCCCCAATAACTGCACTTTAAACGAAATGGTCTTGGAGCACCTGGGTGGCTCAGATGATTAAGCGTCCAACTCTTGATTTCAGCTGAGGTCATGATCCCAAGGTTCAAGCCCCCTGTTGGGCTCTGGGCTGACTGTGTGGAGCCTGCTTGGGATTCTCTCTCTCCCCCTGTCTGTGCCCCTCCCCTTCTTATTCTGGTACAAGTGCAAGTTCATGCACTCTCTCTCTCCCAAAATAAATAAACAATAACTTAAAAAAATAAGTGAAATGGCCTTAACAGACATACACAGTAAGTATCTTCCACACAACAGCACTAGACTACACATTTCTCTCAGATGCACCAGAACATTCTCTAGCATAGATCATACATTAGGTCACAAAACAAGTTTTACCAAGTTTAAGAAGACTGAAATCATACCATGTCTCTTGTCTGAGCATTTTTTATAAAACTAGAAATCAAAAATAAAAGGAAAACTGGAAAATTCCCAATTGTATGGAAATTAAACCAAATACTCTGAGCAACCAAAGGGTCAAAGAAGAAATTTAAAAAAAAATTGTCTTGAAACAAATAAAAAGGGAAACACAACATACCAAATCTTATAAGACATAGGGAAAGCAGTCCTCAGAGGTATGATTATAGTAATGAAGGCTCACATTAAGAAAAAAAGATCTCATGGGGCGCCTGGGTGGAGCAGTCGGTTAAGCGTCCGACTTCAGCCAGGTCACGATCTCGTGGTCTGTGAGTTCGAGCCCCGCGTCGGGCTCTGGGCTGATGGCTCAGAGCCTGGAGCCTGTTTCCGATTCTGTGTCTCCCTCTCTATCTGCCCCTCGCCCGTTCATGCTCTGTCTCTCTCTGTCCCAAAAATAAAATAAACGTTGAAAAAAAAAAATTAAAAAAAAAAAGATCTCAAATACATAGAATAACTTCATATTCAAGGAACTGGAAAAAGAAAAACAAACCTAGCCCAATTACCAAAGGAGGAAAATAACAAAGATCAGAGCAGAAGTAAATGAAACAGAGACCAGAGACTCGGAAACAACAGAAACCATCAACCAAACTAATAGTGTTTTGTTTTCTAGTTTTAAAGATAAGTAAATTGGCAAACATTTACTGCGACTAACAAAAAACAAAAAACAGAGAACACTCAAATAAAAAATCAGAAATGAAAGAGAGTACATTACAATTGATACCATAGAAATAAAATGGATCATAAGAGACTACTATGATCAATTAAATGCCAATAAATTAACTAACTCAGAAGAAACTAGATAAATTCCTATGAACATACAATCTACCAAGTCTGAATCACAAACAAATAGAAACTCTGAACAGACTACTGATGAGTATAGATACTGACCCAGTAATTAAAAATCTTTAACAAAGTAAAGTTTAGGACCAGAAGACTTCACTGGTGAATTATACCCAAAATTTAAAGACTAACTGCCTATACATGTCAAACTCTTCAAAACTGTTGAAGAGCAGGGAATATGCCTACTAAACTCATTTTACAAAGTCAGCATTACACTAACACCAAAGCCAAATAAAACATTTCAAGGAAAAATAAAACAGGAAAACTACAGGATGATGAATATGAAAGCAAAAGAATCTCAATAAAATAAATACAAACAAAATTCAACAGCACATAAAAAGATCATGCACCTTGATAACATGAAATTTATCCTTGACATGCAAGGGTGTTTCAATATACCACATCAATAAATGTGATACATCACATTAACAGAGTAAGAATAAAAATTATATGGTTATCTCAATAGATACAGAGAAAGCATTTAACAAAGCTTAACACCCTTTCATGATAATAACACTCAACATACCGGGTATAAAAAGAATACACCTGAAAATCTTAAAAGCCACATCTGACAAGCCTACAGCTAACATCAGACTCTATGTAAAGGGTTGAAAGCATTTTCTGTAAGATTAGCAACCAGGCAAGTGTGCTCCCTCTTATCACTTTTATTCGCTTTTATTCAGTATAGTACTGAAAGCCCTAGCCAGAGCAATCAGGCAAAAGACACTACCAAAAACTATTAGAGCTAATAAATGAATCAGTAAGTTTTAGGATAAAAAAATTAAGATGCAAAAATCAGTTTTAGTTCTATATATAATGATGAACTATCTGAAGAAATAATAAAGAAAATATCCCAGTCACAACACCATCAAAAAACAGGAATAATTTGCACCAAAATGATGAAAGACTTCTATACCGAAAATTGTAAAAAACTTATGAAAAGTGAAAAAAATTGAAGATGACATCAAAGAATGGAAAGATATCCCATGTTCATGGATCAGAAGAATTGATACTATTAAATGTCCATAGTACCCCAAGCCATTTATAGATTCGATGCAATCCCTCTCAAAAGTCCAGCGCCATTTTCACAGAAATAGAAAAAAACAAAACTAAAATTTGTATGGAACCATAAAGACCCCAAATAGCCAAATCAATATTGAGAAAAAGAACAAAGTGGGAAGCGTCATGCTTTAAATTATAATACAAAGTTGTGGTATATGAAAAAGCATGACACTGTTATAAAAACCAATATAGAGACCAATGGAACAGAATTAAGAGCCCAGAAATAGACGATGCCCATGCGTGTATGGTCATCAGCTGTTGACAAAGGAGTCATTAATGCTCAATGAAGAAAGTACAGTCTCTTCAGTAAATGGTATGGGTGAAACTGGATATTCACCTGTAAAAAAAAAAACAAAATCGGAATCCTATCTTACACATCTCAGAAAAAAATAACTCAAAATAAATGAGACTTACATGTAGGACCTGCAACCATAAAACTCCTAGAAGAAAATACAGAGAAAACATTTCTTGGCATTGGTCTTGGCAATGATTTTTTAGAAATGACAGTAAAAAGACAAGGAACTAAATATAAATAAACAAGTGATACTGCATCAAACTAAAAAAAAATTTGCATGGCAAGAGAAACAACCAACAAATTGGAAAGGCAATCCATGAAAAGGCAGGAAATATTTCCAAATCATGTATCTCATAAGAGGTTAATACAGAAATGTATGAGGAACTCATGCAACTCAGTACCAAAAAAATAAACAAAACAAACCAAAAAAAGCAAAACATATAATTTAAAAAGGTGCATAGGACCTGGATAGGCATTTCCCAAAGACATGCAAAAGGCCAACAAGTACATGAAAGGATGCTCAACACTACCAACCATCATGGAAATGCAAATCAGAACCTCAGTGAGATACCACATCACAACTGTTAGAATGGCTCTCATAAAAAAGATATGATAAGTGTTGGTAAGAATGTGGAGAATGGAACTCCTGTACACTATTGGTGGGAATGTAATTTGGTACAGCCATTATGGATAACATTAGGGAGATTCCTCAAAAACTTACACAACCACCATATGATCCAGCATTTCAGCTTCTGGGTATACATCTGAAGGAAATAATTCATTGCAACATTTATAATAGTCAAGATGTGGAAACAACCTAAGTGGACACAGATGGGTAAATGAATAAGAAAATGTTAAGATACACACACACACACACACACACACACACACACACGCACAGTGGAATATTATTCTTCCATAAAAAGAAGGAAATTCTGCCAGTTGCAACAGCATGGATGGACCTTGAGGGCATTATGCTTAGTGAAAGAAGTCAGACACAGAAAGGCAAATTCTGTATGGTCTCATGAGCTGATATGTGGAATCAGAAAAACCCAAACTCATAGAAACAGTAGAATGGCTATTGCCTAGGGATACAAGGTGTGGGAAATGGAGAGATAATGGTCAAAGTTATAAGATGAGTAAGCTCTTGGGATCTAATGTACATACATCTTCGTAACCATATTAAAATTACTGTATTACATACTTGAAAGCTGCTAAGAGAATATTTCTTACTTGTTCTTATTAGTGATGACTTTATGGCACGTATTTTGCAATATATGTGTGCATAAAATCATCACAACCTTAACTTACACAGTGTTATGTTAGTTATAGGTCACTAAAGCTGGAAAAAAATCTCAACTAAATTTTTTTAAGTTTACTTATTTATTCTGAGAGAAACAGTGAGAGTGTGAGCAGGGATGGGGCAGAGAGAGGAGAGAGAATCCCAAGCAGGCTCCACACTGTCAGCGCAGAGCCCAACGCGGGGCTTAAACACACTAAACTATGAGATTATGACCTGTGCCTGAATCCAGAGTCAGAAGCTCAACCCACTGAGCCACCGAGGCTCCCCTATAAGGTCTTAACTACTTAGAAAAAAAAAACAGGCATTCAAAAAAAAGACACCCAAGTGGTAATAAATATATAGAAAAAAGCTAATAATGACAACATATAAAGAAGTTAGTAATAAAGAAAAGGCAAATTAACACAGTAAGACACCATACCTTACCTACTAGATTGGCAGAAATTTAAGTGACCAACAATATCAAATGCTAATGATAACAAGAGGTAAGTGAGTATATCATGAGCTGTCAGGGGAAGTAAAATTGGTATAACCACAGTGAGGAGCAAACTGGCAGTGAATGGTAAGAGAAACCTTCCCTACTGCAATTCTGCTGCCTAATATATGTTCTAGAGCCAACACTACACAGGGTGGTCATTGAAGACTGCTCTTGGCAGCCTGTTACATGCACACAATGAGGGAAGGAGCTCCTGTGTTACTTAAGATGTGTGATATAGATCAACTATAACCATGTCAGCAAACTCACAATTTTTTTAGTTGACACTTTTTAGCAAAACTTTCTTAATGAACTAAGCAGTGTGCTAATTTACACGCTGGCCCAGGTTCTCTACCTCCCCATCATATAATCTAGGTGACACTGCTCAGGAGAATTTCTCAAACTTTTGCACAAGGAAACATGTACATTAATATCTAGTATAATGTTGCTTGTAATAGTAAAACCTTTTTTTTTTCAAAAGGTTTTCACAGGAGAAAGGTATTTTTAAAAGGCTTCTAAAGGAGAAAGGAAAGATGCAATTTATTCTTTCAATGGGATACTGAAGAATAAAAAAGAATAAATTATCCTATACCACTTATATATATTTTAATATGAAGTGAAAAAAATAATTTTCAGAAAAATATGGAAGACACCATGCCTCACATACAGAAACAGTCCCAGTGTGCACATATTGGACATCTATGTAAACATTTATTTAGAAGTAGACAGGCTATAACTTATGCTCATGCTGAACATTGCCTAAAGGGAGGAATGGATGAGGCTGGGAATTTCAGTTCTATTGCGAATCTTTTTTTTTTCCTCATAAAAATTGTTTTATTAACTTATCTTCATAACAGAAACATATTTTTCATAACATATTTTTAATATGAAATTTATTGTCAAATTGGTTTCCATACAACACCCAGTGCTCATCCCAACAGGTGCCCTCCTCCATGCCCATCACCCACTTTCCCCTCCCTGCCACCCCCCATCAACCCTCAGTTTATTCTCAGTCTTTAAGAGTTTCTTATGGTTTGCCTCCCTCCCTCTCTTTGTCTTGCCCTTTACTTCTTTCATTAAAGAAAAAGAAAATGTATCAATGTTGACACCCTCAGATTGGGGTGGTAGTGTTTGGCAACATCTTAGGGAAGACAGTAGCTTGTCATGAGTTCAGGAGGGTTGAATCAAGAGTCAGACTGCTTGATTTAAATTCACTCCCTACCACTTAGTAGCTGTAGGACTTTGGAAATAATACTGAAATTCGTGTCTCAGTTTCCTCATCTATAAATAGGGATAATAGTACATAACTCATTGGTAAACAGATTCTCAATAAGTGCTAGGTCTTATCAATCTTCTGTATACTTTTACACATCATTTCTTCCTTTTTATTTTTTAAGTGACAATGCCTAGAAGGTAAATATTAAAAACAAGCTTAATACTCTGGATCTCAAGGTTTAAAAAAACTACTATATGACAAAGAGGGATGTTTTGTCAAAAGACATGAAACACATTAGGTTTGAGATTTAATGGTCATTTATTTTTACAGTAATTGTGATCAAGTTATTTAGTGCTTCACAACCTCAGTTTTCTCATGAAAGCAAAAAAGTATTATACCACAATCTTGTAAGTTTGATGTAAATGAATTGAGTTCAATGAATACACATATTTTCTTTCCTTTTTATTTATTCTAAAAGAATACATAAATACATTATTTATTCTAAAAGAATATACCTTTAGAAGAATATTTAATTTTGAGATATAGCTTTTTCTTTCGGGTTTTTAAAACATTCCTTTTATGTCTGTAGAATTATCTTTACTAGTACTTACATAACTTTCACTTTTTAAAAAAGATTTATTGTAATAGTCAATGCAAAGATTATACATTGTGAGTTTTCAGTGAATTTTACATGTTAAAAACATAAGTACTTAATGGTCTTCAGTCTAAGTATCTTTAATAATTTATTTTCTGTAACGGTTATAATCACTGCAAGCTAAATTATGTAGTTACAATATAGTTAATATCGAAAATATTTTTGAAATTTTCTTCAAAAAAGTGGAATCTGAAGTGAACCATTCAGCACTCGATTCCAAACACCATCTTGTGGCCCAGGAAAAGTTACACTTACATAAAATTTGGATGATCAATCATGAAGATTGGATAAAATGGGCCACTTAAAACACCAAACACAACAGAACATCTGATATGCAACAATTCATGGCCTATTAAATGCCCTAGGAATATTTAGTAAACTACAATTTTTCAATTCCATCCCAAAATCATGAACTGGATTTCATGCAGGAATTTCTTTTAAGCTAAAAGTAAAACACTGTGTAGCTGTAATATATTACTTAAAATATTTTTTCCGTACCTCTCTCAGCCAGTTTTTGTTGTTTTTTTTGTTTTGTTTTTTTTTTTTGTTCTTTTTTTTTTTTTTTTTTTTTGGTGGGGGGGACAGGATGTATGGGGCGGGGCTGTGTGTGTCTGAAAGACAGAGATTTTTTTTTAATTGACCAAGTGATTACAGTAGAAATGACACTTGAAAAAATCAAAACAGAAAAGTAGATGATTTAAGCAATACTCTTTTAACCTCAGAGGACAAAATAAGAAGATAGAAATAAATGTTGGGAAAGCAGCGTTAGGTAGGGAGGACAATCCATAAACCTCAAACCTCATAACGACAGGTCTCCTAAAAGAAGAAAACTGAGAAAACAGAAGAGAAGAAGTAATAGCACGTAACTAAAGACAAGTTTAGTGGGCTGAAGAAAAATCTATGTGTGGAAAATTGCAAAGGCTCATTATGTGAAAGGTAAAATAAATGTAAAGAGATTCACATCTGGACACATCTTGGGGGAAATCCTAATGGAAGGGGAAAAAAATGTTCCTACTCTCTGATAAGCAGAGAAAATAGTTCAACTATAAAGGGTGTCAAGAACAAAAAGGCATACATGCTCGTAATTAAATGCTACATGACAACAGAATTTTTAAAATACTCGACAGGAAAATGGTTCTTACTTAATAATTTTAAGGTCAACTAAGCTGTTAAAGTGTAAAAACAATGGAAAGCTATTTTCAGAGACAATAATTTTTAAAAATGAGAGATGAACACAATGTAAGAATCAGGAAATAGTGAAGAACATAATGACTTGGGAGAAAAAATGACAATTAGACCAAGAATGGGACAGAGGAACCATAAACAGATTCCCTGCATAATTGGAGTTTCCCTCAGCAATACTGGATGATGATGACAACGTCAAAGTCATTGAATTTCTGACACAAAAGTGATCTGAACATATAATCCTATTCTCTTTCAAGGACACATTGAAAATAATGCAAACATCAATGTATTGCATGGGAGAAACAGAAAACTCCACTCCTCGAAGGAAGATTTACAATGTAAGAAGCAATAAATGGATAAAGAGAAATCTAATAACAGGGCTTAAAACAGCAACAGTGCTCTGGGGTGTCTGAGTGGCTCAGTAGGTTAAGCAGCCGACTTCGGTTCAGGTCATGATCTCATAGTTGGTGGGTTTGAGCCCCATGTCGGTCTCTGTGCTGACAGCTCGGAGCCTGGAGCCTGCTTTGGATTCTGTGTCTGCCTCTCTCTCTGCCCCTCCCCTACTCACACGCCCATGGTCTCTCTCTCTCTCTCTCTCAAAAATAAATAAACATATAAAAAAATAAAAATAAAACACAGCAACAGTGCTATGAGGCTTACTTATTCCCCAATTATCCTTAGGACAAAATTATTAGAAATTTACTCTGGGAGTTTGGATTAAGAGCAGGAAAAGCATGTTAAGTTGGGGCTGCAGAGGAAAGAGAAGCCCCTTAACTCTAGACATTGATTTAAAAATGTTTAAATATATGTTCAATATAGCAATACCATGAGAGGATAAGAAATGAGGTATAAAATTTTTAAATACTAGAAAAATGAAACCAGAAAATCTACCGAAACACATAAGGTAATCAAAATTGTCAACATGAAAGCAAAGTACAGATACATAGGAACCACAATGTAAAAGGCAAAAATCCAAACAAAACAAATCACAAGAAAAATGAAGAAGGATTAAGAAGAATGAGGTGGTTACGTGAACAGACATGGAAAGTTCTTCAGAGTAAACCTGTTTGGCAAATGTAATGAAGAATGGCACATTTTGATAGCAGAAAAGAATAATGGTAATGAAAACAGGTGGTTTCTGTGTGTGTGTGTGCGTGCATGTCTTTACACATTTGTATAGAAAAAGGAGAGGAAAGAGAAAGACCATTACCTCTAGGAAGGGAAGTTGGGAGGGAAAGAAGATGAGAGAGAAAGAGATAGAGAGTGTGTGCAGAGGACTTGGTCTCATGCTTTTTTCCATGTACTCCACGTATATTTTGTGTGAACTTATTGCATAAGAATGACACCTTACATTATTTCTGGTGTTAACACCTGAGCAGAGCAGAATGAAAAGAAGAATGAGAAAATTATCAAAAATAAGCCAGCCCAGCAAGCTCTAGTCCCAGAAGAATTTACAGCTTATTCCTGACAAATATTTAAATCCCCATGCTTTTAGAAAAGATGTTCTATTGTTTAGCATAGAAAAACAAAATCCTGTGATATTTTCAAATAACTGTAAGAAAGAGAAAATAACTCTGGCTTTGGAAAGTAGCAAAGAATACACTTAGAAAATTAATGTCTCTTCTAACTTTTAGATAAGTTTACCAAATCACATATAAACTGTGAAAAAAAATATAATCCGATGGCATATTTCAACATTAAGCCAAGAAAGTGATTAGGATCTGACAAAATTTTTATAACCCATTAACGGGTAAAATAAAATGTGTACCAAAGAAGGTATTTGTTTGATTCTCTAACTCTTCTTTACTGCTTGTGCTAAAACAAATAAGTGAATTTCTGTAGGCAATCAGTAAGATATGTTGAGGGACTTAGGTTTATTGCTTCTCCCTAATAAAACCCCATTAAAGTGACAGTAAAGAGGAAAAAGATAAATTTCTACATGATAAAGGAAACGAAGAAGAAAATAGTAAGGGCAAGATATTTCAAGACATCTCTGGATGAAACTTTGGTCGATCCAGGACAACTTTTGTAGCTAAGCAGAGGAAGCCAACGCATATAAAACACAAAGAGAGAGAGGAACATGAGGCAGGATCCTGGTGAGAAATGCCACCATACAAGGAAGCTTCTTGTGAGCTGGGCAACTGAAAACAGTTACTCCTCTACCTTTCTCTACTCTGGTTTGCAGAAAAGTCAATAGTCACCTGTTTATCCATGGCAAAGACAAAATTCCTTACAAACCTTACAAACAACCCAGCAAAGGGATGCTGCAGAAACTGTTCGGAGAAACTTCGAATGGTCAGCTTGGGAAATGTTACACCGAGCAAAGCCTTCCTCATTTTGGCATTTTTTGCATTCCTGGAAAGTAATATCTAGTTCCCCCAAAGCCTGTTTGCTAACACGATTTTATTGCCTATAAAGCTCACAGTTGTTATTGATTTTTAATATCCCCTTATTCTAAGAATAAAGGGAACCAAGTATCACTAGACCCAGAAGAAGTATCAACAGCAAAATGTTCATGCAACTGAACCACAACTTCAGGAAACACATTGGAAGGAAATTTCAGACAAAGTTTTAAAACCTCAACATACTTTATGGCAAATAAAAACGAGAAAACTATACAAAAGTTCTGTGTGCTTAACCGTCTCTCCCTGGGGAATTATTTGCATAGGGAAAAGAAGTACCTTAATGAAATGGAGTAAGATTCTAATTACATAAAATTAACTCACAGAGAGGTTAACAGGGTACTTTGTAATTTATCTTTACAATCTGAAGGATGGCATTTGATCCAGTAAAAGTAAAATTAGACTAAGGGACAAGTACTACAGAAAATAATTGTTCTTAATTATTGAGAGTCAGATATTAAATAATTTACCGGCAATATCTTAATTAAACATTAGAGAAAGTATTAAATCTAGAAATCGATGCTTTTCTAAATATAAAAATGTTTCAGTACATGTGTCATTACCCTGAATTTAATAAGTGGAATAAGGTAAAACCAGACACCCTAGAACAGCAGAAATTAAAAGGAGTGGCAATCTCACAGGCTAGCACTCTCTTGGCACTGCTAATGGGTGGTGAAAACTCACACCAACTCTTTAGAAAACAGGTTGGCTTTACCTACTAGAGGCAATGATGCAACTCCCTATAACTTACTTACTGGCAAATCCCCCCCAAAGTGAGTTCAGATGTACTCAAGACATGGACAATGATGATCTTGGCAGTGTCATCTATAATAGCCCCAAAGTAGAAAGAACTCAGATGCCCATCAGTCAAATGGATAAACTGAAAATGGTACATTTATATACTAGATACTATAAAGCAATAAAAATGAAAAGCAACTACACACAGAGCCAACAAACATAACGCTAGATAGAAGAATACACATATACTGTATGATTTGATTCATATAAAGTTCAAAAAAAAATAAAGTTCAAAAATCAGCCAAAGTAAAATACAGTGAGGAGTGATATATTCTTGTAAAGTAGGGATGCAAACCTGGGGTCTGAAAATACAAAAAAAAAAAAAATATTATTTAAAAAGTCAAAATAGAGATTATTTTTAGACAGAATAAAGGTTAGTACTGGTTGGGAGGAATATCACACAGCACTTTTGGCATAATGACACTATTTTTTTTTTCATGAGACAATGGTGACAAAGGAGTACACATTAAAATAATTCGTTGAACTGTGCATTTTTTTTTTATTTTTTTTTTTATTTTTTTTTTAAATTTTTTTTTTCAGCGTTTATTTTTTATTTTTGGGACAGAGAGAGACAGAGCATGAACGGGGGAGGGGCAGAGAGAGAGGGAGACACAGAATCGGAAACAGGCTCCAGACTCTGAGCCATCAGCCCAGAGCCCGACGCGGGGCTCGAACTCACAGACCGCGAGATCGTGACCTGGCTGAAGTCGGACGCTTAACTGACTGCGCCACCCAGGCGCCCCTGAACTGTGCATTTAAGCCCTACACATTTTATATATAACTTATATTGAACAATAAATTATCTATAAATAAAAAACATGAATTTTATGGGAGACTTGCCTTAAAAAATTCTTCTTAACTATGGTGTTATATCTAGCTATAACCTATGCTTGGAATAATTCAGCTCCTTATTAATAAATTTACCAATATATATGAAGACTGTCCATATTTCTGTATCCAACTTTACTTCCAAATTTCATGTGACTATAAACAAGTTTTAGTGTTTAAATTTCAAAGAAGATTTAACCAAGAACCCTTGTGTAACTCATAAACATATTTCTGGATGAAAGATATTTGTCCTTAAATCTTTTTTTGCAAAGTTTGAACTACTGCGAGACCTATATGCTTCATAGTCTTTAAGCTACCCAACTCAAAGTTTTAGGAGAATTTTGTTGATCCATCTACTCATCATTTTAACTATCCATTAACTCATTTGATTATTCAACAGATGGTAACTGGACCACCCAAAATACTAGTACAATGTATAAACACTGTATTATTCTTTAGTGCATCTGTTAGTGTATCCGAGTAGTATATTCATTACACTACAAGAACAGAGAAGTTGCGGCAACTCATCTACCGGGGAGTGCTTTGCCGTGACGTTGCGGTGACGTGGATACTGGAAGGGACTGTTAGGTCTAAAACTGAGTTATTCAGCTGGAGAAAGATTTCTTATGCCAGTAAAATCCAGTTTGGAAAAGAATCAGAACCCTACCACAAAACGGTGAAAAATACACCTGTGGAAATAGCTGGGTGAATTACTGTAAATAAATCCTTTTGCTCCAATGAGCTCAAACACTGCTTAAACTCAGATGATCAAAATGATCTAGGGGCACCTGGGTGGCTCAGTCGGTTAAGCCTCCGACTTCCGCTCAGGTCATGATCCCCCTGCACACAGATCAGAGGCCTGCGTAGGGTTCTGTGCTGACAGCATGCAGGTGAGAGCCTGGAGTCTGCTTCAGATTCTGTCCCTTTCTCTCTCTCTCTAATATGAATAAAGACATTTCAAACATTAAAAAATAATGATCCAGAACTACTTTATGTAGCAACTACTTTAGATGTCATATATGATTATTACAGTTGAGATTTAAAAGAATATGGTCAGCCAATAACACCTCATTTATATAGAACAAAGATCTCTCTAACCAGATGTAAATGCATTATGTATACATCTTAGACTACCAAACATTTATGCAAAAGGCAAATTCAACCAGGTTACAGGCACTAAAAAGTAAGTAAATAGAACAGCTTGAAAATTTCTAGTGAGCCAAGTGCAATTCAATTTGACAATTATAGATTTGTTTTCTGTGAAGAGGGATAGTTGGCTTGTAGGGAATATTAGATCTCTCAGTTTCAATACATTAAAAAAATAGTTAAGCTCAATATGAACATTAAAAGATATGAAAAACTGAAGAGAGTTTAGAAGAGACTACTAGTATTTCTGGGCAGCTGAAATACAGAGAATTTATGAGGAATGACTGAGGTATCTGAGAAGGTTAACAAGGAAGAAAAAAAAACACAAACATTTGAAGGACTCTGGCTGGGAAGTATGGATTTCTCTGACAACTCCACAGTGGAAAACTTACCTCTATGACTATTAGTTACTGAGTGGAACATGTAATTACAGTAAAATTATTCATTATAAAAGATTATTAGTTATCACAACAATTGCTAATTACTAAATGATCTTTAAAATGAATGGCCTGTCTAAATGGTAGTTAAATCCAAAGGACATAATTTATGTAGCTGTTATTCAGAAAACTATATATATATATATTTTTTTCTGTATATATATATAGAAAATGAGTAATAGATTTTGCTTTTAGAGTAATATCGAGCTGGGCAGACTTACAAACTTATTTAAATTCTATGACCCATGAATCTCTTGATTCATACAGAGTACAGGGAAATAGCTCCTGAGACTACCTAATATGGTTCCCCTTGATGTGGGAAGCCAGAGGCTTAAAAAGACAGTCTACATTTGTCCACACTGACATATGAAGTGAGTTTGGAACTTAGATTCCACAGTGGAGAAGAAAGGTCCGTCATTAGATATTTTTGTATAGAAGCTGGGAAATCCAAGATCAAGTTGCAGGCAGATTCTGCCTCTGTAAGAGCCCATTTTCTGATTCAGAGATGGCCTTCCTTTCACTGTTTCCTCCCACAGTGGAAGGGGCAAACTAGCTCTGTCAGGGCTTTTATAAGGGTACTAATCCCATTTTTGAGGGTTCTATCCTGAAGACCTATTGGTCACCTCAGCAAAGACCAAGACCTCATCTCAAATACCTGCATGTTGAGGATTAGGCTTCCCCGTATGGATTCTGGGGGGACATAAACATTCAGTCCACTGCAAAATCCATCTGCTTAAACTGGAACATCTAAAACAACAGAAGCTACCAAAACCCAATCAATCAGTTTTGAATTATGCCAACCTTTTTTAGTTAAGTTCCCAAATGTTTGAAACAATGTAAATTTAGAAGTATTCTGAAATGCGAAAAATACTATTACCAAGTCATGTTTACCTTTTATATATGACTGCGTTAATTCAAATAATAATTTTTCATTTTTGAATTAAAAATAAAATTTTAAGATTCACCTACACAGAAAATACCAGTTATGCAACGTGAGGAGTGTTATTTAGTCGTAAAGGCCTTGCCATAATCTTGGCATAAGCGCTATTTTTTATGTTTATTTTTTTTAATATTTTTTTTTACATTTATTTATTTATTTTTGACAGAGAAAGAGCACAAGTGAGGGAGGGGTAGAAAGAGAAGGAGACACAGAATCTGAAGCAGGCTCCAGGCTCCGAGCTGTCAGCCCAGAGCCCGACGCGGGGCTCGAATTCACAAACTGTGAGATCATGACCTGAGCCGAAGTCAGACACTTAACCGACTGAGCCACCCAGGCGCCCCAACACTATTTTTTGTAATTCAGATAAATATATTGACATATACTTACTTAATTGTTACTCAGATCTGAAATTTTGAGTTCTGAAATTTTAGAACAAAATTCTTTTGTCTTAACACAGGCCTTATTTCAGTTAAAGGATATGAAGATTAACAATATTTTACACATAGGACCAGGATGTTGGCGAGTTTAATTTGAAATTATTTCCTGAGCTCCATTTCAGCAAAACTGCATTGATTGTGCCCTAGCTTATTCCCAAGATTTAGTTGGATTCTCATTTTTAAGAAAAAATATTTTCAAATGCAATCATCAAATATCAGACTATTTCATTACAAAACTTTATTTCAAAAATATGTCTCTACTCAAAGAGTTGTTTATATCATAAAATAGTTGCTAGCCAGAAGAGACATGGTTATTTTTAAATAATCCAGCTTCACATATAACCAACTAAAATAGCATACTACTAGACCTTCCAAAGGGAAAAACAGCAACCCAGCACTTTACCAGCCATATGTTTTGAATGAAGTTTAGAAAAGTCTGCTTCATCTGTTAAAGTAGATTCCTTCTTGAATTATCAGAGAGAAGTTTGATAGTTCATTTCAAACGTCTTTGGTGGATTACAAATAAAGAATAGCTAATGCACATACTTGGAAAAAGAAAAAAGAGAAATCACTTTTGGTTGTTTGTTGTTGTTGTTGTTGTTGTTTTAATCTCTTAATGGCACTTCTCTAGAATGTAAAAGCTTAAGATGGGTGAAAAGGAATTATGATAAATAAACCCAGTATCTTAAATACTGAGGTTGATGCCACACTATTATTCATTATCTCTTGAAGTCCAGTCTGAGTTCTTGCTTTCTAGAAGGGTCTGAGAGCCTACAACAGTACAGTCCCCTGTGGACGCTAAGCAAGTAACTGATGAATGAAGGCAACTCGGTAACTCGCGGAATCAGAAGAGAGAGATCATTGCGAAATCTCACAATGTGTCCGATTCAACGGTTCAAGATCACAAGATTAAAGAATTTTTGACTCGTGAAGAAAAAATACTCAAGAATAATCTACCTTTATCAAAAAACAAACGACAGGGGCGTCTGAGTGGTTCAGTCAGTTCAGTGCCCAACTTCTGCTCAGGTCATGATCTCACGGTTCGGTTCATGAGTTCGAGCCCACATCGGGCTCTGCACTGAGCCTGCTTCGCATCCTCTGTCTCCCTCTCTCAAAATAAAATAATATTTAAAAAATAAGTATAATTTTTTTTTCCTAGTGTGTGCTTGAATAATCACGCACAAAACTGTTTATACAGAACATAACATACTTGTCTTGCGTGTAACAGTGTGAGATAAATGCTCCGGGGTACCTACCTGCCAAAAACAGATCTTGGACAATCACAAGTCCTGTAATTCTCAACATCAGAACCCTTCTTCAGCATCTAACTTGCCAGAATGCAAACCTGCTGCAAGATACAGTTACCATGCTATAATTAGCTCCTTTGTGCACCGGACATAAAACAGTTTGTCAGTTCAGTTAGGCACTTACTTAATAAGCTCTCCAAGGGAGAAGAGTATAGCAAAAAATTTGAATGAGTAGAAAACTGAAAAAAAAGTACAGCCAGAGCTCCAAGTGGAAGAATGAAGGTTGGAGGCAATGGACTTCTGGAAGATCCAGGCAGGGAACTGTTTCATTTTATCTGTCTATGTATCTCTGTATACAAATAGATACTGGTTCAATTCAAAAATTTTTTAAGGGCTCCTGGGTGGCTCAGTCGGTTGGGCGTCCGACTTCAGCTCAGGTCATGATCTCACAGCTCCCGAGTTAGAGCCCTGCGTCGGGCTCTGTGCTGACAGCTCAGAGCCTGGAGCCTGTTTCGGGTTCTGTGTCTCCCTGTCTCTGATCCTCCCCCGTTCATGCTCTGTCTCTCTCTGTCTCAAAAAAAAAAAAAATAAATAAATAAATAGGGGCGCCTGGGTGGCGCAGTCGGTTAAGCGTCCGACTTCAGCCAGGTCACGATCTCGCGGTCCGTGAGTTCGAGCCCCGCGTCAGGCTCTGGGGTGATGGCTCAGAGCCTGGAGCCTGTTTCCGATTCTGTGTCTCCCTCTCTCTCTGCCTCTCCCCCGTTCATGCTCTGTCTCTCTCTGTCCCCCCAAAAATATATAAACGTTGAAAAAAAATTAAAATAAATAAATAAATAAATAAATAAACGTTAAAAAAAACTTTTTACTTTTTTTTTAAAAGGAAAATATTTACAAAAAAATTGAAATGTATTTAATATCATGAGAAACTCGGTACTATTAATTTAACCTCCCACTGAATGATACCTAGGGTTGTAAAGGTATTTGTTGGTCCAAAACATAAATCGGGAAAAAAGCAAACAAACCAAAGGCACCATCTTGTTAGGTTCAAGCTAACTTTTGAAGTATGTTCTAATTTGGTGTTCATGAAAACATGCCCAATCCTTTGCTTATTTTTATTATATCACGTACACATTTTTATGTGTTCTGTTATCAAATAAACATACAGTGTTGACAAGTCAAATGATGATTTAAGTCTAGTAACATCCAGCTGTATAAATACAGAAACTACTTTCAACATTTGGCTGATTCTTATGGTATTTACCGGAAAACTTCTAAAATAGTGCTTCCACAGCTGTTCCCTGGTTTCTCAATTCAAAATACTATGTAGGTACCTTCCTAGTACAAAAAGGGAGAATTAGAGCTTTCATAGTACACATGCACACACGCACACACACACACAGGTTCCCTCTCTTCCACCTCTCAAAAGTACTATCACCATTTTAAGGAAAAAAAAATTTAAGGGATGTTCTCATCCCTTAAAAATGTTATTTAAAACTGAACTATGGACAATATTATGGAATATACATAAATATGGGTGTATATGTGTAGATATATGTGCATATATCTGAGTAGATCAAATTTCTGAGTAGATTCTTCATTTAAGACATCCTAGTTTATTTCGTGTATGTGTGTGTGTGTTGATTTATTTGTCTATGTCCTCACCACTAATGCCTTCTAAACACTGACGGAAACGTAGTTTCATAATGTGGTCAAAGACATAAAGCAATTTTTCAGTCCCCTTATTATTGTTGTTGTTGTTGTTGTTGTTATTGTTAATTCTATTTTTATTTTTAATGAAATTGTTCCAGTTTGACTGTGTTTAAAGCATGCTGCACAGTGTCATTTTGAAATCCACTCATGTCCACCTTGACACTCCCTAAACATCATCAGGAGAAATACTTTCACTTTCATCCTATGTTGAAGCTCAGAATCCTGCAGCTCATGTGTTTCTCTTCATTCATTCATTCATTTACTCATGCTTAAAAATATCTTTCTCTCATCTTCCAAGAACACGTACAGAGGATGAAACATCTTTTTAAATTGATATATCATTCCAATTTCATACTTAATAGTTTGCTGGGGTACAGAATTCTAGGTTGGTGATTATTTTACCTTGTGAGTATTCACACACTTTTCCATAGTCACTTACACCCCAGTATTGTTGAGATGTCTGGTAACCACCAGCATGAAACCTAATCGTTTGTATGAGATCTATATTTTCTCTGAAAACTTTTGTGATTTTTTGTCTCTCTGGTAGTCTGAAATTGCAGTAATGTATCATGAGGGAAACATTTTCCCACTCATTGTATTAGGTGCCCAGTGTTCCTTATCAATCTAGAAACTGCTGTCCTTCAGTTCTGAAAAAACAAATTGTATAATTTATTTCTTGGTTACTATTCTTAGTCACTATCACCCCTCACCCTCCTTCCATTATACACACGTTTGGTTTTCTCCTCCTAGAAAGACAATGATTTGGTATTAAACTTCCTAAATTGATACTCCAGTTCCCTTAATCTCTCTCTCTCTCTCTCTTTTTTTTTTACCTACCTATTATTTTTATTCTACTTTCTTAGAGATTTCCATTTTTCACTTAAAACTGTTTCCTCCAAAATTTGGCTATTCTGTTTTAAATTCTCAAGAGCTTTTTGTTCTTATGAAAATTCTTTTTTTTTATAGCACCCTATTTTGTTCATTGGATTCATTATCTACTTTTATAATTTTTATTGCCTTTGAACAAAAGATGTTATTCTATTCCTGACTCTATCTCTGTTTCCTCTAATTTCCATTTATCTACTTCCTTTTTTGGGTGTATATTTTTCATTCCTCAGCTACCCTCACATGCATGATGATTATTGGCTGTTTATCCTAATAAAAAATAAGGCAATATAAAACCATTGGCAGCACAGGATTTGGAGGCGGAGGGATATATAAATTGGTTGGAATATACTAAGGAGGGAACTCACGAGAAGAAACTGAGCGTGGACAATTAAAAAAACCTAAGCGCCCATCGATGGATGAATGAATAAAGAAAATGGGGTATATACACGCAATGGAATAACCTCAGCCACAAAAAGAATGGAATCTTGCCATTTGTGATGACAAGAGTGGGTCTTGTGGGCATGATGCTAAGTGCAGGAAGACAGACAGAAAAAATAAATACTGTATGATTCTACTTACATGTGGACCATTTTATTTTTTTAACGTTATTTTTTAACGTTTATTTATTTTTGAGACAGAGAGAGACAGAGCATGAACAGGGGAGGAGCAGAGAGAGAGGGAGACACAGAATCTGAAGCAGGCTCCAGGCTCTGAGCTGTCAGCACAGAGCCCAACGCGGGGCTCGAACTCACAGACCGTGAGATCATGACCTGAGCCGAAGTCGGATGCTTAACCGACCAAGCCACCCAGGTGCCCCCATGTGGACCATTTTAAAAATGGGGGAGTGAAATGGGTGAAGAGGATAAAGGGAAGTATAAACTTCCAGATATAACATAAATAAGTGACGGGATATAATATACAGCATAGTGCCTATAGTTAATATTTGAAAGTTGTTTAATAATATGGTACTGCATATTTGAAAGTTGTTAAGAAAGCAGATTTAAAAGTTCTCATTTTAAGAAAAAAAATTAACTATGTATGGTGAATAGTTAACTAGACTTGTTGTAGAGATCATCTGACGAAATGCACAAATCTTGAATCATTATTTGTACACCTGAAAATAACATAATGCTATATATCAATTAAACACTAATGAACAAAAATAAATCACTACGAAAAATGTCTATAGATCTGATATATGTAATATATAAATGATAGATATAAAACATGAAGCCACATATATATAAATATATAAAATATAAAGGCAAATATATATGAATTTGACCTGAAAAAAGTTACTTAGCCGAGAGAGAGAGAGAGAGAGAGAGAGAGAGAGAGAGAGAGAGAGAGAGAAAGCTGTGGTAATATGGTAAGTTGAGCTGAATTTTAGATAGGTTTTGTTAAGGATGTCTGAGAGAGAGCTAGATGAAGGAAGAACAAAGCAGGCAGCTGTAAATAAAGATCTGCTATACTTGTTTTAAAGTGATGGCTGAGGGGCCCCTGGGTGGCTCAGTAGGTTAAGATCCAACTGTTGAGGGGCGCCTGGGTGGCTCAGTCTGTTGGGCGTCCGACTTCGGCTCAGGTCATGATCTCGCGGTCTGTGAGTTCGAGCCCCGCGTCGGGCTCTGTGCTGACAGCTCAGAGCCTGGAGCCTGTTTCAGATTCTATGTCTCCCTCTCTCTCTGACTTTCCCCCGTTCATGCTCTGTCTCTCTCTCTCTCTCAAAAATAAATAAACATTAAAAAAAGAAAGAAAACACATTGTGCACAGTGTTCTTCCTCTATGCATTTTTATCGCATTGGACATGGAAATTTAAGAGTAATAAAATGAAACCCAAGCTCCCCAATATGCAGTCTTCATCACTGATGATATGAAAAACTATGGAATGAGGTTCAATATAACATATTGGCTATAAGAAAAGACGAGGTATCAGAAGAGCAAAGTTTGAACTCTGGTGTTAGTGCTCCTAAACTGGACAAAACTTGCTTCTTCTGTTAAAAGCAGCAAATAAAATGATGAAGTGGCTTTATAAGGCCATGATGAGGAAAAACATGAAGCACTTAACACAATACCTGGCATATACTAAATACCCAATAAACTTTAGCTCCTATAATAATGATAATAATGGCTGATGTTTGAGCTTACACTGATCCAGGCCTCACCAAATGTCATACTGTCTCCTATTTCTAAGCTGTCCATTTCCCTGCAGGGAACGATTTCTTGTTTGATTTCCATCTATTGCTGTCATATAAAAGTGGTATTACACGATAAGATACATTGCCCTATTTCTGTATTTGAGGTATTTTACATTTTCTACATACTGATTAAGAATTCCAGAATAGGGGTGCTTGGGTAGCTCAGTAGGTTAAGCATTCGAGTCTTGATTTTGGCTCAGGTCATGCTCTCACAGTTTGTGACTTCAAGCCCCACATTGGGCTTTGTGCTGAAATTGGAGGGCATGCTTGGGATTCTCTCTCTCTCCCTCTGTCTCTGCCCCTCCCCAGCTTGCTCTCTCTCTTTCAAAAAATAAACAAATGTTAAAAATTAAAAAGAAAAAAAGGATACCAGAATTGGAGAAAGCAGACATACCTCAATATGTATTTAGTAAATCAGGACTTGCTTATAATAATATAACAATTCTGAAACTCAAAGAAAGCAAGGGGATATTTTCTTAATGATGTTTCTTCTATTAATTGGAGAATAGTCACTCTGAAAAAGGGAATAGTATAACTTTTATGCATTTGATTAAAACATTTGAAATATTTAAGGGGTGCTTTTCTAAGTCAAGGGTACAGAAAAACCTTATGTGGTTATTTGTCCATTTCCCTAGAAGTAAATAATTTGTTTTCTGGTGTGTGTGTGTGTATGTGTCTGTGTGTTTTGCTAATAACTCTCTTGAAGATACCTAAGCATGCTTAACATAAAGGATTTTCATTATGAGTATGTCACTGAAAACCACATCCAGATAAAAGTTTTGTTTTGATTATTTTAAATTTATTGTTATCAACTTCTGATCATTTTTCTAAAAGCTCTACAGAAAAAAAGAAATATGTTATATCAGGAGTGATAATAGAAACTCCGGGCTCTATTTCAATCTCAAGTGTAATAAGACAGTAATGGAGAGGATTTTGGTATGATGGTGAATTGCACACAAATACTTTCTTTTCCGCTGTCAACTCTAAATCTGCTTCTTTTGATTCAAATTCCTGCTGGGCTTCTTCTAGGTGGGTTGGACACACAGGGTGGAGGGGATCTGAGGATGACAGATGATAGCCCACTAAGGAAACCCAGCAGACAGAGAAGGGAAGGGAATTCAGAACAAAGAGAAGAAGCAACCAGCAAAATAAGAACTCTCACACAGACAAAAAATAATTTTAACAGAAAACTGACAAAACTACCAAGAGGATTCACGTACAAGACAAACAAAACAAAACAAAGCAAAATCAAATATAAACAACAACACTAAACCATAATTTTCCAAATAATCATATGAAATCATTTTTTTTTTCCAAAAAACCCCATGCATCATGGGAGGGGGGTGAAATTCACTGGGCTTTCTTATGAAAGAACTGTATCAAAGTATAAAGAAAAACATGATAGAATCCTCAGGGACATGGCACAATGATATGATTTGGAAATCGAACAGGTAAATAACAGGCATTTCACAAAACAGGTAAAAGATGAACAGAAGAGAGGCATTAATTAAACAAATACTAGGGGAAGATTTCCTAAGTTGAAGGTTTGAGTCTGCAGGTTGAAACAGCTCAATGCAGTCCAGACTGGATTGATGAGAAAAATCCCCACCCAGACATAAATGAAAATTACTGAGCTGTGAGAGTAGACAGAAAATCTTACAGGCATTCAGGGAGACAGTACAGGTTGGCTAAAGATGAAAAGAGTCACATGCTGGTTATTCTTTGCTACAGTGAAGCCAGTAGGCTGGGGAACAGCATCTAGTCTCCTGAGGAAATAGCACTGACACACCTAGAATCCTGACCGGAACAATACAGTTTTCCTGTCTGAGCAAAATAAAGTTTTAAAATTTAGACGCTGTAAAGTGAACCACACGGACACTTCATGGAGGAAAGTAATAAAGAACAGGGTAACCAAAAACAGATATCCTGGAAGAGAGACCCCAAAAAGGTAGAGAAAAATAACCAAGGGTTCTGAGTCTTGTGTCCTAAAACACACGCACATACACACACATACACACACACTGATGGTGCTCTAAAAATGTATAGTGAACTCTATAGCCTTTGAACGTGTGTGTGTGTGTGTGTGTGTGTGTACATGTGTTCTATGTCTATGAAGTAGTTTACTTGGAATTAAAAATAAGATGAAAACAGAGAGGAAGATAAACCGTAAAAGACTCTTAAATACAGAGAACAAACTGATAGTTGCTGTCAGAGTGTTTGGGGCGGGGATGGGCTAAATGGGCAAGGAGCACTGAGGAGGACACTTGTTGGGACAATCACTGGGTGTCATATGTAAGTGATGAATCACTAAATTGTACTCCAGAAATCATTACACTATATATTAACTAACTTGGATTTAAATGAAATTTTAAAAAATAAAATAAAATAATAAAATGAAATATCAACAAAAACAACAACAATCAGACTAAATTTTCCTTGGATTAAAAGGAAATCACTAACTCGCAGGAAATTAATGAAAAGTCTGACAAATTCTACCTAAACTGATGAGACAATGAAAACTGTCCTGACAGCCTTAAACATTAACATTTAGATGTTAAAGATTTTATTTTTAAATTCAAGAAGAAAGATGGAAAAACGAGACATACAGAAGCACCTGGAAAGAGAATTACGAATACAACAAAGTAAACAAGATTAAATAAACGAGGTTAAAGTCTGAAACTGAGATATTTAAAAAAGAGCAGAGAGAACATATAAAGCTTAAATGTGTTTATTAGATAAACACTTTTCAAGTCTGATTAGTATTTTTAAAAGGGAGAGGAACTAAATAGACATACTAGATAAATATGTACAAATATGGGACAGATTAGAAGTGGAAGAAAATACTATTAATTTAATGCAACAGATTTGAAATGTCAGAGAAAATGGATGGTTTTATCTCAGTTTCTAATATTACCCAAGAAGAATTAGAGCATTGGAATAGTTCTGTTGCTAAAGAAGAGACTAGGAAAGAAATTAAATATGTATCCCTGAAAATGGCATTAAGAGCAACCAGGTTCACAAATGGCTGATACAATCCTTAAAGCAGCCATCACTTCCATTTTTCTTACAATGTAACTGAGCTTAGAAAAAGAAAGCTCTCCAAATCATTTTAGGATCTATTGTAATTTTGATTAAAAAATGAAAACTTGGGATCATTCTCACTTATTGTATAAGCAAAACTGCTAATTAAAAGATTAACAAAAAAGAAATGGATTAACAAAAAACTAGATTATTACCAACTGAGATTTATTTTGGAAATGAATTTAACCCACTTTGGTGTATGAACTAAGACACTTCTATTTAGAGTCAGAACAGATTTTGTCATTGTTGTAGTTACTTAAATTTATAAGATAGTCTTAAAATTTGTACAGAAAAACAATGCCAAAAATAGCCCTGAAAATAGTGTTATGTGTCTGTATGTGTGTGTGTGTGTGGGTGTGGGTGTGTGTGGGTGTGTGTGTGTGTGTGTGTGTGTGTGACAGACAGATTTTCCTTACAAGGATCAAGCCCATACTTTAAAGCTACACCATATAGATATGGGGATATCTAGGGGCGCCTGGGTGGCGCAGTCGGTTAAGCGTCCGACTTCAGCCAGGTCACGATCTCGCGGTCCGTGAGTTCGAGCCCCGCGTCGGGCTCTGGGCTGATGGCTCAGAGCCTGGAGCCTGTTTCCGATTCTGTGTCTCCCTCTCTCTCTGCCCCTCCCCCGTTCATGCTCTGTCTCTCTCTGTCGCAAAAATAAATAAACGTTGAAAAAAAAAATTTTATAGATATGGGGATATCTAAAAACATCAATGGAACAGAAGAGAACACATAGGAAAAATTCCCTGTATAATTAGTACATGACAAAATTGATATTTTCACTCTGTGGGAAAGGAAGAGATTCTTTAATAAACTGATTGCACAACTGATTCTTCATATAAAAAGAAATACAAATGGACACCTATCTTTTAGCGTATACAACATTAAGTGTAGGATAGATTAAAATGAAGTATGAAAAATGAAACAACTAAAATCATGCAAAAATGTATTTAAAATATGAAATATCCCTCAGCAATGAAAACAATCTGTAGCTACATTCATAAAAATGAACATATTTCATAGACAAAATTGCAAACATAATATGCAGAACAATATACTCTGCCTGGACCCATTAATATGAGAGCCTCATACAGAACTACATAATACTCTGTTCAGGAATATGCGTATATGCTTTAAACCTATACGCAAAAGCAAAAGAATCAGTAAAACAAAAATGCAAGATGTTGATTATCTGCAGGGAGGGTAAAGGTGAGACATGACTGGGAGACAATGCTGTACGAATTAAGCAGCTAGGGTGTACATGGGTGTTCATTATATTCAAACATTATGTACATATTATATATCAAGTACATATGTTATTTACTTAAGAAATACAGGCACTCTTTACTTTATCTATATATAATAATGTATTGCTATACAATATAATATGCAGAATATAATACATTATTTATTTATATATTATAACTACAATATATTGTTATATATATGTAATGTGTCTTATAAACATTTGGAAGCTTATATGTATACTCTAGGGATTGGGGATAAATTTTTATAATTTTTTAATGTTTATTTATTTTTTAGAGACAGAGAGAGAGACAGAGCATAAGTGGGGGAGGGGCAAAGAGAGAGGGAGACACAGAATCTGAAGCAGGCTCCAGGCTCTGAGCTGTCAGCACAGAGCCCAACACGAGGCTCGAACCCACTAACCATGAGATCAGGACCTGAGCCTGAGTCGGACGTTTAACCAACTGAGCCACCCAGGTGCCCCGAGGATAATTTCTTAATCAAGGATGGAAATACTCAAGTTATAGTAAATGTATTTTGTCTAAATAAACAACCTTTTTCACGTGGCAAATGATGTCATAAATGCAGCATGTAAACAATAAATTTGGGAAAATATATTAAATGTACAGAGAGTATATACACTAAGACTTTTCAAACTGACCAAGGTAGATAAATAATCTAATAGAATAATGGAGAAAAGACAGGAATAAGCAATTTGTAAACAGTCACATCAAAATGATTATCCATTTTATTAAAATATACCCAAATCCATAGGCTGCCGAGTAAAGATAAAGTAAAGCAAAATGAGATATCACTTTCCCCTCATTATCTGGCAAATAAATGAAGGAAAGGTAAAACTTTGCTGGCATATATAGTTGAGAAAATGTAGTTTTACACATTGCTGATAGAAATTATGACAACCTTGGGGCGCCTAGGTGGCTCAGTCGGTTGAGCGGCCGACTTCGGCTCAGGTCATGATCTCGCGGTCCGTGAGTTCGAGCCCCGCGTCGGGCTCTGTGCTGATAGCTCAGAGCCTGGAGCCTGTTTCAGATTCTGTGTCTCCCTCTCTCTGACCCTCCCCCCGTTCATGCTCTGTCTCTCCCTGTCTCAAAAATAAATAAAACGATAAAGAAATTATGACAACCTTTGGGAAAATAAATTAGAATACCTTAAGAAACTATTTTCTTTGATTCAGAAATTCTACATCTGGGAAAAGATTCCATGAAAATAAAAACTCTGTTATGGAATAAAATTTGAACACTTTTATTACAGCATTGTTCCTAGAACAAAAAAAAAAATGGAGACAAAACTGAATGTCCACAAAGAAAGTTTAGGTTGAGTAACTCACAGCTCATTCACACAATGGAATATTACACAGCCACTGAAATCACAGTAAACCAACTGACTTGGAAAGATTTCTACAACACACGTTTAAGGAAGAAAACAAAAATGCAAACTCATACTGTAATTCTACTGTTTTATAAAACTTATTTTAAATCCTACTATATGTAGGCTTTATATGCCTACTATATACATGTTTATACATCAAGAGACTAATATGGAGAAAATTATGAAGGAATACATATCAGGTTGCCAACATAGCTAATCTTTGGTGCTAAGAAGGAATAATGAGGGTATGGAACAGTGAGAAGAGGCGCAAAGGGTAACAAAATAAATGACAATCCACGCTAAAAAAAAATCAAAGTACTGTGTATAAGGTGACCATATTTGAGGTGTTATATAAAATTATTTGTGTATATAGTGCAATTAAAATACAGTAGTAGAAGAGGGTGGCTATGTATCTTAGGATAAAATAACTTTTCCTCTATTGCCTAACAGAAATATAAATTTAAAGAATGATAAAAAATAAATAAAATAAAAAATAAAAGAAATATAAATAAAAATGGTTAAGTATAGAATTAACCCACAATAGGAAAACAGAATAGAAAGTGGGGAATTTGGGTCTTAAGCGCTGGAAGTACAAGAAGGATTTTTGGCAAGATCAGAATACATATTTCATTTACTTTCATCGATTCTATCTATAAAGTTCAACTCCTATAAAAAGTATTCTGACATTTCACGTGCTGAAACAATTCCATTCAAACAGAGTGACCCAAAAAACCACACACACACACACACACACACACACATGAAACACACAGAGATGATTTATAACAATTACAGAGAAAACTTGTCTCAAATCTCTGAAGGAAAAGAATACATACAATCTAACTGCAAAAATTAAATATCATAATTATTTTTAATTAATGGAAATTAAGAGCTATTACTTTAGGTGTTTTTAGTCAGTTCTCTGATTATCATAGCTGATCTCTAATTGTTCAAAATTTATACCACTTCTTCTCTGATTAACATCACTTAACTAAGAATTTATCCACTTAGTTTCAATATTAAACCTTTCCATCAATTTTCTGTGAAAAATTACCTAGAAATTCTCGATCAGTATGACAGAGACGTTTAGTTGGTTTTCTTTTTCAGAATTGAGAAATGGAGTTCTTTATAGTTATCCATAAGCAACAATGTAATAATTACTTTCTGTTATGATTATTATTCCTCATTATTCCTCATCTAAACACTGAAGTATGACATTAGGTAATTTTCAATAAAAGCAGCCATAGTCTTCACATATCCCGTGGTTTAGAAGAGAAATTGAAAGGCAGAGAGAGGTGTGCGTTTGAGATGTGTTTTCCTGGTACACACATACGAATAATAGAAGTATCGTGTAAGTTCGTTTTAGGGCTTAGAATGCTAACTATTTACACTGACACTGATGTATAGCTATCTAATTCTGAATTCTTCAAAGGTATGTTTGAAGCCTCTTTTCATCAGTGATTGGACACTTGACATTTCCTGGATTACACACACACACACACACACACACACACACACACACGCACACAGGTGTGCACATTCTGGATCCCCCTTTTTTTTGTTTTAATTTTTTCACTGTAAGTCTTTATTCTCACTTTTACTTGGGAGCATCAAATCCACTCTGTTATATAAAGCATAAACATCACTGAATTAGTGGAAAAAAGAGCTTATGTGTCTTTCAGACATTTGGAGCGAGTTGATTTTAAGAAGAAAATTAAAGCTTGTTCCACTGTCCATTTAATGGATGACCTAATACCATTGACTTGGCCCTTTGGATTTCAACTACCCTGGGTGAATGTATTGGGCTTCTTGCCAAACCTAGCATTTTGTCTGACAAATGCTGCTTATACTGAACCCTAAATACTCAGAGATCCTCAGATCAATCCAGTTATGCCAATTTTATTTTTTAATGCATCAAGATAAAAATTATCTTCTGAAAATAAGCCCCTGACTAAAGTTCTTACTCAGTTTAGGTATAAAGAAATGATATTTTGTGGTTATATGTGGCTCTGTATAATTCAGGGATTATTCTTCTCTCTTCCCATACATGTTAGACTAAGCCTCAATATTGTGGTGGTGATAGGCGTGAGTCACCGAAAAAGGGTCTCAGCACTCTGAAAAGGTTTCCTTAGCTGTAAAAACAATATTCTGGAAGATTATTTCCTTGGTGACAATGCCTGATCTTTTCATCATAAAAATACTGCCATAAGTACAGTAACTAAGAGAATAAGAAGACAAACATGCAGCTAAAATATATATAAAGACTTTTAAAAACTCAACAATAAGAAAATGGACAATTTGATTGCAAAATGGGCAAAACATCTGAACACACACCTCACCAAAGAAGATGTACAAATAAGATGGCAATTGAGCATAGGAAGAGATACTTAACATCTTAGGTCATAAGGGAGTTGAAATTAAAACGAAGAAAGTTGAAATTAAAACTGAACACCTACTAGGAAGGCCAAAATCCAAACCAGAGACAATACCACCAAATGCTGTGGAGGATGTGAACAACAGGAACTACTATTCATTGCTAGTGGGAATGCCAGTTGGAACACCCACAGTGACAGGCAGCTTGGCAGTTTCTTAAAAACTAAATACACTCCCACCAGCAACTACTCTCCTTGGCATACACCCAGGTGAATTGAAAACTATGTCTATACAAAAACCTGCACATAGATATTTATGGCAGCTTTATTCATAATCGCCAATGGCTGGAAGCAACCTAAATGTCCTTCAGTATGTGAACAGATAAATAAACAGCGGTAGTCTGGACAATGCAGTATCATTCAGCACTAAAAAGAAATGTACTCTCAAGCTAGGAAAAGACACGATGGAGCCTTAGATGCATATCACGATATATAAAAAGACAAGCTGAAAAGGTTAGCTACTGAATGTTTCCAAGCATATGACATTTTGGAAAAGGTAAAACTATGGAGACATTAAAAAGATCAGTGGCTGCCGGGAGTTAGAATGGAGGAAGGAATTAGTAGGTAAAACACAGAGGAGTTTTCAGGGCAGTGAAATGATTCTGCGTGATACTATAATGGTGGATACTTGGTATCAGACATTTGTCTAAACCCATAGAATGTACAACACCAAGGGTGACTCCTAATATAAGCTATGGGATTTGGTTGATAATGAGGTATAATTGCAGGTTCCTGGACTATAATCACTGCACCACCCTGGTGGGGTATGTTGATAAATCGGAAGGCTACAAGCATTGAGAGAAGGAATAGTTAGGAAGTCTGGATTTTCTGCCCAATGTTGCAATAAATCTAAAACTCTAAGAAAATAAAATCTACTTTTAAAAATGTACAGTGACTTTTGACCGACATTTTTCAATATTAAAAAAAAATATGGAGGCTCATTCAACAACCAACACTGCTATAGTTTTTGGTTATAGTGTAATACAAAGGATCATGTTTCTCAATTAATAAGTAACCAGTATGAATCCTATGAAATCACTGGTTCCAAATTTTTGACCTTCACAAAGGGCAATTTAGTATCTTAGAGAATTCAATAAAAAGAGCACTTAAAAACTAGTGTTACTCTGACAAATTTAAGTATCTGTTCATTTTTTCAAGTCAATTTTCTACCATCCCCTGGATCCCATTTCCTTAGACCACTTATCAGTCTTCCAGTATTTTACTTGAAATTTTCTCTGTAGATTACCAAATACATATTTGATTTCAATGTATACTGAAGAATATGAATATTTCAATCTCACATCCGTTTCCATTTTCTCACTAACTTAAAATTTTTTTGATGCAGAGACTATGTTTTCTCTATATTTCATCATCTATATTTCCTAACTACCACTCTCTGCATATAGTGAATAGTTAAAAAAGATACTTGGAATGATAATTGATGGCTGTATCTTAAGGAACCATAGCATTATTCATTGTTACTATTTCTTGCCTCCAAGATAAAGTGACACCAAAAAAAGTTCTCCACAAGACTGGAGACTCATTTACGGCCTTGACCAATCACCTGAGCCATGCGAGGGATAATCATAAAACTCTTCACTCTGAATACAGCATCTGCCTACTACTAAAGAGGGCACACAGAACATTCCCTGTGCTGCCCAAAGGCTGTTTCTTGACATCTGGCGGCAATCTCTCTATCCGTGTTTTGAGGCCAGAGGGTGACAGTCGAGAGAATGTTTGACAAGAGTGTACTATCACCACTTGAAATCTGTGCATGATGATGATGGGAATATCGAGACCATCATGGAAATATAATAAACCTTCGCACTAAACATTTCTCCTGACTGTGAAATGATATTTAAAACATGACAATTCTTCAACTACTTGGAAGAAATGTATTTCAAATAGAAATTAAGCAACATGAAAGTCCATTTATTATAAGATAAATCTTAGAAATGATACGTAGCTGGGCTTTCAAACTTTTATCTATAACACAAGCAACGCACAAAAAATATAGCTTAGAGATTTTAACCTATTTTCCGTGAACTCCAATTAAGAAGTGTCTCATAATGTATTCGAGTTTCTGTACAGTTTGTTAAAAAGTGAACACTACAGTGTTTTAACCACAGGCTGGTGTTCTTATATATTTAAATAAGACGGTATATATTTAAACATTGCAACTTACCCTGAAACTGCTGCATTATCCCCTTTGCATGGAATTACTGTATCTTTTATCGAAGGAAAAGGAATGTTTTCTACTACTCAAACATCATTTCCAGTAAGAAGAATGTTAATGCTAGAAAATATTTTAAGGGACAATTAACATAAAATCCATTAGCTATAACCCACTACATCCCAGAGAGAGAAACGAATACGGAGAGTAAACAGCGCGCACAAGTGAATGAACATACGGCTTTGTTGAGTCAGTGCTTTCCAAGGGCTGGATTGACTTCTGGCTCTGTCTCTTAACTCCACTCAGTCTCTGTCAGTGACCCTTGGCCGTCTCTAGCTACTCAAGCTGCAAACAGACTAAAACCAATTTGTTTTCCTTATGTTTTTAAAGCCACTAGCCTGGTATGCTAATTAGAAATAAATCGCTTGACCCATAAAAGAAACGGCAGGAAACCTGAAATGAAGGCATTATCCAAAACTTCACGCTCCTTAGTGATGCCATTTTAAATATTTCAGACAGCCTATAAATAATTAAAACCTCACCACAGCAAATTATGTCCTATTATGCAAATAAATAGCCTCCTCCCCGGTTTCATTAAAGATTCTAAATGACAAGCTGAGCAGTTTAAACATAGCAAGGTATTGCAGTGAGGCGAGAAATCTTTCAATATTTTTTTTTAATTCTTAGTGCCAAGTTTCATGTGGATTTTTACTCTAACACTTTAATTTGCATGAGCAAATAAACCTTTAATAAACCTTTTGTAAGTGGAGGAAATGCATCATTTAATTAAATTTGATTTGTTGTGAAACTATTGTGCCTCATGAATATTTAAAAGCCACAAACTCTATCTGTTACTAAAAAGAGTGCACTATATTAAGTAAGGGAGTGATTTTCAAGAAATTGATAGTCTCAGAGACTGAAAATAGAAAATAATCAATAAATGTTGTGGATAAACTTTTTAATAAAAATGACAGGTCTGCACATATATAAATTTCAATAGCATGCCCACATTTAGCCCCTTCGTGTCAGGTTTTAGGTAAAATTTTTAAACCAATGATATAAAAAACAGGTTAAGTATGAACATCGCCAAATTCATTTGTCAAAAATTTTCAGTCTTATTTTCTGTTTCTTTAAGGTATTTTCTTCATATTAAACGAACCCCAAAGTTTATATAGTAGGATACGATTACTGTAAAACACTGCAGGGAAAATTAAGAAAAAAACTATATATATATATATATATATTAGTTTAAAAATCCTTTACCTATCATACAGAAATGCCACTGAATAGAGAAATGAGCCCTACTCAAAGTATATAAATATCTTTTCCCATAAATGATTAAAATATTACATTCTCTGAAGCATATTCTCACATTCTGACTGTAATTAAAACATAATAAACACCAAAAGAGAATCTTCCATAATTGTTTTCCTGGCAATCGATTTATCAAAGCGATGTCTGTCACTTTGTAACATGGTTACAGAGCACCGCTTACAGTAATAATAAATGAATGTGGCTTTCTCTCACACAGACTAGAGAGTTCTTGAAATGCACCCTATATAGTGTTTATTAACAATTAGTGAAGGCTATTACAGGTTGGAACAATGTGTTATTTGTAGCATAAGATTACACTTGTACAAAATCTAAATGAAGAATATGTAGATTTATCTCCTCAAAAGATAAAAACAGGTTAATGTTATAATTATCTGGTATCACCATTAATGTGAATATGAATAATCCCTATGACATCTCTATTTTTAAATATTGATAAATTATTTCCACTATAGGTTGAAAGCACTCCTGATCTTTTTAGAAAGCAATTGTGATGTCATCGTGATTTCTGGAAATTCATGAAGACTGTTAGGACAGCCAACAGTTAACAGGATGTAATGCTACTTGCTAAATAAAGAAACAGTTCGGTAATTAAAAAAAAAAAAGAATGGCTTGGACTTTACCAATTTCCTCAAATTATCAACCATCATCCTAATAATGAACAGATGAATTGCCAATGATTTTAATGTTTTTATTTATTTTTGAGACAGAGAGAGACACAGCATGAGCAGGGGAGGGACAGAGAGAGAGGGACACATAGAATCTGAAGCAGGCTCCAGGCTCTGTCAGCACAGAGCCCGATGCGGGGTTCGAACTCACAGACTATGAAATCATGACCGGAGCTGAAGTCGGTCCTGACTGAGCCACCCAGGTGCCCCTGAATTACCAATTATTTTGAAAAAGTGAATTCTTTCCTCTCCAACCACCTCATGCACTCACCAAGACCAGATTCCACCTGCTCATCCTTCATTCTGCTCTCAGAAAACAAGGTCCCCCTCCTCTAGGATTATGCCTTCAATAGGCTTTTCATTCCATTGGTTCATTTCTCCTTCAGGTAATTCCTCAAACATAAGGAACTTGGCTGCTCTATTCTATTTTAAACTTCTCTTTCTCTGCCACCTCTCTTATTGTCTCTTCCCATTAAAATCAATGAATAAGCCAACAGATCAGTAAATGATCTCCACACAGGCAAATGAGATCAAGGGGAAAAACTTTTCCTTTGCTCTGTGCTCCCAACCCTCTACCAATCGTTTTTCCCACTCTCTGTTCATAAATTCCCCTGTATTATATACACTTCTGAAAACAGTGCTACATACTAATATTATAACTTTCTACATTTCCACGAACTACTGGATCCATTTTAAAAAGCTTCAGCCATGAATACTGCCATGGACAGTGTTTTCTTAAATGGTCTCTCCTGCTTTGGGAAGACAGTCTAACACCGTTCTTAAACTCCCTGTGGTTTCTGACACTTAGCAATTCACAGTCTTGAGAAAATGCCTTTCTTGGTTTCCCACATGCCTTTTCCCAGTCTCCTTCCTCCACTGATTCTCCTTTGTTTCTGTGCCCCTTTTCTGGATTAATGGTCCTCTCTCTTAACTCTATTCTGAGGTGACAGAATCTATTCCCGTGGATTTAACAACCACTTCTGTATCTAGAGGCCCCACATTTATTTCTCTGTCTGCTGTTTTGTGAATCTAAGTATCCAGCTGCCTGTCATAGTACCTTCCTTGAATGTTCTGTAAGTCTCTAAAAGGCCTGAATTTCACATCCCTAAATATCCAAAAAAAAAAAAAAAAAAAACCAAAACTGTATTCTTCTGAAAGTCCCAACTACTGCTTGTTAATCCAAGATTTGGGGGATAAAATGAAAGGAGAATGGATTGAGAGATGGGATAAATGGATACATACGCAGATAATCGTCAACAAATCTGGCCTTCATCATTTCTAATCTATTGTAATGACCCAATCAGGTTCTCTATCCCTGGCCAATGTTTGCTACTGAGGATAGTGATTTCTTACTCTGAAAACCTTTTTTTTCGTTATTCTTTTGATTAAACTTTTCAAATTTTTCCCTCTCATGTACAGAATAAAAGTCCAAATTTCTTAGCATGGCACATGGTATCACGATAACCAGACCCACTGTTGTCTGTGCTGGTTGTCTTCTGCTCCCGACCCCATACTCCCATCTCCTCCATTGGCCTGCTGAGTTCCCAGTAACCCTCCAATTCCTTTCCAGGCACTGCCTTTACCATGAAACCTTCCTTGACACACCACATACTGAGCCCATCACTACTAAGCCCTACCTCTGTAGGGCTTCTGTCCTTGCAATAAATCTTTCTCGCATATTCCACCACTATGCAGTCAATTGTTTACGTGTATTTCTGCCAACTAGACTGAGAGTTTCTCGTTTTTGTACCCTCAGCACATAGCCTTGTGTCTTCCGTATGTATCACAGATTCTTTACTACATGATCTAAAATTAAACTGATCTCATTATACATTATTAGTTATTGAGAAGAAAGAGCAGTCAATTCCACTGAAGAGAGGAAAACATAAAAAAGAGGAAATAAAATGATATGGTTTCATAGTACCATTAAAAGAGCACTGTCTTGGAGAATAATAGATAGGAATTTGAATCCTGATTCTGCTCCTTTTGAGTCTTCAGTAAATCATTTAATTTCATTGAGGTGTAGCTACCTCACCTGTAAATTCAGAAAATAATGCTTCATAAAAACCTCGATGTTATGCATAAAAATCTGTCAACTGGGGCCTGATAAGAAATCGTCACTGGAAACAAATGCTATCTACTATTGTTTTAGATTACTTTGTGGTGATCCTCCCCTAAGAAAAACCTTTTCCAAATGCTACTTGTTGGTTAAATTGAAAAATTAAAAACTCTCTGTTTTGGATAAAATTTTGGGTCAAGTAAGTACAATCTATTCTTCGGGAGTTAACTCAGTAATCTCTAGAACAAATTTATATCTTATGACTGAATCCATCCAGTTATTTCTATGTCCTAACTTTTTGTCTTTTCATTTGTTTGTATAGGAGAAAGGGACACAAATAGTAATTGGTTTAATTACTAAGAACTTCTGGAAAGTGGGTAGGGAGCTAAGGGCTGGAAGTTCTTTGAAAAGTAAATAAATGTTGATCTTACTCACAGAAACCTTGAACCAAAGAATCAAACTGTTATAATGTAGTATAAATATCAGTAATTATTACTGATAATAATGCTGAAATGAGGCCAGTTAATACTTTTAGTCACAAAACATTACCATGTGCTAGAATACAGAGAATACAACTTTGTTTTGTTGAAAATTGCATGTTGAGGAAAAGAGAGTGAAAAGGAAAACTATTTGTCATAATCCATTTCTTAGACTAAGACCAGCTGAGACCACTGAGGGGAATTCACAAGAACTTTTTAAAATACTTGTTTTAGGGGCGCCTGGGTGGCGCAGTCGGTTAAGCGTCCGACTTCAGCCAGGTCACGATCTCGCGGTCCGTGAGTTCGAGCCCCGCGTCAGGCTCTGGGCTGATGGCTCAGAGCCTAGAGCCTGTTTCCGATTCTGTGTCTCCCTCTCTCTCTGCCCCCTCCCCCATTCATGCTCTGTCTCTCTCTGTCCCAAAAATAAATAAACATTGAAAAAAAAATTAAAAAAAAAAAATACTTGTTTTACCATTAAATAATGTGCCCTCTAATTTACATTTGATCATAGTCCAACATTAGTGTTTGACATATTAGAAACATCTTATAATGGATTTTATTGTTGTCGCCTGTTTGTTTCTTTTGTGGTTTATATGTTTATATTAAAAGAGCATTATCATAACTGATATCACTGCTACCTCCTATCATAAATAGCTCCTTCAGGCTGGTAAATTACCTAGGGGAGTATAGCTGTTTTACAACCAAAACCTAAAACTGAGGTCAGTTTTACATGATTCAGGTTGATTTCTCATTTGCTACAATGGTTAATTGCAGGTAATTCTGGTGTCCATTTACACAACGTCACTGAGGAAAGTAGGCTTCTGCCATCTGACAGCTACACATTTCTTGACTGGACAGTCAGTGGATGGAGAAAGCATGAAAATTGACGATGGGTATGAGGGCTTTCAAGGCAAGTCCTAGAAGCGATGCCCGTCATTTCCTTTGACATTCTATTGGCCAGATCTCTGTCAAATGGCTAAATTGGACTTGAAAGGAACTAGGGGATGTACCTCACTTTCCTATTCACAGCGAGGTAAAGGACATCACCGTGACCAGGTAGGCAAGTTTTCCTATAATTGTTAGTATTTGTTTTGCTGTCAAATCTCACCAACTCTTACCTCTTGGCTTTAGCAACGACAGCCTTTCTTCTCATTCTACTCTCACAGTATTGCTTTCCCCTTTCAAATAATAATGCTATCAATAATCATCTCATATTATAATAATATAATCTCATGTTATTTTCATAGCTATCATTTTATTTAAGCCTCAAAACATTCTTTTAAAGAACAGATTATATCAATGTCATAAGAAAATAAACTAAGAACAAGAGAGTTCTAGAAGAATGTTAAGCAGTCAAAAAAAAAAGGCTAACAGTGGTTTTCCAAATAATTTATAGGTAGATATTAATTTATTTTTAAGCTAGGATTAGGAGTGATCTTTTTTAAATGTTTATTTTATGCTATATTTCAGGTACCATGGAAATGTAATCTTTCTTATGTAAAAAAGTATGTATGTACTTTCAAGTACATACATATTTAAAAAAATTTTTTTAATGTTTATTTATTTTTGAGAGAGACAGAGCAGGAGCAGGGGAGGGGCAGAGAGGGAGACACAGAATGTGAAACAGGCTCCAGAATCTGAGCTGTCAGCACAGAGCCCGACATGGGTCTCAAACTCACAAACTGCAAGATCATGACCATGACCTGAGCTGAAGTTGGACAGTTAACAGACTGAGCCACCCAGGTGCCCCATCAAATACATACATCTTTTTAAAAAATGTTTATTCCCTCAACATAATAAAGGCACTAAATGAAATGTCCAGAGCCAACATCATACTCAATGGAGGAAAAACTGAGAGCTTTTTCCTAAGGTCAGGAATAAGACAGGGATGCCCACTTTTATTCAAAGCAGCACTGGAAGTCCTAGCAACAGCAATTAGACAACATAAAACTTGTAAGGAAGAAGTAAAACATTCAATATTTGCAGATGACATGATGCTATATATAGATAGAAACTCCTAAAGACTCCAACAAAAAATTGCTAGAACTATAAATGGAATCAGTAAAGTCACAATATACAAAATCAACGTGCAGATATCGTTTGCATTCCTATACACTAATAATGAAGCAGCAGAAAGTGAAATTTTAAAGAATCCCATTGGAGCCCCTGGCTGGCTCAGGTGGTTGAGCATCTGAATTTGGTTCAGGTCATGATCTCACAGTTTGTGGGTTTGAGCCTCACATCAGCTCTGTGCTGACAGCTCAGAGCCTGGAGCCTGCTTCGGATTCTGTGTCTCCCCCTCTCTCTGCCCCACCCTTGCTCATGCTCTGCCTCTGTCTCTCTCTCAAAAATAAATAAACATTATTTAAAAAAAAACTCATTTATAATTGCACCAAAAAACAATAAAATACCTAGGAATAAATTTAAGCAAAGAGGTGAAAGAGCTGTACTCTGAAAACTATAAAACACTGTGAAAGAAATTCAAGACGATGTAAAAAAATGGAAAGACATTCCATGCTCATGGATTGGAAGAACAAATATTGTTAAAATGTCTATACAACCCAAAGCAACCTACGGATTTAATACAACCTCTATCAAAATACAAACAGCATCTTTCACAGAACTAGAAGAAGTAATCCTAAAATTTGTATGGAACCTCAAAAGACCTTGAACAGCCAAAGCAATATTGAAAAAGAAAAACCAGCCTGAAGGTATCATAATTCCAGATTTTAAGTTATATTACAAAGTGGTGGTAATAAAAACAGTAATGGTATAGACATAACATGAGACACATAGGTCAAAAGAATAGAAGAGAAAACCCAGAGTAAGTCCACACTTAAATAGTCAATTAATCTTCGATAAAGGAGGAATGAATATCCAATGGGAAAAAAGACAATCTCTTCAACATATGGTGTTGGGAATACTGGACAACAATATGCGAAAGAATGAAATTTGACCACTCTTTCACCATACACCTTAAAAAAAAACAAAAAACTAAAAATGGATTAAAGAACTCTATGTGAGATCTGAAACTATGCAAACCCTTAAAGAGAGCACAGGCAGTAATCTCTTTGACATCAGGTGTAGCAATATTTTTTCTAGATATGTCTACTGTGGCAAGGGAAACAAAAGCAAAATTAAACTATTTGTACTTCATAAAAATAAATTTCTGCATAGCAAAAGAAATAATTAATAAAACGAAAAGGCAACCTTTGGAATGGAAGAAGATACTTGTAAATGACATACCTGATAAAAGGTTAGTATCCAACATCTAGAAAGAACTTATGAAACTCAACACTCAAAAAACAAATAATTAAAAATGGGCAGAAGACACGAGTAGACATTTTTCCAAAGAAGATATGCATATGGACAACAGACACATGAAAAGATGATCACCATCACATATCATCAGGGAAATGCAAATTGAAACTACAATGAGAAACCACCTCACATCTGTCAGAAAGGCTAAAATCAAAAACAGAAGAAACATCAAGTGTTGATGAGGATGTGGAGAAAAAGGAATCCACCCACAATGTTCATGGCAATGCAATTTGGTGCAGACATTGTGGAAAACAGTATGGAGGTTCCTTAAAAAATTAAAAATAAAACTACCCTCCCATCGAGGAATCACACTACTTGCTATTTACTCAAAAAATATAAAAAACACTAATTCAAAGGGATACGTGCACCCCTACGGTTGTTGCAGCATTATTTACAATAGACAAGGTATGAAAGCAGCCCAAGTTGTCCATCCATAGATGAATGCATGAAGAAGATGTGTTATATATGTGTAGATCCTATATATAATGGGATATTATTCAGCCATAAAAAGGAATGAGATCTTGCAATTCGCAACAACGTGGATAGAGCCAGAGAGCATAATGCTAAGTAAAATAAGTCAGTCAGAGAATGACAAATACCATATTATCTCACTCATATATGTAATTAAAAAAAAAACAACAAATGAGCAAAGGAAACAAAAGAGAGAGAGAGAGAGAGAGAGAGAGAGAGCAAGAGACAAACCAAGAAAAAGACTTTTTTAACTATAAAGAAAAACTGATGTTCACCAGGGGAAGTGGGGTGCGGTTAGGAGAGACAAGGGATGGGGATTAAAGAGTGCATTTATCATGAAAAATAAAATAAAATGATAAAAACATTCATTCCAGGTCGATTTTTCTCTTAATATAATCTTAAGGATGTGGCATGATCTTTTCATTAATTGTAATCTTAATAAATGCATGAAAAATTTTTAGGCTTTATTTTGAAGTCTATGGGTGCCTTTGAGAAGAAGCTTCAGGATAATGTGGTAAAAACTATCAGATTACAATTATACGCAAAACAATGTCACTTTCCATTTTCAGACAGAACCCTTGAACTTCTTCTGTTTAGCAATGCCAACCAACTTTTGCAAACTGCATGAGAAAGTTTTTATACTTTAAATATCTTAATAAAAGAAACCACCTTCATTTCTAATTTTTTTTCTGTTTCCATGAAGTACTTTGAGTTAAAATTATCCTGCCTTTTCTCTTTTGGTAATTTAAAAATGCTTTTTCACTATTGATTATGCCTTTCGACTGCCCACTACTAATGCTGATAAAAAAATACAGCATTTCAACATTATGCAGACTTTTCCTTTACTCCAGAACTAAAGTCTGAAAAAATGAACGGAAACTATCACTGATATATTTGGCATTTAAGTATTTAGCAGGTTTTTCCCTTCTTGAATTGAAATAATTCTGAAACTGTACTGCATATACATTTTAAACAGAATTATTTTAAATCCTCGCTATCCTTGACATATTTAATTGAGCTACTTGTTTTTAAGGTTTAGTTTTTTGACTTAAGAATGTTGACTAATTTATAACTGCTTAAAACCCTTTACACATTTATATATTTATTCTTGAGAAAGATTAGCAGTCCGGCTTTACCAACTGCAAAACTTTGCCCTTTCCGTCTGCATGCTAATTTTAACTTCGTCTTCCTTGAAATTTTTATTTCCCTGCTTCTATTAATTTATTCACTTACTTCTCATTTACTGATACATTTTATAAGCTGCCACACATTCTGTCTATTATGAGATATACATACTTATGTGAGCCTGATTTCTTTTAGCAGATCCAAAATGATAAATCAGAGTTAGTCATTAGTAGTCTCTGCATGGCCTGTAGTGCAGCTCTTAGAATATTTTGCTGAAAGGTGAGTAATTCTAGGTAATAACTAAAGAGAATAATTCAAACATACTAAGTCAGTTTACTGTTCATTAGGAGTAAATATTTGAACTAAGGTACTCAAAATACATGTTCTCAGGGTGGGGGGCCCAGTTGGCCCAGCTGATTAAACATCTGGCTCTCGGTTTCGGCTCAATCACGATCTCACGGTTGATGGGTTCAAGCCCCATGTTGGGCTCTGGGCTGACAAGCGAGGAACCGCTTGTAATTCTCTGTCCCTCTGTCTCTGTCCCTCCCTGTCTGTCTGTCTGTCTGTCTCTCTAAAAATAAATAAATAAACTTTAAAATATACACAGTTTATTTAAATATATATGCGTAGGCACAAATGTTTATTCAAATATGTATATGTGTATACACACAAATGTTTATGTGTATGTATACATAAATACACACACACACACACTCAGGGTACTATCACAGTCCAATTATACAAACAAGAAATTATGTTAAAACATACTTCTATTTATTTTATTCAAAAAAACTGTTTTGAGGTGACCTTAGATTCACACGCAGTGTATGAAATAATATGAAAGGTCGCACGTACCGTTTACCCAGTTTCCCCTCATGACGACCCCTGGCAAAGCTATAGTACAATATACAACTAGCACATTGACATTCATAAGTTCAAGATACAGAATAATTCCATCATCCTGAGGTTCACCAATTGTTTTAGTTACCCAGGGCTGCCCTAACAAATTACCACAAACTGCACAGCTTAAAACAATGGGAATTCATTCCCTTGCAGTACTGGAGATGAGAAGCCTGAAACCAAAGTGCCAGGAGGGCTGGAGTCCCTCCAAAGGCTCCAGAAGAGAATGCTTCTTCCACTGGTGGTGGCTCCAGGTACTTGGTTTCTGGCTGCCTTGCTTTAATCTCTGCCTGTGTCTTCATGTTGGCCTTTTCTTTGTCTGTGTCTTTTCTCTCTCCTAGAAAGACACTTATCATCGGATTTTGGGTCCAGCCAGATACTCTAGAACGATCTCATTTTCAGATCCTTAATTAAATATGCAAAGACCCTTTTCCCAAAGAAGGTCACAGTGGCAGGTTCCGGGGTCAGGCCGTGGCTATACTTCTTGGGAAGGGCTACGTTCTATCTGTTGTGTCCGTTTCTAGGCAAATTCAGATCCTTCCATTCTTAAACAGTGGCGACCACCAGACAGTTCTCCTTTTGATAGTTTTGCCATTTCAAAGATGTCAGAATAGAATGAACAGAATCATATAATACGTAACTTTTGGGGATTGACTTTTTTCACTGAGCATAATTCTCGTTGTTGCATGTATCAGTAATTCATTCCTTTTTATCAGTGAGTAGCAGTCCACAGTATGGATGTGCTAATTTGTTTACCCATTCACCTCCTGAAGAACCTAAGGGTTGTTTCCAATGTGGATATTATAAATGATGCTACTATGAACATTAATATACAGTCTATATTCCCATGAGATCAAAACCAAAGAGCCCAATTTCTAGATTTTAGAGTAAGTGCATGTTTAATTTTTTTAAGAACCTGTCAAACTGTTTCTCACTATTGAGTCTGAGAAATATGTAGTGATACCTCATTGTGGTTTTGATATGTATTTTCATAATTGGTAATGACTTTGAGAATCTTTTCATATGCTTATTTCAGAACTGTTTACAAAGCCAAAGTGTTTAGTTTCACTGAAATCCAATTTATCAGTTTTTCTTTGGATGGGTCATGATTTTGCTGCCAAGACTAAAAGTTTTTTGCTTAGCCCTAGAACTCAAAGATTTTATTCTCTGCTTTATTTTACAAGTTATATTGTTCTATACATACATTTAAGTCGGTGATGTGTTTTATTTTAATGTTTATTTATTTATTTTGAGAGAGAAAGAGAGAGCAGGGGAGGGGCAGAGAGAGAGGGAGAGAATCCCAAGCAGTGTCCACACTGTCAGTGCAGAACCCAATGTGGGCTCGATCTCATGAACCATAATATCATGACCTGAGCCAAAGTCAAGAGTTCAACACTTACCAACTGAGCCACCCAGGTTCCCCAAGTCTGTAATATGTTTCGAAACATATTAGTGAAAGATTTTTTCCCCTCATAGACATTCAGTTCCTCCAGTTCCATTTATTAAAATGCTTTTGTGCCTTTCTCAGCTATTAGTTGAGTATACAGGTGTTTGTTTATGTATACTTCTGTATTCTCTAACTCACAAATGACAAAACATCAGTCTTAATAAACACAGTTGTATAGCAAATCTAACTTTTTTAGCCTTGCATTATTTCTCCTCTCTTTCAGAGACTCCAGTCACACAATTATGTTTTAATATCTTTTTTTATAGTTACATAGATTCCCGAGATGCTGTTAATTTCTTTTTTCTATTTTTCTCTGTTGTTCAGATGGGGCAATCTTGTTTTAACTCATTTTATCTTCCAGTTCAGCGATGCTTTCCTCTGTTTTTTCCATTCTGCTGTTAAGCTTATCTACTAAACTGTTTACATTAGTTATTTTGTAAACTTTATCTTTATATTTTGAGGAAGAGAGAGAGACAGCGTGGGAGAGGCAGAGAGAGAGAGGGAGAGAGAAAGGTACAATCCCAAGCAGGGTCCGTGATGTCAGCACAGAGCCCGATGAGGGGCTCAATCTCATGAAGCATGAGATTATGACTTGAGCTGAAACCAATACTTGGACGCTTAAAAGACTGAGTCACCCGGGCACCCCTAGTTATTTATTTTTAAACGCTCAAAATTCCCTTTGGTTCTTCTTTATATCTCGTAGTTGTTTGGTTTTTTTTCCATGCACATTCTAATTTGTGATTGCTCATTCAGGCATTTGATCATGCATTTGATCATGGCTGTTTTATAACTTTTTAAGATGATTCTGTAATTCTCTTAACTTGCTATGTGCATCTTTTGACTGTTCCTTTAATTCAGTATCAGATCTTCCTGTGTCTTGACATGATAAAAGATTTTCAGCTCAAAACTGGGCATTTCTTATTATAACACTCTTCTTTAACATCTCCCGGTTTGGTTGCCTTTCTCTAATTCCATTCTGCCAGGAGAAGGAGATGGATATTACCTCCTCACTGCCAGGGAGAGCCAGAAGTTCAGATTCCCACTCAGTCTGCCTCCTAACCCTTGCTAGGACTCTCCACTAGGACTTTTGTGATCCCACCTTAGTGGAAAAGTAAAGGGATGTGTTTCTACAAAATATCTGCTGTCACCAAGGCAAGACGATAAAGGGGGGTTTATCCAGTCAGAGAGGATGGAAGTCTAGGCTACCATTTGGTCTCTCTAACATCAACCTAACAGAGTTTGGGGGTAACTCATTACATCCTCAAGAGAAAGCAGCTCCTGGCTCCCCACTCAGCCTTTCTTCATAGGGGCAGGAGTGGGGTCACAGGTTTGTTCTGTGGTGTTTGAGTGGAGTTCATGGGTTATGTCTAATGTGTAATATTTTGCTAGGCTCCCCCTTTCCTAGCTCTTTGGCTAGAAATAGCAGACTTCCATTTTGGTATATATTTGTCTGTCTATATCAGAGACAGCTGAGCTGTCCAGTAGGGATATTGCTTAATAGCAAATCTTTGTATGTTTCTGCATTGAGAAATTATATTTCTCTTTTTTAAGGTTTATTTATTTTTTTTAATTTTTTTTTCAAATTTTATTTATTTTTGGGACAGAGAGAGACAGAGCATGAACGGGGGAGGGGCAGAGAGAGAGGGAGACACAGAATCGGAAACAGGCTCCAGGCTCTGAGCCATCAGCCCAGAGCCCGACGCAGGGCTTGAACTCACGGACCGCGAGATCGTGACCCGGCTGAAGTCGGACACTTAACCAACTGCGCCACCCAGGCGCCCCAAGGTTTATTTATTTAGGTAATCTCTACACCCCATGTGGGGCTCAAACTCATGACCCTGAGATCAAGAGTTGCACGCTTCTCCAACTGAGCAGGCCAGGTGCCTCAAGAAATTGTATTTTTTAAATCCAATTATAATTCCTCAGAAAATTATCTAAAGGCTAATATCAATTTGATAATAGAGGCAGGGCTTATTGGAAAATCCATGATCATTTTCTTCATAGTTTATGATGAATATAAATCAATAGTGTTTTTTCTTTGAGAATACATGGATAAATTGTGGCATCTGGGTGGCTCAGTTGGTTAAGTGTCCAACTTCGGCAGAGGTCATAATCTCACAGTTTGTGGTTTGAGCCCCGCACTGGGCTCTGTGCTGACAGGTCAGAGCCTGGAGCCTGCTTCAGATCCTGTGTCTCCCTCTCTCTCTGACCTTCTCTCTCTCTCAGTCTCTCTCTCTCTCTTTCTCTCTCTCTCTCTCTCTCAAAAATAAACATTTAAAAAAAAGAATACATAGATAAGTTAAACATATGACACCCAAGCAATCCTGAAAAAGAAAACTGAAGCTGGAGGCATCACAATCCCAGACTTTAGCTTCTACTACAAAACTGTAATCATGAAGACAGTATGGTACTGCCCCAAGAACAGACACTCAGATCAATGGAACAGAATAGAGAACCCAAAAATGGACCCACAAACGTATGGCCAACTAATCTTTGACAAAGCAGGAAAGGCTAGCCAATGGAGTAAAGACAGTCTCTTCAGCAAATGGTGTTGGGAAAACTGGACAGCGACATGCAAAAAAGTGAACCTGGACCACTTTCTTATACCAGACACAAAATAAACTCAAAATGGATGAAAGGCCTAAATGTAAGGCAGGAAGCCATCAAAATCCTTGAGGACAAAGCAGGCAAAAACCTCTTTGATCTTGGCCACAGCAATTTCTTACTCAACACGTCTCCAGAGGCAAGGGAAACAAAAGCAAAAATGAACTATTGGGACCTCATCAAAATAAAAATCTTCTGCACAGCTAAAGAAACAATCAGCAAAACTAAAAGGCAACCAACGGAATGGAGGAAGATATTTGCAAATAACATATCAGATAAAGTGTTAGTATCTAAAATCTATAAAGAACTTATCAAACTCAACACCCCAAAAACAATCCAGTGAAGAAATGGTCAAAAGACATGAATAGACACTTCTCCAAAGAAGACATCCAGATGGCTAACAGACACACGACAAAATGCTCAACATGACTCATCATCAGGGAAATACAAATCAAAACCACAATGAGATACCACCTCACACCTGTCAGAATGGCTAACATTAACAACTCAGGAAACAATAGATGTTGGCCAGGATGCAGAGAAAGAGGAAATTTCTTTTTCAGTGCTGGTCAGAATGCAAACTGGTGCAGCCACTCTGGAAAACAGTATGGAGGTTCCCCCCAAAATTAAAAATAGAACTACCCTATGACCCAGCAATTGCACTACTAGGTATTTATCCAAGGGAGACAGGTATACTGTTTCAAAGGGGCATGTGCACCCCAATGTTTATAGCAGCACTATCAACAATAGCCAAAGTATGGAAAGAGCCCAAATGTCCATAGATGGATGAACGGATAAAGAAGATGTGGTATATATAAAATGGAGTATTACTTGGCAATCAAAAAGAATGAAATCTTGCCATTTGCAACTATGTGGATGGAACTAGAGGGTATTATGCTAAGTGAAATATCTTAGGACTTCACTCATAGGAGGACTTTAGAACACAGAATAGATGAACATAAGGAAAGGGAAGCAAAAATAATATAAAAACAGGGAGGGGGACAAAACATAAGAGACTCTTAAATAGGGAGAACAAACAGAGGGTTACTGGAGGGGTTGTAGGAGGGGGGATGGGCTAAATGGGTAAGGGCATTAAGGAATCTACTCTTGAAATCATTGTTGCACTAATTTCTAACTACTTTGGATGCAAATTTACAAATTTATTAATTAATTAAAAAATAAATAAACATTCAAAACAATTAAACATATGACAAAGCATGTGTGCAAAGTATTGTATGCGAAACATGTGTGCCATGCACTCTTTGCTTAATGACTCCATCACATTACGCATCATTCTCTTTTGTTTTGCATGCATATATATCCCACGCTTATGGAGGTATTTGCCACTATTCTTTCAGTTTATAAAACTTTGTTCCTAGTGTGTGAATATGAATTGCTCAAATCAAAGTAGCCATTCTGACTTCAGAGCTCTGCCTGACACTGCTAGGTTCCTAGATTCAGCTGTGTGTTGTTTTATTTCTCTTACTGGAAGCAAAATATTATGCAACCCTTCGGAAAAAAGATCAGAAAGCCACTCAGAACTGTTGGTGCTACACAGAGCTTGTACAAAGTCATCCCTCAGCATTATTTAGATGGTTAGGGGTAGAGATCAAACAGTTGGGGCATTCATTAGTATCTAGTGTTCCTTAGAATCAAAGGGTATTAAATGGCGCAGTTTCACAGTTTGGGGGTTTGGGGCCTTGGTTTTCCAGGTTACAAAAATCTCCTTCCAGTTACCATTACTTTTTAAAATACATATTACCTCTTTCCCTCTTTTGAGTCAGTCTCTCTCTTCTCTACATTCTACTCTAGTTTCCTAAATTCTCCTTAGGTGTAGACCCACTCCATGCTCATTTTTTTACTATCCTTTGAAAATATATCCACGTAGGCAAGCTTGCTATATTTTCATATACCGAGAAAAAAATGACCCGATAAACAATTTGATGCAAACATTTCAATAACACTTTGGCAGTCTAGTTTCCAAAGATATATACTGAAAATTCACTCTGAAATTCCTACACTGAATCCTTCTTTCTTATACCATGAAATAAGTGCAATTACCATCAATTTAAGAGAATATGTTTTCTGTAAATGTACTTTGTTACAGATTCTTACAAAAAAGAAGAACACAAAAATTCTATTTTAATATAGTTGGTGCCAAATTTTCCTGGGTTTTAGAAATGGTGTGTGTGTGTGTGTGTGTGTGTTTTCAACTTTTTATGGAAAAATTTAAACATATACAAGATCAACTTCTAGTCAACCAAGTGCTGAGACTCAAATAATCTGATGTATTTTGCTTTTAGTGTTATTTTTGTGCACAACATAATTTTTAGAAGAAATTGCAAAGGAAATACAGATTGTGCAGATAGCAGATGTTCAATTTTTAATAAACAAATCGTAAAACTGATAACTATGATAAACATGCCATATGTAAAAACTGATACAATGAAGACAAAAACCCCAAAAGATGAAGCACTGTGGACTTCAACACAGTCGTGAAGGATGAAGCTGGTAATTCTATTATGTATGTAAATGAAAAATTGAACACATAAATGGTGAATAAACACATGGAAAATGTTTAACCTAACCATTAAACAAAGAGATTAAGACTAACCTCAAACTTAATTTGGACAGTTACAAACAATGTAAGGATTAGATGAAAAAGGCACTCAAAATGTTTGTAATGTAACTTGTCATCATATAGCAAAGAAATAGTAAATAAAATGATGAAATAATTCACATCTAGGATTTTACATCTTAACGATATGCAAATTGGATAATGTTTTATTCTCAAGTAATTTTTTATATTAATTACTCTTTATATCTAGTGGATTGGAATTATACATCCACCCATGACCCCCCACATTTTAACTACGTAAAAGCATACACTAAATGGCATGATAAACTTTTGGCCACTGAAATTTTTTTTTTAACAACAGGAGAAAATAACTGTCATACAATATTAAATAAAACTTGCATCATTGGTCTTACATGCATAAATGACAAGAATTCCTTGTTTTTGACAGGTGAGATCAGTGATAACATTTACCTTCATCTCTGCCCCTCTCTATAGTATTCAAATGAACTACAATGAAAGGGCATTACATTTATAAGGTACACCCACCTTGAGAATAAAACAGATGATCTGTTTTTTTTTTCCTGTGGAGCTAACCTAAAATGGCACCACAGACTGAGAGCTGAATCCACATCTTACATGAGGTAAGTACACGCAACACGAAAGAACCTATATGGAAGAGCGTGGCAGGGAAGCTGGTGCCAGGAATCTGTAGGTGGATTTGAACTTGACTCGCCAGTCAGTTATAGAAGTAAAGGCCATGCATAGAAAAAGAATTCCAAATGAGTAATAACATTTTTGTGTGATGTAGACCATGTTTCCTGAGCAGGCTCTTGAACTTGACCTGCCTTGAAGAATCCCTGTTGTGGAGGTTTGATCTCCTCCTTGTAGGGATCTCAGGCTCCTGGCAGTGCTATAGCAGCAATCTATGGGGAGAGCTGCTGGAAGCCAAGCAAAGAGCATAAAAGCTAACAACACTTTGCCTAGCAAAAGATAACTCAATCAAAGAGAAGGGAAGAACGGGATTTTTTTTTTCCAATACATTTTAGCAGACAGGGCAGGCTTAGAGAACAAAGTAACACTATGTGAAGCAACAAATGAGAGCTACACTGAAACCTCCTGGAAAAATTATTTATAAGAAACACACTGCTAACAGTATTAATGCATAATTTTGGAAGATGAACACACAGCAATTAAAACAAAACATAGAATTTTAGAAAAATAATGGACTTTCCTACAGAATACATTTTATTTCAAATAGTGGATGATCTCATACATTTCTTGGAAAGAAAATAAAAAAGTAAATGTTTGCCTGCAAAGTTTACTTTCTATATATGTTTTATTTATGATATACTTTATCTCCTTACTTATATTGATTTTCTCTACATTTTCCTTCTACAGAAAAAAAAGTATGTGCATTTAATATTTGTCTTAATCTCTGAACTTGGACCCACCTTAAAGATATTCATGTACATGGGGCACCTGCGGGCTTAGTCAGTTAAGCATCGGACTCTTGATTTCTGCTCTGGTCATGATCTCACAGTCCGTGAGTTCGAGCCTCCCATCGGGCATTGCACTTGACAACTAGGAGTGTGCTTGAGATTCTCTCCCTCCTTCTCTCTCTGCCCCTCCCCCACTGCCATGTGCACTCTCTTTCAAAAAAATAAATAAACCCTAAAAATGCAAAAAGTAAAAAAGATACTCATCAATATGATTCTACATATTTTTACTTTGTGTCTTTGTTGAAGGCAGAACTTATATATTATTTTGCTCACTGACTATATTAGAAAACCAAAATCTCCAGGGATTAAGGACAAACCAGATGCAGGTAAACCTGGGATTTAAAGTATTTTCTAGTTGTGAAAGCTGACTCAATATAAAGCACATAATCAACAAAGTTTACCTAAAATAATTTTAGCATGATTACCATAAACTCTCTCCTACAAAAGAGTAAAATGTTCAAGATACCAAGAGGTATCTAACATTATATTCATTACAGTAGCAACAAAAAATAGGTACAAGATAGTTCCTGCTCTCCAAACATCTACAGCGACATCACGATTTCTAATCATCAATATTCCTCCACTGGTTTCCAAGAAAGACTCTGTTGAGCCTTGAACCTTCTCAGGGTAGTAAGTACAGGATGATCCAACATGTGTTTTCTCCAATGCTTTACTCAGTGCTTCCTAACAAGTAAGAGCAACCTGTCCCATTGATGATACGATGAAGTGTTTCTAAAGCACGGTCTGGGGGCGCCTGGGTGGCTCAGACAGTTAAGCGTCCAACTTCAGCTCAGGTCACAATCTTGCGGTTCGTGGGTTCGAGCCCCGTGTTGGGCTCTGTGCTGACAGCTCAGAGCCTAGAGCCTGCTTCCGATTCTGTGTCTCCCTCTCACTTGGCCCTCCCCCGCTCATGCTCTGTGTCTCTCTCTCAAAAATAAACATTAAAAAAAATTAAAGCATGGTCAAGTCTTCTGTTTTCTCAGTGGGTTGTTCCCCCTCTATGCCTCTTGCAACACTTTAACTCTGAATACTCTGAGAAGTCTTTAAGCTAGAAGAGCCTCCCTCAAGAGGTCGTGTTTTCAGAAGGCCTAGTTTTAATGCTGATCAGCAGGCCCTATGGGCTGGAGGCCCATCTTTCAGCTTCTCTTCGGACAATGACCAAATGACTCCCATTTTCATAAGGTTGGAAGGGTAAATGTCTATGTGGTAAAAACAAGCTTCTCTACAGTTTATTGATGCCAGATAAACTAAAGGAGAGCCAGTTAAATTTGAATTTGAGATAAATAATGAAAGAATTTTAGTCAAGTATGTTTCAAATATTGCATGTGATTTCCTTATGCTAAAAGTTGTTCACTGTCCTAAATTCAATTTTGTAAAGTGATTATTTATTTTGAGAGAGAGAGAGAGAGAAAGAGAGAGAGAGAGAGAGAGAGAGAGAGAGAGAAAGGTAGAGAGAGAATCCTAAGCAGGCTCCACGGTATCAGTACAGAGCCCCAATGTGGGGCTCAGCCTCATGAACTGTGAGATCATAACCTGGGCGGAAATAGAGAGTTGGACACTTAACCAACTGAGCCACCCAGGTGCTCCTGTCTTTAATTCAAATTTAACTGAGTTTCCAGTATTTTAATTTGTTAAATTTTATAAGAAGGCTTCAAGGTCTGGATTTCAGATCTAAATGAGGAGGGTATCTAAACTCGTCCTCTGTGACACTGTATACAAAATGACTTATATTTTGAGAATACAAACATTACACTTTATTGTAATCACCATCTAACTTTATTAGTTGCACTGCTTATAACTCAGGGTAGAGGAAAGCAGAATCATATGTTAAGTGCTTTATGTTCATAATCTAAGTATATTATCACAACCACCCTGTGGGGTAATAACCTTTTTTAACCACATTGTAAAGATGAGAATACTCAGGTTTATGCATTTTATCCTTTACATAGGACATACAGCTACTAGTGGCAAAACGGGCTTCCCGCCAAATCTCCCTCACCCCAGAGGCTGTTCTTAAGGCAGAGAAGTTAGGGGACAAGAAAAATAAAAATGTATTGCCCTGCAAATGAACCAGCTATTAAATATTCTAATTGTTAAATTGTTTCTTGGTGCTTGAATGAATCAGTTCATATCTGTAATCAATCAATTTATATGTTAAGTTCCTACAAAAGAATTACACTCTAAAATTTAAGAGAGCTAACCAAATCACTGTTACTAACAGTAGTCAACATTCATTCATATTGTAGTGTTCCCAAAAGTAACCCCTCAAGATTGTTAAAAAGGCAGATTCCCATCTCCTATTCAGAAAAATTCTGTTTCAATCGTCTGTGCTGGACTCAGGGTTCACATTTTCAACAGTCTCTCCACTCAGTTCTGACACACAGATGACCCATCAACCATGTTTTCACAAATACAGAGTTAATAAATAGCTAAGTCTAGCTCTGAATTCCAGAAATGTTATATTTCAGGAATATCTTGCAAACTAAGTATAAATGAATTAGATATTTATTCTAAAAAAGCTTGGGTTCTCATGAAAAAAAAATCCCTCATATGTTATTAGTTGCTTCTATTAGGTTATTCATTTCCAAACTTTCTCGTGCATGAAAATTACCTGGAATGCTTGGAAAAGCAAATTCCTGGGCCCTGTCCCCACAGACATTGATTCAGTAAGTCTGGGGTATGGAAAGAAGGTCCAAAAAACTTCCACCTGTACTAACGCTGTCAGAGATCAGATCACAGCATAGGCACCAGGATGTTAGTTGATTTAAAAGGTCATCACAGCAATTATATATTTGCTTTTGGCAATCTTCCTACGTAAAGAGGAAATGTAAGATGGACTTGAACGTAGAAAGACAATAGGTATTCTTAGAATATATACCTTAGATATATAGATATTCTAAGAATATTAGATATTCTTAGAACACATAAAGTTAGAATATAATATGCAGGGGCACCTGGGTGGCTCAGTCAGTTAAGAGTCTGACTTCGGCTCAGGTTATGATCTCGCAGTTCATGAGTTCAAGCCCCGCATCAGGCTTTGTGCCGACAGCTCAGAGCCTGGAGCCTGCTTCAGATTCTGTGTTTCCCTCTCTCTCTGCCCCTCACCTCCTCTCAAAAATAAATAAATGTAAATAATTAAAATATAATATGCAGAAAGATAAAGTGAAGAATATATTTTCCAGAAAGGATCTACATCAGACCAACAGTGTAGTACAGTTCATTGGACAACTAAAACTTATGACTGACTTCCTATATTAAAAACACTATAAATTTGTCGAACCTGGTAAGGATAACCAAAACACGGATAAGTGGACTACTCCCAAGGTCTCTTGAGATACAAATTGAAGTTAACAATTTTTTTTATTACTTTAAATATTTTTCTAGCATATTCCTTCCTTTGTTTCCTTTTCTGAGGGTCCAAAATGTAAGTTACATAGGAAGAAGGATAAAGGTAGATTTTTAAAAATTATATAATTGTAATAAATGTTAATGTTTCCTGAGAGGTTACAAGGTACCAAGTACTATGTAAGCACTTTATATAATTGTTTACTTTATTCCTCAGTGCATCTTTAAGAAACTGATGTTAACACACTCATTTTAAGGGTAGGAAGGTAAGATCTAGGTAGCTCCCAAACTCTTTGTCAAAAGTCACAATGCTGGTAAAATACCAGAGCCAAAATACAGAGAAAAGCCCATCACACCCTTAAGTCCTCTAGTTACAGAGAGAAGGCTAATGAAATATGTCAGGCCAAAAGTAAAAAGGTGCTACACCAAGAAGGGAAAGTCAAGAAGGGATGGACGGCTGCCATTTTGAGTGGTTTGTTTGTTTAATTTGGCCTGGATCCCATTCCCCAGGATATCAGAGAATGTTGTGGTATTAATGTTAGTACCGAAGACCTCCATCTTAATTTAACATCCAAGTTTCATTTTGGCTCAAAGTTAAAACCCCTCAGTCCATTTCCAGTATTTATACCCTTATGCTTGCTCCTGTTCACTTTTTTTTTGAAGTATTAACATTCTTTTTTTCCTCACAGATTTTAAGCTTCTTCAGAAAGGCAACAAAGGCTGGCTGTAGGTGTTCATTCGAAGCATGTTAATTGTTCTCCATCACTTTGAGAATGTGTCTTAACCACATTCGGATCCCCAGAGGATTCTAGTACCAGGGCTCACATATGAGGCTCTAAATATATGTCAAATCGAAATGGACAAGTCTGTGGCCATCACTGTTCTGTGATGCCAGATATATATATACTCACTCAATTTAGATACAAAACTAAATATTCCAACTCTGGCACTCTGAAGACAAAATGATTTAATTACTGTTAGGCTTATCCTTATCTGAATCTATTTATACAAATCAAAACCACCCCCTTTTCTTCTTTCATTTTCTTTTATCTCAAATTGTAGTTTTCAATATTGCTGCCAGACAGCAGGAACAATGAAAGGCAGAGATAAGAAGCCAGGGGCTGAAAAAGAGGTGATGATGAAGAAATTGAATTATTGCATAGGGCAGCGGATGAGTTCATTAATATATATTAATCCAAATACCTTGCCTTACATCCATCTATATTCTTATTTAGGTGATCTTAACAATCTTAAATAACATTTAGAATTATACTTAAATGTGATTTGAAAGACTTTACTGGAGAAAGCTGTCAAAAGCATAAACACTGACCACAGAGAAAAAAGAAATTAAAGGAAAAATTTATAGAAGGATTTTTGCGTGTTTAAAATTCAAGGAGTTTTCAGTTAAATTCAGCAAATCAACATAAGATACAAAAAAGTCACAGGAAAGTGTATCAAGACTGACATTTCCTTTTAATCTCTGTATGCGTTCATGTAAAACACATTCACCATTTTTAAAAATAGAAACATGAAGTATTTTGTTTTCAATGTACTGTAGACTGTTATACACTTTATTTAAAAAATGTTTTTTTTTTTCCCAAGAGGATAATTTTAATATGGTCATTCAATATAGTTAATAATAGGGGCGCCTGGGTGGCGCAGTCGGTTAAGCGTCCGACTTCAGCCAGGTCACGATCTCGCGGTCCGTGAGTTCGAGCCCCGCGTCAGGCTCTGGGCTGATGGCTCAGAGCCTGGAGCCTGTTTCCGATTCTGTGTCTCCCTCTCTCTCTGCCCCTCCCGCATTCATGCTCTGTCTCTCTCTGTCCCCAAAATAAATAAAACGTTGAAAAAAAAAATTAATAAAAATATAGTTAATAATAGCTTCAGTAGTAATTTGACTATTAAAGAAAAGATATAAGACAAGGAAATGAAAATACAGTTTAATCTAATCACCTGGGAAAGAACTAAGTATATAGTTATTTAAAACAACATTTTATTGATGAAGAAATGAGATTTGGACAGGGTTCATGTTTTACCTAAAATTCTGCTTCTAGTAAGTAGTGAAACCCAAACTTAAACACACGACCATCTAACTCACTGCACTCAACTATACTCAAACATATTTGAAGAAAAATAATAATCAGGTTTTCCAGGAAGAGGTTATGAGAGATGTGGGTGCTCAAAGAGGGTGATACCACTGAGGATGAAGGCAGGAAGGCGTTCTACTCTGGAAGGATGTGAATGTCACGATAAGACATGTGCACTGAATATGCTAGGAAAGAAGAGCCAAGAGGATTTGAAATAACGATGACACGATCATAACCTAAAACACACTTGAGGGAGTAAAAAAAAAAAAAAAAAAAAAAAAAAAAAAGTAAGTAAGTGTGATGCTTGGTATAGTCGATTTAGATACGCCGTGTATACATTTAAGGAAAATATCTTTACAATTATGTTAATAAAACTTGTTATCAATGTATCTTCCCTTCTTTTCAAAAAGAGTTTATTTATTTATTTATTTTAAATTTCATTTATTTTGAGACAGAGAGAGAGAAAGAGCACATGAGTGGGAAGGGGAAGAGAAAGAAAAGGGGAGAGAGAGAATCCCAAGCAGGCTCCACACTGTCAATGCAGAATCCGATGTAGGGCTCAAACTCACAAACCATAAGATCATGACCTGAGCCAAAATCAGGAGTTGGATGCTTAATCAACTAAGCCAACTAGGTGCTCCTATTTATTTATTTGAGAGAGAACGAGAGAGAGAGAAGGGGAGGGGCAGAGAAAGGGAGAGAGAGAGAATCCCAAGCAAGCTCTGCACTGAAGCAGGGCTTGAACTCACAAACCACAAGATCATGACCTGAGCCAAAATCAAGAGTCTTACGTTTAACCAGCTGAACCACCCAGGCACCCCTCTTTCCTTCTTTTCATAATATACTTAACAACTCATTAATGTCAAATGTTTCCATAACATCTACCTGATTATTCAGAAATTTTCATTAAAATCTCTCTTTCATTGTTGATGTTCATATGCTACTTTAAGCAGAGCATCTGTTTGATCATTACTGGAGGTCAGTAATGTATTTCCTTCCCACTTTATAACAGCTATACATTGGTAGCCATAAATTATTTGTTTAACATGATTATTTGGAAATGTTAAGTGTATATGACATTAAAAAGTGCATGAAATAATCTCATTATTTATAGACACATTATGTTCTTATCAGATATTCTACATAACAACATAAAAATCTTATAAAATACATTAAGAACATCCATCTTCCAGGATATAATTCCTCTGGAATTTATATAAATTTGAAAGCATGTACTTTATTGTACTTCTATCTATAATTAGATTGTTTCATTTCAATTTGAAAAACAATATGTAAAGCACATTACCAAATACTTCGAATCAACATTCTTTAGTTGGTTTTTCATACAATTTTTAACCTACTGATGTTATAATGTGCAATTTATAAAAAATCATTTATAATTTTATGAAGACAAGATATGGTGTATAATTGATGTGCATAAATATTCATTTTCGGGGCGCCTGGGTGGCGCAGTCGGTTAGGCGTCCGACTTCAGCCAGGTCACGATCTCGCGGTACGGGAGTTCGAGCCCCGCGTCGGGCTCTGGGCTGATGGCTCAGAGCCTGGAGCCTGTTTCCGATTCTGTGTCTCCCTCTCTCTCTGCCCCTCCCACATTCATGCTCTGTCTCTCTCTGTCCCAAAAATAAATAAACGTTGGAAAAAAAAATTTAAAAAAAAAAAATTCATTTTCAATGACGTACAAATTCTATCATAAAATATAGAATATGAAAACAAAAATTGAGCGAAATGCATATGTTCATATAATAGAATTTTTACTTAAATTAGATATATCTCAAAATAAATAAGAATTTTAAAGTTTCAACAAGAGTAAATTGAGATAAATTACAAAAAGAAAAATAACCAATTTACTGATATTGACAATGGCAAAAATAGTGAAAATAATGAAATATTTTAAACAATGGTAGGATTAATTGATTTTAAAAATTCATAGTTCATCAGGTTCTCTCCACTGTTAGCAAAATTGCATTACATTTATTCATTTACATTTTGTTTAAGCACCGTCACCTAAAGAGACTTCTAGCACTTGCACTTACAGATAACCTTGCATGACTCCACAGCAGTATTTCAGTCCAGAGTTTCTGCTGATACTATGATATGAACCTTTCAAGTGCAACCCAAGCAGTTAGGGAAGGTCAACTCATCAAGATATATCACAATGCCAACTTAGCAAGGAATTTTCAATTTATCAATTTTCCTGCACCTTGTACAGCAAATACACATATAAAATTATGAAAAAGACCATTACATGTAAATTATAGGTACTCTAAAAATGAGAAACCAATTCTCATAGACCACATTGCAATATTTTCTTAGTGGTTACATACTAATTTTTCTTTTATTTATTTACTAATTATTATACTACCACTAATCTCCAGTTTAATTGTGTAGAGGAAATAATAAATCTGAAATTCAAGATTATGGGAAATAAATGAGCATTCCATTTTGAAATAGTCTCCATGGCAAGTCAAGTGAAAGTGATTTATTCAATAAATAGATTTTAAGTGAAAAGCTTTTAAATAAGCAAACAAAATCTACAAATACAAATAATGTCCAAATTATTCTATAAATTTCTAGCATTTGTCTTTATTTTTCTTTTCAAAGAACAAAAATAAGTATATTTAAGAAAATATTTGCCTCATAGCATATAATCCTTTATGTAAATTGATCCTGAAGTGAATGAAATTTCAACACTATTTCAGATCTCACAACCACATCTGTAAGAACACAACAAACTGTCAAAACCATAGTTTGAAATGAAAAAAGGGAATCTGACCTTCCAATGAAAAAGCACTTTGTTCAAAACACAGCTTCAAAAACAACAAAGGAGAATTCGATTTTCATTTTGCATTGGTTATTTTTTAAAGTTTTTGATTAGCATTCATGAAAGCTTCATTCTTAGGCACATCAGGTTAATTATGATTATAAGTAGTTATATATATCTTATTCTTTGTTGTTTTTCAAAACAAGTTAGTTGCATAATTGAAGAATAATACTCAGGGGCACCTGGGTGGCTCAGTCGGTTAAGTGTACGACTTCATCTCAGGTCATGATCTCACGGTCGGTGAGTTCAAGCCCCGTGTCAGGCTCTGTGCTAACAGCCCAGAGTGTGGAGCCTACTTCGGATTCTGTGTCTCCCTCTCTCTCTGCCCCTCCCCTGCTCATGCTCTGTCTCTCTCTGTCTCAAAAATAAATAAAAGCATTAAAAAAAAAGAATAATACTCAGGATACTACAAAAATATATAGTTTAAAAATCAAGGGGCGCCTGGGTGGCTCAGTCGGTTGGGCGGCCGACTTCGGCTCAGGTCACGATCTCGCGGTCCGTGAGTTCGAGCCCCGCGTGGGGCTCTGGGCTGATGGCTCAGAGCCCGGGGCCTGCTTCCGATTCTGTGTCTCCCTCTCTCTCTGCCCCTCCCCCGTTCATGCTCTGTCTCTCTCTGTCCCCAAAATAAATAAACGTTAAAAAAAAATTTAAAAATCAAATAGATACTTAAATATGACAAGCATATCTTGCAGTTAAATATACCCAAACAAAAAGGATTACGTAGATTATGAATTAGTTAATTATACTTTTACTGTAATAGATTCATGATGTTTTGCTAAGGTTGGTATTAAGATGAGTGCATAGAACAAAAACCTCATTCAAAACTAATGATTATTGTGCAAAACAGTATGGAGGTTCCTCAACAAATTAAAACTAGGATTACCACATACAATCCAGTAATTCCACTGGTGTGTATTTGCTCAAAGAACATTTAAACATCAATTTGAAAAGATACATGCACCTTTAGGTTTATTGCAGCATTTTCACAACAGACAAATTATAGAAGCAACCCAATACCCATCAGTAGATGAATGGAAAAAGAACAGGTGGTATATTTACAATGGAATAGGACTCAGCCATAAAAACGAATGAAATTGTGACATTTGCAACACTATGGATGGATGTAGAGGGTCTATTATTATGTGAAATAAGTCTGTTAGAGAAAGATAAATACCACGTGATTTCACTCATATGTGTTATGTAAGAAACAAAACAAACAAAGAAATGAAAGAGACAAACCAAAAAGCTGATTCTTAACTACTGAGAACAAATTGGCGGTTACCAGAGGGGTGAAACAGGTGAGGGGGCTGAAGAGTACGTATCTCATGATGGGCACTGAATAATGTCTAGAATTGTTGAATCTATATTGCACATCTCAAATTAAGAGAACGCTGAATGTTAACAATACTGGAATTAAAAAGCAAAACAAAACAAACTAATAACTGCTATTTATGGAAGAAGTGAAAGCTTAGATTTTCTTTTTTTTTTTTTAATATTTAGTCAATATTCTTGAATAAAGTTTCTAATAGCTGCCTGGATATATATTGTCTATTTTAGATATGGCAATAAAATTAATTCTAATAAACAGAAATAGGATATAATTATGAAATTAGGAAACTTGGTAATAATACTTTAACAATTTTTCATAAAACCTCATTTATGCAATTAAATGAAGAGTCAATATCATCTAATTTCTCAGTTTTTACATGATTTGTGGAGTTAAAAAATAAACTTTGCTTTTATCATGTAATTATACTTTCCTTAAAACAGTATATATGTACTAATCTATTAATCTTTGAGTAAAAATTTCTATGTACTTTAGGGAAAAAGTATTTTAAAACAAAATGAGCAATTAAATTATTTTAAGAATTGAAATAAATTATTCAATTAATTTGACTGTCATTCCTGAATTAATTTAGAAAGAATTTAATTGCTTCATTTTAGGACCCCAAAGCATTCTTGTGTATGTATAATAGCAAATATCACCAATTACTTTTAACATATACAAAATGATCAAGTGAGAAATGTTCCAGGTTGAACAGATGTGTCTTAAGTTGTCTGAAATATGCAATTCTCATCATAGAAATATATACCTCAAACGATTTTATCAGTTGTAGGGCTTTAACATTTCAGATTTCAGATTTTAAACAAAGGGAATGGTCCTGCTCTGGTATATTTTATTCACCACTAATTTAAATATCTTGTCTCCTCTCACAACTTGACTTGGTATCCACCATAGGAGGAAGAAATTTCATTCTTGTGGTCCTCAGACTTAAGAGCACTTTATTCACATGAATTTCTTCTGCTGGGCTTTGTCTTAATGCCTGCATTTTGGGAAACATGTATGCATACAATAAAGTATATGATATGAAGATGTCACAGATTCTATGTACAGTAAAACCGTGGACAGCAAGTAACCTGTTCTGTGAGTAGTCTGCAAAGCGAGAGAGCAAATGTTTCTAATAAATTTTAGCTTGATAAATGAGTGATGTCTTGAAATACAAGTAATATGTGATGCCGAACATCACATGATCACAGCTGAGCCAATGATTCTTCTCTCTCTCTGTCTCTCTCTCTCCCTCTCTCCCTCCCTCTCTCTCTCTCTCTCTCTCCCCCCTTCTCGCTGACTCGCTGCAGGATTGTGGGTAATGTCTCCCATACCCAGATGCTCGGTCTCAGGCCACAGTGTTTGCAGAAATCAGTGATTTTTCAGAAATTGGAAGATGCCCACAACTGGCACTAGTGTATTTTTGTCACTTCAAACCACCTATGGACAGTCCTTTGCTTTTCCATCCAAAAGTGAGTTTAGGAATGCTTTGCTTCATTCTAGGTCAGGCTGCCTGCAGAATACTCCCTTTCCTCTGCTGCCTTATGGCCAGTTACATGAAATACAGTGCATGATCAGAATTTATTAATACTGTACCGTAGTCAACATCCATGAGAGCGTATATGATGGCCCCCACGCAGAAAAAGATTCCACTGAGCCAACAGACAGCATGATTCCGTTATTGACTGTGAAAATCATCCTACACAATAACCCTCCTCTCTCTATTCTCCCTCACACCAGCCACAAGGGTTTTCAAGGATAAGTGCAGGTTAATTTATTTTGCTTTATATTTTATATTTTCTTTATTACTTTGTATTATATTACAGTATCATAATCATTTTATGTGAATATTTTGGGGTTGTGGAACAAATCATCTAAGTTTCCATTATTTCTTAAGGGGAAGTTCACTTTGATATACAAGCACTTTGGATTACAACCATGTTTCTGTAACAAATTATGCTCATAAACCAAGGTTTTACTGTATTTTCAAATCAAATCTTTTTTTTTCTGTTTCAATTCAAATTTTAATTTAAAAATACATTTTTTACTGATAGTAGCATTTTAAAAATCAGCAATAGTGATCATGGAATTAGCATTTTGAAACGAGTTAAGAAGATGTGCACTATTAAATGAACTACGAAAGGTTTTATTCTTTAATTAATGCCATGGTATTTTTTGGAACACCTCTACTAGAGTTTTCATTTGACTAGCAATTAAGGGGTTACACAATGAAATACAACACTTTGGAAAAAAGTTTCATAATAAGCTTTTCATATTATTCTAAGTTTGTTATATGCTGTTTCTACTTTCTAAATAGAAATGTATTTCTACACAAAATGATTTATTTTCAAATATTATTTTGGCATTGAATTCATCAGAACACATATAACTTGCATTCTTTTAGAATATTAAGGCAGTGTATTTTTACAAAATCCCATTGCTTCTGAATGCTATCACTCATCACTGTTTTAAATAAGGAAGCAGAATTCATTGTATAGCCATTTAGGTGATTTAAAATATCGAATATAGTTTATAAAAAATGTCGCAGCCTTTCCTTCTAATGAAATCTGCTCTTGCAGAGAGTGCCTGATGCAAATTTAAATGTTTATTTTCTTAGTGTTATTTAAATATGTTGCCAGTTACTTAAAAATTCTTGAGTCTTTACCTTTCTGTTAAAATCTCAAGTTTGTGAATAATTATTACCTCTTGATAGTTAAATTTTTCAAAATGTCAATAATAAGGATGAATATTTTTCTTTACAAGAGGCAGTAATTCACTTTAAATATTTGAGTATGTACATACATCTGTGCATGTAAATATACATGTATATACATATACACAATATGCTATATGCATATGCTATTTATATTTACTTTTATCTATTCATACTGAAACTTAACTCTAATAGATAGGAAGTTAATATAAGCAAGATCCATCCACAGACATTTGGTCTTCAAATTATTTATATTATTTTACTAAAGCTTGTAATAGTCTATATGTTATAGCAAGATGCTTAATGTTATGACTGAGAGTAGGTGAAAACTTTTAATCATAAAGCATGCAAAATAATTAAAAGGAAATTAGTGAAAATCAAGTAAACTTTCAAGAGAATTTAGAAAAATAAAAGACATGTGGGTTATGGTAAAAATAAAGAAATTTTAATGGTGTAGTTTGAACTGGGGCCAGAGGATCCTCAACCAATATGATCGGAATAAATGTGAAATTAAGATTTTCCTCACACCTTGGGCAGTCTCATTTGACATAATATGAATGGGTAGGCCAGATGGTGTTTGGGCAAACAATCAGCTTTGATTGCAAACCTGTCCTTTCTAACATACACAATCAACACAAAGCTGCTAAACTATCAAACTTTGAATAATGACAGAAAAAGAAGTAAACTCCACTGCACCTCCATAAAGAGATTATATTAACTAATATAAAACATATTACATGTAGCAACCTAAAATGTTGCAAATCATCTCCAAAATTTTCCAATTAAAGATTCATGTAATAAAAATACAACTCGGGGCGCCTGGGTGGCGCAGTCGGTTAAGCGTCCGACTTCAGCCAGGTCACGATCTCGCAGTCCGTGAGTTCGAGCCCCGCGTCAGGCTCTGGGCTGATGGCTCAGAGCCTGGAGCCTGTTTCCCATTCTGTGTCTCCCTCTCTCTCTGGCCCTCCCCGGTTCATGCTCTGTCTCTCTCTCTGTCCCAAAAATAAATAAACGTTGAAAAAAAAAAATTTAAAAAAAAAAAAAAAATACAACTCGATTTTGGGATCTCTGAATGGTATACACAAGATTTTATCTCTTTTTTGTACCAGTTGTCATATGCACAAGGACAAGACATCAGCTAGGATAACTTAGCTAAGAGAGTTTAAATAGAGCCTCACATCAGAGATTTGGTTACATTTCAAAGACCATGTCACCTTCCATTTTCTATTTGTTTACAAAAAAGTAAACAAATAAAAAAAAAAAAAAGAAAAGGGAGGAGGGAAATGCTAGAGCCAGATTATGCATCTAAATCTTGAATCTTCTAATTTAAAAAAAAATTGTTTTAATGTCTATTTTTGAGACAGAGAGAGACAGAGCATGAACGGGGGAGGGTCAGAGAGAGGGAGACACAGAATCCGAAGCAGGCTCCAGGCTCCGAGCTGTCAGCACAGAGCCCAATGCGGGGCTCGAACTCACGGACTGCGAGATCGTGACCTGAGCCGAAGTCGGCCGCTCAACCGACTGAGCCACCCAGGCGCCCTTTGTATCTTCTAATTAACCTGTGTATCCCTGGCACGTTTACTTATGTTCCGGGCAGCTCAGTTTCTTCATCTGCTAAATGGGCAAGAAAGGGTACATTATCTACAAATGATTTGTAGATACTTAGTAAAAGAGAATATTTACAAATAATTTTATATGTTTAGCAAAAGATCATTTTTTGCAAGTTATATTTAGACTTTTAGTAAAAGAAAATCAATTTCAAATAGGAGTAATGATTATGTTTTGGTATTCTGTACTTATTTCCTTGATCTACTACGAATGAATTTTAGAAAATTACATCACAGTGGTCTTGGCTGGGTCAGTAGGAGGAGCGCACAATTCTTTGATCTCAGGATTGTGAGTGTGAGCCCCATGTTTGGTATATATTGCTTAAATAAATAAATAAACTTTAAAATTAAAAAAAAATTACATCACAAATTAAATTATAATTATTTTCCATTTTTGTCATAATATATTTTTATTTCAATATTTTGTCTCTACTGTGGGCTTTGAGTTGGTCTTCTAGGGCAAACAAACATTTCCTATGAACAAATTACTTTTGACTAAGTGAATTACAGTAGTCTGGTCATGAGAGCCCACTGAACCAACTAAAGTGTTGTTCATGATGCCAAAATGTGTAAGTTCAATAAATAAAAAATTGCATCTTTTTTCTTTGATCCTGCAGCTAAACCATATTTAATTGTTATGACTGAGATCACAACATGGATATCCATTTATGTTTCTATTATTGTTTTTGTTGGACTGTCTTGTTTCAGTTTGACAATATAATATACAATTTTAGATTTTGCCTATCATTGTACTGATATAGAGACTATGTCATATTAATATTAATATGTCTAATATTAGCATGTTGCTTGGCATGAATTAAGAGCCCAGTACAAATTTATCAAATGAATGAACAAACCAGCAAATCTACCAAATGAAACAGGCTTGTAAATAAATTAACCAATAAATAAATGGATCATCTTTCTGAGCTCTGAATCACTCTTCTGGTTTCTCAGCCAATGAAAATTGACCCTCTCCTCTGTCTGGATGGCTACATCAAATGCTGGCCATGGGTTTGTGCCCTCCTACTAGTCAGGTAGCAATCTGGTGTACTTTCTAAACCCTGTAATTCTAGCAGCTTCTTCCTCTCTTGAAGGCAGAGTTTTCATTTCTTGGCTTCAGGTGTACCTCCGATAGTACTGACATCTTTCTTTGCTCAGAGAATTTTACTTTGACAAATACCACATAGGAAGCCAAAGTGTGGAAAGAAAGTTTTTAAAAGGCCAGGTTCCCAAACACACAGAATCACTAATACATCATGATGTGTGAACAAAGACCTGAGCTATACTGACAGTAGGAGAGAGTAGATGGTTAATTCCAAAGGGGAGACCATCCAAACAAAGGTAATAAAACTGCGAAAGTTTAGAAACATACACTTTCCCAAAACAATTGTTTCTAAGGTTTTTTGTTTTGTTTTTCTTTTCCCTCGTAGGATAGAAATGTAGAGGGAGAATCATGGGATAGCTGGGTGGATCAATTAGTTCAGTCTGATTCTTGATCTCAGCTCAGGTCATGATCTCATGGTTTGTGAGGTTTGTGAGGTTTGTGAGGTTTATGAGATAGAGCCCTGTGTTGGGCTCTGCACTGACAGCCAGAGCCTGTTTGGAATTCGCTCTCTCTGCCCTCCCCTGCTCTCTCTCTCTCTCTCAAAATAAATAAATGAACTGAATTTAATTTTTTTAATAAAAGAAAAGAAAAAGAGGTGTAGAGGTAGAATCATAAGAATATACTTTAGACTTGGATTTTATTTTTTTCTTTAATTTTTCTAAATGTTTATTTATTTGTAAGAGAAAGAGCACGAGTGGAAGAGAGGCAGAGAGAGAGGGAAACAGAATCTAAAGTAGGCTCCACACTCTGAACTGTCAGCAGAGAGCCCAATGCGGAGCTCGAACCCATGAACCGTGAGATCATGACCTGAGCCGAACTTGGGCGCTTAACTAATGGAGCCACCGAGGTGCCCCTAGACTTAGACTTTCAATTTTATAGCAAAATATATGCATATACTATAGCAAAGTATATGACCTCTCTGGATTTCTAGATTTTCCCATGTAAATTGTGTATGTATGCATGCGTTTATGTAGATAGATAGGGGAGGGAGAGAGAAACAGAGAGAGATGAGGAAACCAGAAGCCTATGACTGACACCAAAAGGTATTAGTTTAAAGGATCACAGTCTGTATCCTGACAATGCTACCTAGTGGGGGCCAGCTGTATCCAAAACACATTTTGTTATTTTTACTTTTAATACAACGGAAAAAGGATATATATAATTTCTAGCCACACACACACACACACACACACACACACACACAGTACTATAACATAATTCCAGAGCCTCCACTTGCATTTTGATTTAGAAAATTATTGGAACCAAGTGTTCACTTAAAGCCTCTGTCAACCCAGAGCCTGCTGTGGGTGGGGCTCAAACTCACAAACCATGAGATCCTGACCTGAGCCAAAATCAAGAGTGGACACTTAACCGACTGAACCACCCAGACGCCCTTGTTTTCTTACACTACATGGCTCATATTCTGTGAATCTCCCACAAGAACTACCCACAACTCAGCTGTGTTAGCAGATCTGACCTCCTGACCTAGGACATTTTCTTGTTTTAATTCTTCAAATCATAGGCTTAAGCTACAAGATTTTACAACTGCTTCATGGGAGCTCAATTCTCTAAATTATTTTTGCAAAGTATTTCTCAGGACTTGCAGACAATGAATTTAGAGTTTGTTCTTCGTTTTAGCAACTTTTCTACTCTCTTTTTTATGGAGGTTGTGGATATATGATTTGTATCTGTAAAATGTGATTTTATATTTTCCTCTGTTTTAAAGTCTACATAGTGCAGTGATTAAGCAGGACCCCAAAATAACTACTATTTGAAGTAAATATCTTCATATTTGTTTCATAAAATTGATATCTTACTGTAAATGTAAGTTGGTATATTGCACTCTGAAAAACAGTCACATTATACTGCAAGCATTTTGCAATAGTCTATATTGGTCTTAAAATGTCTTTTAAAAATATGTTTTGTAAAGTTGCATAAAATTATGTGTTGTTGAATAAAGCATAACATCCCGTTCCTTATTGTTAGACCTTTAAGCTTTAATGGGAATTAGCTAATTATAAATCATGTTGCGACAAGTATTTCTTTACACACATCATTGTCTAAGGTTTATTTCGTTATGTTTTGCCTTTACTTTTTAATTAGAATAGATTTCAACATGTTTCTATGAATCAAAGAGAAAAAAATTGAGACATGAAACATATTGCTTGCATTCAACCATATATTCTTTACAAATATATTTTCTTTTGGGGCACCTGGGTGGCTCAATCAGTTGAGTGTCCGACTTTGGCTCAGGTCACGATCTCACAGTTCATAGGTTTGAGCCCCACATCTGGCTCTGTGCTGACAGTTCAGAGCCTGGAGCCTGCTTCAGATTCTGTGTCTCCCTCTCTCTCTCTGCCCCTCCCCATCATGTGTGCTTGTGCTCTCTGTCTCTCTCTCTCTCCTCTCTCAAAAATGAATAAACGTTAAAAAAAAGAAATATTTTTATTATTATATTTAAGTTAGATTAAACATCTTGCTGTCAAAGAGAAGAAATAAATGAAAATAATAAATAATTGAATTATAATTAATTCCTGACTTCTCCCGATTATTGATTAATCAGAAGAACCTTGGCCTAAGAAAGATAATCTGCTAAACCCACTAAAAACGTGTAGGAGAGGGGCATCTGGGTGGCTCAGCCTTTGGTTAAGGATCTGATTCTTGATTTCAGCTCAGGTCACAATCTCAGAATGGTGATATTGTACCCATGCATCAGGCACCGTGGTGGGAATGCAGCCTGCCTGCTTAGGATTCCCTCTCATAAAAAAAAAAAAAAAAAAATTAGGTGGGGAGTTATCACCAAGGGGAAAAGAGTAGACTGTGAAACTTACCCTGAAAATAGAAAATGTTCTATTCATTATTATCAATGCCAAATCTGTGCAAATGAAGATTTTTAAGAGACCATAAATTAATATTAGAGAAAACTATGTTGAGTTGTAGACTAAAATTTGTTTAAGTTTTCTTTCTTCCTTGTTTTTATTTCCAAAACAAAAAGGATTTTTATCTCATAGTCAAATGGCGGCTGTGAATTGTTTTACAATACAAAGTATATGCAAGCTCTGTCTGTATTTGATATTTGCTAAATCTGTAAAATGATCCTTCTGGGATTGGAAGAATTGCATGGCATTTTCATAGTAAAATTAATGGAAGAGTGCGCCCCCTGGTGTTCACAATGTAAAAATGCAGACACACAGTCCAGAGGCCAAGTAGGCATAGGCGCATGTGTTAAATTTATTTAATCCATCTAATTTATTCATATTCATATTTATATTGAAATGAATATATTCTACCTAACTTGAAGCATGAGTGAAAGAAAAAAAACACGAGATCTTATGTTTTCAAATTCTGGTTGCACATTTTTTTGAAGAAATTAGGAAAATCAATCAGGCCATTTAATCAATAAATTATCAAGATCACTTTTAAAGAACATAAAAATATGTATTTATACCAAGGTCCCTTACCATGTAAGACTTACAAACTGCTAGAAAGTGTAAATGTAGCCACAGGTATGTATTTACATCTACACTGACACAGCCCTTTGCCATCTATGTCATTGTGATGCTAACACACAATCTTTAACAGGTTTGCCTACTTTAGATTCTGATTTTGATTCTGAAAGATTTTCCATTTGACAGCCTGTCAGTTCCTTTTCTCAACACCATGGAAGTTAAGAGAAGTCATTCACCTGGACCTGAACTAGGAGTGTATATTCTTTACTGAGCAGTTCGGGTTCAGCAGAAGGAGAGTAGATACATGTGTATGTATGAAAGAGGGATTGTTAGCATTTTTAGCAGCCAGCCAACAGTTCTGGTTTGTGAAGGAAATACAGAAACACTGTTGTCATTTTATATTCAGACGTGGGTAGTTGGTGGGTGATGTGCATGCTATGTTCCGTCTTGTCTTTTAGTTCTCTCTACCTCGGGACATTAGGCACTCCTTGTAAATATCAGGGGTGATAGTTACATGAACTGGGGTCAATACCCAGAATTCTATTTCCCTGTTAGGAGAATTCTAAAACAGGGAAATCTCTGCATATAAAAATGGTTCCTTTTTCAGGTAGCATTTGTTTTTCCAGTAGTAGTAGAGAGAGAGAAATGGTGTGAAATGATCAAATCTTTACCACTGGTTTGACCTGTCATTTACAAAAGCCACTGGTTTTTACCTGTATGCAGATGTGAATATGAATATTTAATGCATAACAAATATAATATAAATATAAATATAAATGTGTAATAATTAAGGATATATTACTTGGAGCAAGATTTCCTGGAGTCAAAACCCTGGTCCACCACTGGTTGCCTGTGTAAACCTGATGTTATTTAACCTCTTTGCTCTTCATGTCCTCGAAGGTATTACCTGGTATGACAGGTCTTATCTCACAGGGTTCTTGTAAGTAACAAAAGAGTTAATAAGCAGAAAGTACTTGGTAAGCCTCATGCGTGGTTAAGTTCTCAAAAGTATGTTTTGAAATATGTGTCATTTCAATAGAGAGGAATACAGGATAGCTGTGTATTCATTGGGTGCTACAGGATTTGGGCTGAGAAATGTTCACTTAGACTCTTATCTAAATCTCATTTTAACTTAGGACAGAATGAGGACAAACCTTCTTGACTCTTCAAAGTCACCGTACATCTTTGGTGACAGATCTCCAGCTCAAGTTTTACTAAAAATTCAGTTAGAAAGATAACTAAGCTCTCATAAAAACTTCATAGTAAAATATTTCAAACATATTCTTTAAACTATTGATTCACTATTTAAACTATGATTCTAAACCTATCTTTTAAACTGAGATGCACTGTGATATTAATGATCAATTCTTTCATTAAGCGAAGTGGTATTCTTCAAGCAAGAAACATGGTCAACATTTCAAATGGACTTCTTTTGTACTCATTTCTTTGTTAAGAAATATGTTTCCAATGTGTACTTTAATACCACACTCCATGGAGGGGCGCCTGGGTGGCTCAGTCGGTTAAGCGTCCGACTTCAGCCAGGTCACGATCTCACGGTCCGTGAGTTCGAGCCCCACGTCGGGCTCTGGGCTGATGGCTCAGAGCCTGGAGCCTGCTTCCGATTCTGTGTCTCCCTCTCTCTCTGTCCCTCCCCCATTCATGCTCTGTCTCTCTCTGTCTCAAAAATAAATAAACGTTAGAAAAAATTCTTTAAAAAAAATACCACACTACATGGAATACACACTAACTATATAAGGTAGTAACATTACTTATCCACATTCACTTGGGATACTTCCTACTTTGTACAATTATTCTGTTTATAAATTAACTGACACTGCACTATTTTTCTACAGTTTAATTTTTTTCATGGCATTACGTTGTAAGACTATTGATCTGAGCAGTCAAATAACTGACTTTCCATGAGAGGTGTTTCTCAGCTCATCAGTTGATACTTGTGGTTCTTAGCAATTATGATCACAGCTGCCAAAATAGAAGCTTACTGCAGGGACTAAACAGACGGAGCAAAGAAACAATGAATGCCGCATATCCTTTTGCAGGGGACGGCGGGCACAGAAGCAAAACAGGTATTTATGCTCGATCTAGAGTGTACACACACACACACACACACACACACATTCATGCACATACATGGATATCAGACCCAACATATACACATGCACATATTTAAAACCGAATCCTATACTTTCTCGTGGTTGCCGTGTACATGGTGGGATCAATCCCCTACCCCAAATTCAAACTTCATTCAGATGTGGAGACTAACAGCACTAGAACAAGAGAAAGTCATATGCTGAGGTTGTTGCACAAAAGAGAATAGTCTGTTACTTTACAATTTGTCTTAAAATGTGTATATAAATATGCGGCAGAATTAACAGGAAGTGTAATTGCACATTTGCTGAGCAAATGAAGGGTGTCACATTGTTGCAAGACCTGGAGAAAAGGGAAATGATCTAAAAAGTGTTTCCAAAGGCACTCAGGAATGAAAAACTGTATAGTAAGCCTGGGGAGGTGTTTCAGGCCTGTGGAATGTAGATTTCTGTACCTGAAGGAAATGAAGTCTAGAGACCTGGAAAGATCAAAATTCATCAGCAAGAGACAGATGTGCATATTAGTGCTACGTTTTGAGAAAGACAGCTTTTGTTACCTCTGTATACCGTCCTCCTTCTGTATGAATTATCAACATTTCTTGAATCTGCATCCAAAAATTGTGTGTGTGTGTGTGTGTGTGTGTGTGTGTGTAAGCATGTGTGTGTAATTTCAAAAGATCAGTGAAGGAAAGGAAAATAAATATACAAATAAGAATTAAATAGTTTCCGTAACGTTTCAGTTTTTCTAAAATTCTAATTTTTATACATGACCTTCCACAATATTTTTAGTTTTTAGCAGCAGTATTGTTATTATTTTAATGTCTGCAGTTTTGCTATTTACATAGTGTATAAACCAGAACACTGTATTATAAATTAATTTATAAATTTTCTGTATATTGTGATTTTTTCTAATTTTTTAAGTTTATTTATTTATTTTGAGTAAGAAAGAGAGTGCGAGTGGGGTAGGGGCAGAGAGAGAGGCAAGAGAGAGAATCCCAAGCAGGCTTGTAACATCACAGAGCCTGATGCAGGGCTCGAACTCACGAACCACGACATCGCGACCTGAGCCAAAATCAAGAGTCGGACGCTTGACCGACTGAGCCACCCCGCCGTCCCTGTATATTAATCATGTTTTGACATCATAACGTCCAATTACAAATATATGTAGGCTTGGAATTAACCCTATCAGACTGATTTATGTTTCTGGCACTTGACTGCCGGCAGACTGTCCCTCCCAAGGCTAGCTAATTCCAAAGACGAAAACACCTCGCCTAAGAGCACACCTTCCACATGCAAACCAACCAATCTTGTGTTTACGCTCTCAGCTACCTCCTTATTTAACTCACACCAGGCCAATACTTCCCCTGTTCTAAATCATCTCAGGCTCAGGTTCAGGACGACCAGTGACCACCTCTCTACCCCTAAACCTGCCGGTATTATTCAAGCGTGTCAGTCCTGCACTGTTCACTCTGTGCTATACTGCATTCCCGCTGCCCCTGGCCCTTCTGCCTCCTGAGGGACACTGACGTCTTGCACTGTGGCCACGCAGGACACACACTGGCCACCACTCCTTGGAACATGTGACTATAAATTAACTGCTTCCTTCCAAGTCTGATTTCCTCCCGTGGCTGGGCTTACTTCACCATAGCATATCCAACATGTGCATTCCTGAAGCAAACATCACTTTACACGTGCCCATGGGATTTTAATGCCCCAGGGGATGTTAATTCATGTTGCACAAAAAGGACCTTTCCTATAACCATTTAAGGACCAGCTAGATGTAACAAATTATTGTTGAAGTCATTACAGACTTTGATAGGCTAATTTTACTGTGAATGTCTAAGAGGTAAAAATACAATTCAGTATTTTGCAAGTTTATTATTACAAATATAATTAATAATGGCTGGTATCCAAGGTTTTTAATTTTTTTTTTTTTTTATTTTTAGGGACAGGAGGAGACTTGAATAGGTTTATTCACTTATCACTGTGGAGACAATGTAATATAAATGATGGGTGCCTAAAATTGTCAATGGAGTGTCAAACGTCAACTGGAGTTTTGTTATGTCCATATACTTGTGTTCACATTAGTCCAGTTCCAAAATGGTACAAAACAATCTTTACTGTGTCACAGAAGGTATAGACACCCTAGCTTCCTTAACACTAAAACAAAACAAAACAAAACAAAACAAAACAAAACAAAACAAAACAAAACACAAACAACGCTAAAAGGTGAAATGGGTTTCCAAGGTCACGGCTCATAAAATATTGACAACGTTTGCAGCAGTATAAGTGACGGGAGCTGTTTCCTCAGTACTAGTGTGGTATCCAAACTGGTGACTGCCATATGGAATCAGCTCTATTTATAATATCGGGAAACATATTGCCAGTCAATGATCTCACATGCAGGTTTACTCTTTTAGCACCACTGTCTGTCTTTATTAGCATTGACATAGCGCTTGTCAAAGACAGGGTATCCCGGTCTCAGTAACTTTGCTCTGAGAGTCAGTGGCAAATGCTTAGCATCTATCTTTAGAGTTCAAGTCTTTTTATTCTGATGTTACCCTTTCTGGCTCCTTTTAAATCCTGAGATTGTGTATTTCAACAGTCAACATGGTTCCCATTCTCCTTCCTCTCACCTAATCTCAGATATCATCCAAGTGACTGGGCCTGATAATGGACTCACACAGATTGGCATCTTCTCAGTTTGACTGAAACATTCATCTTCAAGAATCATGCCCACCCAGCAGCCACAACAATGAGAACACAGTGTCCCAAGTCCCTCATTCCCTGAGAAGGTATTCTGAACATCGTTATCACTCTTGCTGAGCCCACTTTCACTCCTCGGAACTATTAAGTTAACAGTTAAACACACTGACAAAATGTTCATTGCTGAGTTAATTGATGCTTTTCTTCCTGTGTAGAGTCCAATAACAGCCTTCTCCCCACATGCAATCCTAGCACTAGTCCCACTATTATGGACAAAACATTTATATAATCTGTAAACAAACAGTCTTACTTTTAAGCACACACAAAAACCCCAAGAATGCACAGGGATCCTTTTATTTTTTATTTGAAATACGTGTCGTGTTCCATACCAAACTGTGCACAAAGAATGATGAGAGTTTGCGGGGTGCTTTTCAACTCTCCTTAATCCAACCACTGCCCCCACGCTTACTACTGCAGTGGGTATTAACTCGGATTCTTGTTACTTGGAGTATGTAGTGGCCATCATGGCTGCCGTCCAAGATCCACTTTAGACCCAAGATCCAGATTGTGAATGTGGTTTGGAAGGAATGGTCTTTGACTGGGCATCCTTGCCATGATTATTGATTTGGCGATGACCCAAGGCAAGCCAAGTTTCTGATTTGTAGTTAATGAGTATGGGAATTTTCTTTCTCCCCTGGTTATGAACAGAGGATAATGATAGTAACAGCTAAAATTTATCAAGTGTTTACTATGTGCCAGATACCAAGTATCCTAAGTGTATTGTATGAATTCGCTTATTTAATTCTCAGATTATTCTTTGAAATAGGTTCTGTGCTTACTCAAATATCCATATCAGTGAACTGAAGACCTCAGAGGTTAGATAAGTGCACAAGGTCACGTGTATAATCAATGGTTGAGCTAGACCATGCACTTAGGCAGTTTGGGACCAGAACAATGCATATATGTTCAATCTACTGTTGACATTTTCTTTGTGTGAAAACGGTGAAGGCATTAATCTTACTCTAGAAAAGAAGGAAGCTGAGAAAATCAAAGAGAAACGTAAGCTGAGCTGTAATTGAACAGTACCCAAACTCTGCTCCAGCTCTGAACTTTTCTATTTTATTTTATTTTATTTTATTTTATTTTATTTTATTTTATTTTATTTTATTTTATTTTATTTTTTAATGTGTATTTATTTCTGAGAGAGAGCGAGAGAGAGACAGACAGACAGACAGACAGAGAGTGCAAGCAGGGGAGGGGGAGAGAGACGGAGACACAGAATCCGAAGAAGGCTCCAGGTTCTGAGCTGTCAGCACAGAGCCGGATGCGGGGCTCGAACCCCAAACAGTGAGATCATGACCTGAGCCAAAGTCAGACGCTTAACTGACTGAGCCACTCAGGCGCCCCGTGAATTTTTCAATTTTAAAAATAAATTATTTTAGTGTCTAAGACAGTTTGACTTAGATACTTCTGCTCCCTGTAGCTAAAAGTATCCTCTCATATCAATTAGTACCCAAAAGATAGACAAGAGAACCTTGAACACCATGGATTTGAACTGCAAGGGTCTATGAATATACAGATTTTTTTTAAATAAATGCAATACTGTAAATGTATTTCCTCTTCTTTATGATTCCCTTAATAATATTTCCTCTCCTAGCTTTGTATTGTTAAAAATATAGTATTTAAAACATAAAACGTATAAAATATGTGTTACTCAACTGTTGATGTTGGCTTCCTGTCAACAGTAAGCTATTGGCAGTTAAGTTCTGGGGGAGTCAAAAGCTATACATTGATTTTCAACAGTGCTGGGGGGTCAGTGCTCCTAATCCCTTTGTTGTTCAAGGATCAACTGTAGCTACAAAGAACAGACTTTACTATGTTGATTTGGTTGAGCAACAAAGGGAGAAGGCAGGACTCAGAGGACTTTTTGTATTTCTGGGCATCTGGTAATCCTTGTTACATGTTAACAATTAGTGATTTTCATCCAGTTAGGATAATGACATTCCTCTTGCCTCAACGATTATTTTGGGAATGCATCTGTAACTGTTCAAAGTCACTGGGTACATGGCTTTCCTCTTGCTTCAATGATTGTGGGACAGACCGATTCAAAGAAAAATAAGGAATTGGGCTTGACATTCTGTAAATGGTTGTCTCTCTCTGTCTTTCTGCATGTCAAGAAAGACCTATGCTGCTAGCAGCAGTTTCTGCCCATGGGGACAGATAACTGAAGATGAAGCCACCACTGGAAATGCACAGAACCGGAAGTACTGGAAAGAAATAAACGAACTCCCCTACTTCAGACATTTGTGATTATATGAGCCAACTAATGCCCTTTATTGTCTATGACACTGTCAGATGGGTTTCGTGGTACCATCCAAAGCATGCTAGGTGATGTGGTGTGTCCTCTCTCCAGTTTTATAGAAAATGTGTCCCCGGAGCCCTCGTGTCTTTTCCTCACCTGAGCATCTAGTTGAATGTATTTCCTTCCCTTCTCCTTCTGAGTTCCAATTACTGACAAGCCTAGCTTCCTATGCAAGTTGCCATGGCGATGAGACATGAAACTGCATCTTGGGATGGAGAAAGGGTCAAAGACGTATTGACCACGGTATCCCATCCTATTATCGCAAAACTTCCGTTCTTGTTTATCTACCACGTGAAGCAAACCACTACAAACTCTAGTGGCTTAATACAGTAACCACTTCTTACTTCTCGTAATGCTGTGTGTTCACCAGGTGGCATCTCTGTTGCACATCATGATGCTGGCTAGGTCAGTCATGCAGCTGCATTCAACTGGCAGCTCTGTTCAGTTCTCTTTCACATGACCACTTTCCCCATGTAGAGTTTTATCTTCCAGGACATTGCTAAGTAGTTTTTCTTTTCCGTAAGAGTGCCTAGATATCCTATAGCATCTAACTGGTCTCAAAGAGGAACACTGTGAGAAGGTAAGCACCATGCACAAAGCTTATCAAGCCTCTGTTTGCATCACCCATGCTAACTCCTATTGGCCAAAGCAAATAAAATGACCAAGTCCATATGTCAGGAACGACACAAGGGCATGATGGAGTAAGTGCTTAGTTCACTGAGGGTCACGCCTGTCACGCCTATCATAGATAGTGAAACTTTATCTTTTTACTTCCTCAGTATTCATTTCCTACTAGCATCTCCCAAAGGTTCTTATCTAAAGCCAGTCAATGTCTCTCACTTGGGTTGTGTCATTAAAATCTGCCTTCAGTTCTCAGAGTCAAGGTATAGTCAATACTCTCCATGACTCAGGAAGAAGTAAAGGTTAGGGAGCAGAGATCAAAATTCATTTCATCGGACTTTCTTTCCATCTATCTGGTTTGAGTACATTTCTGTTCCTTGAAATCAAGTATCCCTCAGCAAAACAAATAAAAATAAGACAGGAAGTTAATGTATTGAGATTTGGCAGCATATTAATTAGAATATCTTATTAGTCTTGCTATTTAAAAACTTATTATTAACCCTGCTCTACATCAAACAAGAGGCTAGGTGATTTCTTATGAGTTAAATCATTAGATTTTATCTTCAACTTTCTGACATAGATACCATTTTTTTCCTCCTTTTACGTTTGAGGAAACTCGGATTTGACAAGTTTAATAACTCACCAACATCACATTAGTCAAAATTGGAAGAGCCAATATTTGAAGGAAGATTGGAAATGTATTTTTCTAAAAGTGAATTACATAAAGAGGGTAATTTGACAGATATTTTGGACTAAGATTCACCCATAACTAAAGCCTTACCCCCCCACCCCCAAACACACACACAAAAAGTGTCTACTGGCCTCTAGATATGAGTTGGTCTGGCTTTGGCATTTGCAATCTGACCACCTGTGTTGACGAATGTTACCTGTCTGGGCTCTGCAGGTGTGTCCTTCCTACCTGACAGCTCCATCTACGTCCTATAAAGGCCACGTACACGTCCAAGAATGCTCAATTCCTGGACCGAAGGGCTCACGATTCCCCATTCTTGAGCTCCACTGCCATCTATCTACGTATGTTCTCAGTCCTTTTTTTGTGTGTGACTATTAGACATGACAAGCCCTTATTTCATTTTTTAAAAAATGAAGATTGTTTCATAAATAACTTTGGTTACTCTCAGGGTAAGTAGATCCAGGCCCATTCTGCCACGTGTCTACGTTAAGCATTTAAGCTTAACAACCAAGCAAGAAAGCAGGTCAGGACTGGAGGCCAGGCGTACAGAATATGACTGGAAACATACTGAGGTCTAGGCGGAAGGCGAGAAGCCAGTGGGAAACAGAAATTGACAGCAGAATAAAGGGAATATGAACTACGGTGGTCAATCCGTGTTCAAAACTGCAAAACATGTTGGTGGAGACTGTCATCTCCAGTCAAGGAAAGTAGGGGGACTGAAGAGGTAAAGGTTATAGAAAATGACATTAAAAGACTAGAGTCTGACCAATAGCCAGTATGAGGGCATTCGATATCCTTACGTGGCCACGTATAATTTATTTGCAGCTTTTTCACTACCCTTATTTCCCACAGGGCCAAAAATTTCTCAGAGCAATTATTAAAGGTGAAATATCCCTTTAATAATTTGGTTGTAGACATTTAAATGTTTCCCCCATGTTGCATTTTATAAATGCAAAATTTGTATTACTCTTCTTTCTTGTCTTTGCAGAACAATAACTGAGCCACTTGACTTTCCCAACAAAAATACAATACGTGGCTATAACGAGTACTTCTTAAACTCAGCGTTTCCTTGCATATTTATAACCTGCCATTTAAAAATATATACTAACGAGGACAAAGAAGTAAAATGTGTTTCTTGTTAGTATAAAGGAGCTAGACAGGAATCTTTACTATTTTATCTCCTAAAAGACCTTATAAATGTACTTACACTTTACTCCTGAATATCATTTTAACTCTATAATACGTTAAGAATATTTATATAAATACTTTTCACCTTAAGTAGGCTCCTTATTCAAGATTGAAATATCCATAAGTATTACCAAACAAATATGACTCATCTTTACTTGTAATCCAATATTGTTTGTTTTAGGGGACTTGTTCTAAACAGAAGCATCTCTCCTCTGTAGTTAGATTAATCAGGATGTTATTTTGTATTGCCTAGAGCAGTGTGTTTAGTAATTGGATAATTTGTCTTCCGCATCACAATAATAGTGGATGGAATCAGTACACTTGCCATGAAGAAGTTTGTTTCTGCCTGAGCTCAGGGAAAATTTGACTACTTCTATCAGATTAACATCCATTTGAAAATAAATTATTCCTGTAATCGTCAACAGAGCCCAAGTGCCTGCTAGGCCTTCCTGAGGGAATTATTATTGCAATGGGAAGCAAGGAGAGGGCCGGGGAGTCATCCGAAGGGGGTGATGAGGGAGGACATCTCGGAGATGCCCGCCTCCCCTCCATTGCCAGAAGGGTCTATAGTGAAAATCATTCTGCTTATAAATTGGGAGACAGAACTAAATCAGGACGATAGTATTGGCATATGGCTTAATGCTGCAGAATGGCATTGAGAAATGAAGATCGCACATTAATGCGCCACACAGGGCTATTGTGAGTGGAAAAGAAAATGCCAGGAGAGTTTGCATTGTTTTGATAAAGCATAGTATTTGCAACTCAAGAAAGTTCTGTCGGAAGTTAGTTCAGCAAATGTGACTTTCTGCCATAATCACATAGTCACATAATCACAGGAAAGCCCATTTTCTGTCCATATTTCCATACGAATGTCTTGGCTGATATACACACACGCAGGGACCCATCTGCACATATCTATCCACAACTTAATTTCTCTTTACTAATTATTAACAATTAAAATATTTTGCCCTCATGCTCTTTACACATTGCACGAAGAACTGAGCCCTTTCCAGGTTTAGGAGACTCGGTGGGATAGCCTCTCAGTCTATAAGCAACTCTTGTCTTGTACAGTATTTTTTGTTCACAGCCGTAGGCTCTTTGGCTATGTCAATATTTCCCTCATTTTGCTACTTGCAAAGTAACTCCAGAGAAAAAGAAAATAAAAGGATCTCTGCTTCATTTTTTTTCCTCCAGTTTTACCACCTTCTATTCTCACTGCAGAAATAAAAAGATGGAAACACAGTAACACACAGAAGTCACCTATGTGAATGATTCATACAGTCTCCCGTGGCTCTCCAACCACAAGTATTCCTGCCAATTGATAATTTAGCATCATCAGTGAAGTACTTCTCTGTCACCAGTAATCCTTTCTGTATTGCCTTTTGTACTGATTGCTATCAAAATTAGAAATGTATAGATTACTTTTCTATCACAGCCATTTCTATTAGAATTTCCAGATGTCGCACCTTGTCATACAGAACTCCACTATTTTTATGATCCTGTCCTTCCAAAGAGATGGCATGTTCTCATATTAAAAGAAAAGAACTGACTGTCTTAGACATTTTCTTTTTCTGACCTTCTGATTTTATATTGGTAACTATTTAACTTATTTAAACACAAAAGGTTAACATAATTAAATAGAATTAAAATAGTGTTATAAGCATCTTTCATAAGATCTAATCCATGTACTTACTGGAACTCCTCTGAAGCATTTTTTCCAAACTAATTACTGCAAATGCAGTTTTCTCAGGACATAGATGAAACTCACAATTCTTCCCCACTAATACAAAAGACAGATACTGCAGTATTTTTGATCAGTGGATCATTCTACCATTTAGGAAGCACACAGTTCTCTTCTTACTTTTGCCTGAAATTAGGTAATTTCATTTTTTTATATAATTATGACTTCAAAAAATAAAGTAGGATCAGTTCTTCTCACAAATAGCAGCTGAAGTTTATATACTAATTAGTATCCATTACCATGCAAATGCGTATTTTTTTTTCCTCTAACTGCATTTTAACCTCTCTGCTGACCAAATTTTTGCTGAAAGAGAACACTTCCTTTCTTTATTACAATAGAAGGACCATGTCAGTTGTAATGATCGTCTAGGTGGACAGTTGGTTATAGTGTTCCAAGCTATGCTCTTATAAATTCTTAAGCATTAGTTTCATTTTGGTCGTTTGGGTTGTTGTTTGCAATCTATGCATGTGAATACTACAGCCCAGCTCTGCAAGCACCTTCCTTTCTACAATGACATATGAAGTGCAAGGAACTCAATGTACCAGCACCTCACAGGAAAAAGAAATGTTGATACAATACTTACAATCAAGAAACCTAACAGGTGATAGTCACCGATGGCACAATAACTATTATACATCAGGTATTGCGTTCATTACTTAACAGGTATTATCTCCATTCTTTATACGAATGTTGCAAGGTTGACATTAGTTCCATTTTACAGTAGCAGAATCTAATGACTAGAGAGGTTTCTTCATTTGCTGAGCTTACACAGTAATTGAGAATGAGAGATGGACTTTGGACTTATTTTGCATTTGACCCCAAACTCAAGGGAACCCTCCAATCTTAAGGTACGGAATTCTATGAATGAGCTTTCAAAAATGGCAAATACAAACAACAGCGATGAAAAACATTAACAAAAGAGAAAAATGCCATGAGGATTCACAGGAAGAGGAGTCTACTTCTGGCTGGAGACATACAGAAAGGTGTGTGAGAAAATACAGTCTTTAAGAAGTGCCTTGGTATTGTCAAAATGTCAATACTACCCAAAGCTATCTACACATTCAATGCAATCCCAATCAAAATTGCACCAGCATTCTTCTCAAAACTAGAACAAGCAATCCTAAAATTCATATGGAACCACAAAAGGCCTCGAATAGCCAAAGGAATTTTGAAGAAGAAGACCAAAGCAGGAGGCATCCCAATCCCAGACTTTAGCCTCTACTACAAAGCTGTCATCATCAAGACAGCATGGTATTGGCACAAAAACAGACCCATAGACCAATGGAATAGAATAGAAACCCCAGAACTAGACCCACAAACGTACGGCCAACTCATCTTTGACAAAGCAGGAAAGAACATACAATGGAAAAAAGACAGCCTCTTTAACAAATGGTGCTGGGAGAACTGGACAGCAACATGCAGAAGGTTGAAACTAGACCACTTTCTCACACCATTCACAAAAATAAACTCAAAATGGATAAAGGACCTGAATGTGAGACAGGAAACCATCCAAACCCTAGAGGAGAAAGCAGGAAAAGACCTCTCTGACCTCAGCCGTAGCAATCTCTTACTCGACACATCCCCAAAAGCAAGGGAATTAAAAGCAAAAGTGAATTACTGAGACCTTATGAAGATAAAAAGCTTCTGCACAGCAAAGGAAACAACCAACAAAACTAAAAGGCAACCAACGGAATGGGAAAAGATATTTGCAAATGACATATCGGACCAAGGGCTAGTATCCAAAATCTATAGAGCTCACCAAACTCCACACCCGAAAAACAAATAACCCAGTGAAGAAATGGGCAGAAAACATGAATAGACACTTCTCTAAAGAAGACATCCGGATGGCCAACAGGCACATGAAAAGATGTTCAGCGTCGCTCCTTATCAGGGAAATACAAATCAAAACCACACTCAGGTATCACCTCACGCCAGTCAGAGTGGCCAAAATGAACAAATCAGGAGACTATAGATGCTGGAGAGGATGTGGAGAAACGGGAACCCTCTTGCACTGTTGGTGGGAATGCAAATTGGTGCAGCCGCTCTGGAAAGCAGTGTGGAGGTTCCTCAGAAAATTAAAAATAGACCTACCCTATGACCCAGCAATAGCACTGCTAGGAATTTATCCAAGGGATACAGGAGTACTGATGCATAGGGGCACTGGTACCCCAATGTTCATAGCAGCACTCTCAACAATAGCCAAATTATGGAAAGAGCCTAAATGTCCATCAACGGATGAATGGATAAAGACATTGTGGTTTATATACACAATGGAATACTACGTGGCAATGAGAAAAAATGAAATATGGCCTTTTGTAGCAACGTGGATGGAACTGGAGAGTGTGATGCTAAGTGAAATAAGCCATACAGAGAAAGACAGATACCATATGGTTTCACTCTTATGTGGATCCTGAGAAACTCAACAGGAACCCATGGGGGAGGGGAAGGAAAAAAAAAAAAAAGAGGTTAGAGTGGGAGAGAGCCAAAGCATAAGAGACTGTTAAAAACTGAGAACAAACTGAGGGTTGATGGGGGGTGGGAGGGAGGGGAGGGTGGGTGATGGGTATTGAGGAGGGCACCTTTTGGGATGAGCACTGGGTGTTGTATGGAAACCAATTTGACAATAAATTCCATATATTAAAAAAAAAAAAGAAGTGCCTTGGAAACTATGATTGTAGCAATTATGGGAAGGTAACAGGGGCAGTTCAAAAGCAGGATAAATAATGATTTCAAAGAGAAGAGAAGGAAATTTTGGTCTAGAGAGTAATCTTGTTTGGTAAAAGCGTGGACACCAATACTATCAGTTAGTATTAAAGGTATTAAATACCTTTAACAAAAATGCTTAAGTGAACAATCATACTTTTGTTCACTGGTGTATGTATATTGATACATATATGAAATAGGGGATATTTATCTTGAAGCCACAACATTTTCCCTTTGGAAAATTAACTCCCATTTGAAAAACATTCCCTCACCTTTTGCCAGTTCCTTCCTAGACCTATGTACTGCTGTACCCTATATTATTTAGCCCTGCTCTCACTGCTACATGGGGCTCATAATTTGAAAAAGGAAAGGATGAGGAAAGGAACCAAGATGACCAATCATCTAAGGCATGCAGAAAGATCTTCACAACTGATTTCTTATTGACTTCTCAAAATTATTCTAAGGGGTAAGCATTATTAACCCAGTTTTGGACTCTGACACTAAGTCACTAAGGACAGTCAGGAGGCGGTAATATTAAAATGTGAATCCACATGCACTTGACTCTTTCTACTGTCCCCAAAGGCGGAGTATGAGAAAGTGTTAAGAAACAGCTGGTCATTTATGGTGTCCAGAGCTACCTCTCTCTCTCTCTCTCTCCCCCCCTCCCCCACTCATGCGCTCGCTCTCCAAATAAACATAAATTAATTAATTAATTGATTAACTAAATAAAGAAGTAGAAACAATGAGTGTAACCTGGAAAGTCAGCAGAAACAGATACCTCTGTGGGAACAGCAGACATTATAAAAAATTTTTGCATTTTTATTCCTTTAGCATTGGGAAAACGGAGTATTTTTGTAGGCAGATGCCAAAAGCCCGTGGTGACAGATGGAAGATGTGAAGGAAAGGGGTAATGAGTGATGCACTCCGCACTTTAGATTCACTCTCTTTCTCTAAAGGAGGGTCTGTGGCCAATCTGTAGTATGTACGAGACCTTCAAGAGGTCTTTGATTCAGAACTAGCCGAGCAGCAGCAGTAGGACGGAAGAGGAAACACCGAGCAGAGAACATGAGAAACCACGTGCACCGGATCCTGGGAGGTGGAGAACAGGCAGGTTGCTGGCAGCACCTGAGGCGGTTTCTAAAAGGCCTCTGGGAAGCTCACGCCCTGTGGCAGCCCGTGACGTTAGCTGTTGCCTACTGCCTCCTTAAAGGTAAGTTCCCTGTACCTGAGTGCATATTATGGGTGTTCTGTTGCTGTTGTTTCTTGAAACAAAGAACTGTGGAACAAAACACACGTAAACTTCACATCTCACGTAACATTTAATGAAATAAACGTCAGAAAAACATCACGTTGCAATACAATTTCAATCTCCATTTCTCAAAGAAAAGAGGCCAGGGCAAACAGGCAAAGGTGATGGGGTAAGAATAGCCACGAAAGGGGAGAAAGGGATTTGGAGGATACACACAGATGGAGCAAAGGATGTACAAATCAGAGGAGGACGAGGAAGAGGAAGAGGAGGAAGAGAAAAAGTAAAAGAAATGAAAAAAGACTGCCCAATGAACAATGAACAATGAATTGTGGCAACAATCCACTGTTTATCTCCAGGGATATTAAGAGACACAGAAGTTTCTCACCACAGTGCGTTTCTCATGGTGTTGACAATAAGGAGAGCGCCGTGTATATGACTTAGACACGCAGCTGGTTCACATTTTTAACAAGGTCATCTTCCCATAACAATCATCTGGCTACCAAAATTTTTAATCCATTCTGGCACCACTGTTCCAAGTACACAGTGGATGCTGAGAACCGAATTCCCTTCCTAATAGCACCCCAACTGTCCCTGGGGGTGCTATCATAACCGCGCTGGGCGTAGTCTTGTTTGGGGAACCCCTTTCCACTACAGAAGACATGGAGGCCAGAGTTTTCTTTGGCTGAAGCATGTGTATGTGACCTCAACTTCGGTGGATGAATGTTTCCACCTGGAGCTCTGCATTTGAAGCGGTGGCCATCAAAAGACAGAGTAGAATATTTATTCTAAGGTAAATGATGATTATAGAGGCACTACGGTGACCTCTGTCTGGGATGTTCCCATTTCTAGAAATCCATATGCTGCTCCTTTTTTTTTCTTTCTTTCTTTCCGCCACTTGGGTTCTATCATTGAGTTTGACCCTTTCTAAATCTCTCCATAGACAAGCCAGTATCTGTCCAACAAATTATTTTTGCCTCAGGTGGATCCAACCTAGCTTCTGTTTGCTACCAAAAACTCATATCACCTATAATCTTACTAGAAGTCTTCTGAAACTTTTCACTCGGTTTTCCTGTCAAGAATCTTTGGAAAGCTGTATAGTATTTATTTGAGAAATGAACTCCCTAATTTACAAGACACTGTTATCTAAATTGTACAGGGTCACTAAGATCTAGCCACGGTTTTCATTACATTGTTGGTGTGTCCTATGTTCCAATTCATTTGTTCAGATACAGCGTATTTACCATGCAGAATTCTGAGTAGCAAAGTTTACAGTCTCTCAGACTAAAACTGTAAACTTCTTGCTGAAGAAATGGCACATTCGTTCTAATATCAAGTTTGAGAATGTGTATTTTATGAAGCATGTACGTCCTTGGTATCAGAGTTGAGAACAGGCAGTGCTGCACCTTAAACTCTCCTTTCAGGGAATGGTTGGTTGTCTAACCAAGTTGGTCAGCATGTTATTCTCCACTGCTGCAGCTTACCGAATGGAATCCAACACTTTCAGGACATGTTTGCGTAAGTGGTGTTGGCACTACCGTGTTTTAAGAGTTTCGATTTGGTAAAATTTTACTTTCATTAGATATATTATCTATTTGTGTGTTTTCATCTTCACTTTTATGTTTTCATCATTTTTTACAGAGGGGGGAAGGGTCAGAGAGAGAGAAAGAGAGACAGAGAGAGGGACAGAGACAGAGAGAATCTTAAGCAGGCTTCAAGCTCAGCACCAAGCCTGATGCGGGGCTTGATCCCACAACTAGGATCATGACCTAGGCCAGAATCAAGAGTCAGATGCTCAGCCGACTGAGCCACCCAGGTGCCCTCATCTTCATTTTTAAAAAAGAAAGTCAAGGGGCAGCTGGGTGGCTCAGTCGGTTGAGCATCTGACTCTTGATTTCAATTCAGGTCCTGATCTCACAGTCATGAGATCAAGTCCCTCGTGGGGCTCTGCACTAACTCTCTGTCCCTCACCCACAAATAAATAAACTTTTAAAGAAATCTTAACAGAGTAACCACATAACTTAAAAAAAGAAAATCAGAAGTGTGTATTTTGCAGTAAAGTTGCACTGACTTACAAGCATCAGACACACCAGGCTTTCCGAACCTCACTCTTCAACCCCTCACAGTGACTCAGATGACTAGTAGACGCCATCTTTCATGCTTAAATCATGTAGAGATCAACTGTATGACTTTTGAGTAGATACACACTGGTACGGGTTGAATCGTGTACCCAAATGGATATTTGGAAGTCCTAACCACTGGTGCCTAAGAATGTGATCTTATTTAGAAACATGATATTTGCAACTGCAGTCCAGCTAAGATGGGCTCATTAGAATGGGCCCTCACCCATTATGAATTGTGTTCTTATAAGAAGAGAAAATGCCAGGTGGACACAGAGACGCGGAAAGGCAGACTGCCATGCAACAAGGAGGCAGAAAGTGGAGTGCTACAGAAATATGAAGAATTATGGGCAACCAACACAGCTAGAAAGAGGCAAAGAAACACTGTTCCTTACAAGTTTCAGAAGGAACCTGGTCCTGCTGGCAGCTGGATGTCAGACCTTTGGGCTCCACAACTGTGAGACAATACATTTCTGCTGTCTTAAGGCACTCAGTTTGTGGCTCTTTGTTAGAGCAGTTCTAGGAAACGGATACACACAAATCTCCCGATGGAAATAAGGGCTCCCTTCATGACGCTACGTCTTGCAAAGTTTGTTCCCATTCATAGCCTTACCAGCAAAACGCTATTCAGAAATTAGTCTCGTCATCCCTTTCCCCTTAGAATAGCCTTTTCAATAAGTCAATTCAACATTCAAATAATCTTCTTATTTTTAAGTCCTCAGGGCAAAGAAAAGAATGATCAACTATTTTTGTATTGTTAATATACCATTGTGTGGATTTTATTCTACCTCCATGAGAACATTAATTTCTCACTGATAACATAATCCTTTTAGATTATTTAATAACCTCATCAGGCACACTATACAAAAAGACAGTTAACTCTATTAAACAAACCTTTCCAGAAAAGAACTATCTGTGTATCTCAAATCCTTAGTGTGTGTGTAACCGAACACCCTGAAATTTTGAGTCACTTGACTCTGATAAAAGATCCTAAGAATTGTTTTTTAATTGTGACCTTCCGCTGTGTTAAGTATCCAGATTAGACAAAAAAAAAAAAAAAAAAAAAACTATTTTATAGATACCAGATGCTGTTTTCTGAGATGTTTCTCAGATGTTTCCAGAGATTTTAGTCTACCACCTACACCTACAACAAGCTTATTCACAATATCAAGTATCAATTTCTGTAAATGACAGTCAAGTGTAAGAAACATAAACTGGTGTGACACAGTTCATTCCCAGCCTCCATACCACTTGCCAGTTGGATATACTGAATCTGAGCACACTTTCCCATTAAAATAGTAGTGTAAATTTGCACAAAATATGTAAGAATCAAAGAGGTCAATTTAACTCAACATTTATCTCGTATCTCCTAAAAACTACAAACCGCTATCATAGGAAATAGCAACATTACACAAACAGCACCTCTGTCCTTTAGGAGTTCACAGCCGAGAATTTAAACATGATAACAGGAGTCCAGATTCAAACTGCAATCTATGTTCCAGGACAACTTAGACCCAGCCTGTAGGCTGGGTGGCTTGCAACCAGCATATCTCTGTCTCCTGTGAAACAGGCACAAGTTCACATCCTGAATCTGGCTCTCAGCGATCATGGGCAAATTACATTATTTGAAACTACCTTTCTTATCTTTTGCAAAAGTAAAATAATACCCCGTGTTATAGGGGTTGTGTGAGGATTGGCAGGGAAAAGTTTGCAATATGGGCACATAGTAGTCAACGAAGCAACACCGAATGAAAAGAAAAGTAAAAAAAAAAAAAATGAATGAGGGTTCAAGGATTTAAGTGGTATTAGAAAGCAGACTCTAGGACAGGCTGCAGACATCACACTCTGCTCTGTGGGTGTATAAGTGATGGTCAGAAATCAAGCATTATTCATTTTGTTGATTACCCAGCAAAGTCAATAAATGAGTGCCTTTTATAAAGTTGAATTAGGACATGAAGCTCTTGTAGAAAGAAAAAAAAATTGCTCTTACCAGCTAATGTAGATTATCTCTGGCAAAGTCAACTCTACTATAGCTTTTCCCAAAATATATTTCATGGAAATGAATATATGTTAATTTGAAAAAAAAATACGAACATCAAATAAGTTGGGGAAGCACTGGGTTAAATAAAGTGAAATAGGTTTTAGGGCTGCCAGCCCTCTGAGAATCTTCAGACCAGGGAGGAAAGACAGCCAGCACTGACTGAACACATATGACCTAAGGGTCCGTCTTCCTGGCAGTGACATTGCAGAATTTCCTGGAGCACCCAACAGGCTTTGCAAGTCCCGTCTTTCCTGGAGCTCCCTACCACAGCTCCATAGAACTCACTGTGGGAAATGCTATTCCATTGATATGAAACATTCATAGTTGCCTAGGAAACATGGCAAATTTGTGACTAATAATTCTAATCAAATCTCTTTTTTTTTGCACTAAAATAGTTCCCCAAATCAACTCCGTTTGATTTTACATGACACATAGTTAATGGGTTTCTATAATTAGCAATACATTCTAATTTTCTTAATAATCATGATGTAACTCATTCCACAATTATCTATGACTCAATTTTCTTCCACCTGATTCATGACCAGGAATTAATCTATAAATTATAAATGACAGGAATTCTTCCTCTGAAAATCACAGAGGCATAATGAAATATTACACAAACCAGCACAAAACACAACTAAAATGTGTATGTATGTGTTTTGCACACACACAAAAATCATACCTATGGTAGAAGTTACAAATGCATAATTTTAATAAAAACTGTTTGTACTATTGCCATCAAAGAATAACACACTGAGTTTTACTCTAAAATCTACACTGGAAATGATTTGAGTCCTTAATGACATCAATTGGCATAACTGAATTATCAGTTCATTCAAATTAATCAGGAATAACCTTCACTTAAATTGCGATGTAGACAAAATTGTTCTTTGAGCATATTCAGCAATATCAGAATGTTAGCACTTCCCCAATGCCACAAATACTTAACTTTATGTTCTAAAGCAGGAGAAAAAGCATGTTTCCCCAATTATGATCATTCATACAAAATGGCAGCCAATCACAACTGGTAAAATAGCTGTTTGAGAGTTTTCTGCATTTAAGAGCCTTTTAATTCTTAAGATAAAAAGATACAGCACCTTGGGAGTTTTCTTGCATCATTTGGTGAATGTGTAAAGATTTGTCCACTATCTATGACATCACCTTATAACAAAACAGATTTTCTCTCATAATTTGGGTGTTAATGAAACAGAAGTTAATTTTAGAAAAAATTATCCTTAACTAATACAATATATACACACCATATACCATATTTGAAATGCTGCATACATATACTTCATACATGTAATACAAATAATATTTGGGATGGTCTATTCCTTATCTCATATTCTAGTATTTTGTTTACGTTTGTTTTGTTTGTTTTTTTTTTTTTGTTTTGTTTTTTGCTGGGTATGCTGGCCTAACTATATAGTAAGATGTGCTTTCCAAATATAATTATTACGTGCTCACATGACTGTTTTGTTAGTTTTAAAAGGCCTGGCCTGATTTTTCAGTTTATTTTACCAGGATAGCATGCAGACAAGCCAATAACTTTGGCACATCAGTAAGATTTTTTTTTTCTTTTTTTTAATCACTAGTTTGAAATTATGTTTCTAAAAACTAAAGGTATCTTCACTATTGTGTAGGTCATTTCAATCTTTCCTCTTCTAAAGAGACCTGAAATTCAAATAATTATGTCTGGGTGAGACTAAATTCGACAGTCAAAGGTTAAGAATGTTAATTACCACCTAACAGAGACACCAGATTGAGAGAAATACAGAAATGGGCCATGAGAAAAATCAATATGCTGCAGGGATACAAAGAAACCCAGGGTTTTACAGCAGTTTTATTTTGTAATGTTTTTTTTTTTAACGTTTATTTGTTTTTGAGAGACAGAGAGAGACAGAGTGTGAGCAAGGGGAGGAGCAGAGAGAGAGGCAGACACAGAATCCAGAGAAGGCTCCAGGCTCTGAGCTGTCAGCACAGAGCCCGACGTGACGCGTGGCTCGAACTCACTGACCGCGAGATCATGATCTGAGCCGTAGTTGGAAGTTTAACCAAATGAGTTACCCAGACGCCCCTACAGTAGTTTTTTTTTTTTTTTTTTCAACGTTTATTTATTTTTGGGACAGAGAGAGACAGAGCATGAACGGGGGAGGGGCAGAGAGAGAGGGAGACACAGAATCGGAAACAGGCTCCAGGCTCCGAGCCATCAGCCCAGAGCCCGACGCGGGGCTCGAACTCCCGGACCGCGAGATCGTGACCTGGCTGAAGTCGGACGCTTAACCGACTGCGCCACCCAGGCGCCCCGCCCCTACAGTAGTTTTAAAAGAAGTTTACTTATTTACTTAGAGAGAGAGAGAGAGAGAGAGAGAATGCAAGCTCAGACTTGAATAGGGGAGGAACCGAGAGAGAGGGAGAAAGAGAATCCCACACCAACTCCGTTCTGTGAGAGCAGAGCCCAAGAATCTGCTGGATCTTAAGAACGCTGAGTTCATGACCTGGGCCGAAAAGAGTCAGATGCTTAACCGACTGAGCCACCAAGGCACCCTATTTCCTGTAGGTGTAGCGGCAAACCGGCATTCTAGAGGTGCAATTTCCCTTCACAGACGGTGTTGCGGGGAAATGGTCTGGCATCCACCCAAGCACTGTGAGGTAGACGGATGCTCACTGTGTGATCTCTCCTTTCTCTCCCCGCCAACTGAGCAAACCTGCTTACTCCGCTTCCACTGATTCACTGTCTGAAGGACGATCACTGAATTGTATGTAAAAATCACACACAAAACATTATTAGCTACGGAACTTTAAGTGACATGTTAAGTTATTCGAACTATCTGCATCACTTTTTCCTCAAGTAGCTGCAACAATAGTGATCACATCCTCAGGCTAGTGTGAGAATAACACCCACTGCTGGTAGCAGTGACATCATATTTTTTTGGAGATCATATTTCACTGAGCATATCTATATGAAAAGAATTGATGTGATCTAATCAGATACTGTTATTATATAGTACAAGAAAATACCAATGCCACACAAAGTATTATCTTTTTGTGATTCAATAATTATTTCCATTAAACTATTTTAAATTATGTTCTCAATTCTTATTGTAAATGAATGTTACATAAATATTATTTCGGCATGTAAGTAGAAATGAAACATAATTTGTTCTAACACACCCTACTCTATGTAAACGAAATGTGCATCTTAAATCATAAAGTAAATATGTCTGTGGGTGACACATGGTCATTAGCATATTTTTTGTTTTTTCAAAAATCAGTATTAAATTTGTGGTCTGTCATGTCCCTGACAATGTAATCTAATGATTGATAACTCACCTCTTTTTTGCTGGGGAAATTTTCAAATAAATGAGTTCTATGAGACTTTCCAATTAGATGTCACAAAGTTGGAAAACAAATACACTAAGTATATACATATATTTCCATGTGCTTATATCTATATAATTTTATAAATATAAAGATATATTGCACATCAATGCTAAACAATGACATGAAATGATATTCACATAAGAATATATTAAGTTATTTCTGGAACAGAAGAGTAAGCCCAGAATGAACCCACTCCTACATAGTCAGTTAATCTATAACAAAGGATACACAAATACTCAGTAGTGAAAAGACAGTGTCTTCAATGCATAATGCTGGGAAAATTGTCCAGCTACATACTAAAGCATGAAACCAGATACTTTCTTACACTATACACACACACACACAAAAAGACTTAAAATGGATTAAAGACCTAAATGTGAAAACTGAAACCATAAAAATCCTAGAATAGAACACAGGTAATAATTTCTCTGACATCAGCCACACCAACATTTTTCTAGATATGTCTCCTCAGGCAAGGGAAACAAAAGCAAAATGAACTATGGGGACTAAATCAAAATAGAAAGTGTTTGCAAAGCAAAGGAAACCATCAACAAAACAAAAAGGCAACACACTGAATGGGAGAAGATATTTGAAAATGATATATCTGATAAAGGGCTAATATCCAAAATATATAAAAAGACCTATACAACCGAACATCAAATAAACAGAAAGACAATTGAAGAAATGGGCAGAGACCTTGAAACAATGTGGATTGAGCAAGAGGGTATGATGCTAAGTAAGTCAAAGACAAATACCGTATGATTTCACTCACATGTGGAATTTAAGAAGCAAAACAAATGAACAGAGGGAAAAAAAGAGAGCGAAACCAAGAAATTACAGAGAACACACATGGTTACCATAGGGAAGGTGGTGGGGGATGGGGGTTAAGGAGTGCACTTGTGATGAGCACCAGGTGTCCTAAGAAATGTTGATTCACTAAAGTGTATACCTAGAAATAATATTATGCTGTATGTTAACTGGAATTTAAATCAAAGCTTGAAAACCCTCTTAAAGTTTTTAAAAAATGGGCAAAGAGGAGAGCGTGGGTGGCTCAGTTGGGTAAGTGTCCGACTCGTAATTTCAGCTCAGGTCATGATTTTACAGTTCATGGGATCAAGCCCCACATCTAGCTCTATTCTGACAGCAAGGAGCCTGATTGGAATTCTCTCTCTCTCTCTCTCTCTCTCTCTCTCTCTCTCCCTCTCTCTCTCTCTCTCTCTCTCCCCCTCCCTCTTGGTCTCTCAAAATAAGTCAATATTTTTTTTTTAAATGGGCAAAAATAACCCTAAATAGATGTTTTTCCAAAGAAGATATACAGATGGCCAACAGACACATGAAAAGACACTCAACATCACTACTTATCAGAGAAAGGCAAATCAAAACCACAACTAGATATCACTTTATGCCTGTCAGAATGGCTAAAATGAAAAACTCAAGACATAACAAAAGTTGGCGAAGATGTGGAGAAAAAGAAACCCTTTCGTAAGGTTGGTGGAAGTGCAAATTGGTGTAGCCACTGTGGAAAAAAGCATGGAGGGTCCTCAAAAAATTAAAAATATTATTACCATCTAACCAATTAATTCTACTATAGATTATTTACCCAAAGAAAATGTAAACACTAATTCCAAAACATAAATGTACCCCTATGTTTATTGTAGCACCATTTATAATAGTGAAAATATTGAGGTAACCTAACTGTCCACTGATAGACAAATGGATAAGAGAGAGTCTCCCTCTCTCCCTCTCTACATATATATATATACACACACACACACACACACACACACACGCACACACTATGGAATATTATTCAGCCATAAAAAATGATGATTGTGCCATTTGCAATAACACAGGTGGACCTAACGGGTATTACACTAAGTAAAGTAAGTAGAATAAAAAAAAATAATAATAATACCATATGATTTCACTTATATGTGGAATCTGAAAAATAAAACAAATGAATAAACAAACAAAAAACAGAATCAGACCTATAAATACAGAGAACAAACAGATGGTTGCCAGAGAGAAAGGGTGTGGAGGGATTGGGAAAAATGGGTGAAGGGGAATACAAGATAAAAGCCTTCACTTATAGGTTGAATAAGTCATGGGAATAAATGATACAGCACTGTGAATACAGTAAATTTATATTATATTGTATTATATATTATATTATATTGCATTATATTATATTGCATTATATTATATTATAAGTAAAATCTTGGATTGTAACTAACTTGTTCTGAGAGTGTTCTGAAAGATGAGCAAATATTTCTCATAATTTTAGCTTGATAAATAGCAATGTTTTGCAATATGAGTAGTACGTAATGCTGGACATCACATAATCACAACTGAGCCAGTGGTTCTTTCTCTCTCTCTCTCTCTCTCTCTCCTTCCCTCCCTCCCTCCCTCTCTGTAGGGATTGTGGGTGATCGTCTCCCATGCTCGGATGCTCAGTTTCAGGCTGCAGTTTGGCAGAAATCAGTGATGTTTCAGAACCTTGGAAGGTGCCCACAATTGGCACTAGTGCATTTTTTTGTCACTTCCAAGCACCTATGGACAGTCCCTTGATTTTCCATCCAAGAGTAAGCTTAGGGATGCTTTGTTTCATTCTGGGTCAGGCTGCCTGCAGAATCAGACCCTTTCCTCTGCTGCCTTATTGCCAGTTACATGAAATACAGTCTATGACAAGAGTTTATTAATACTGTATTGTAGTCAACATCTGTTACTAATAGTGAAAGGCATCCTACACAATAACTCTCCTCTTTCTTATCTCGCTCACATGAAGGTTTTCGAAGGGAAGTGCAGGTTAATTTATTTTTCTTTATATTTTGTATTTTCTTTGTTACTTTGTATTGTATTACAGTACTGTAATCATTTTTATGTGAATATTGTTGGGTTGTGGAATGAATCATTTGAGTTTCCATTATTTCTGACAGGGAAATTCGCTTTGATATACAAGTGCTTTGGATTACAATCATGTTTATGAAATGAATTATGCTCACAAATCAAGGTATATTATATTATATTATATTATATTATATTATATTATATGTCCCCCATTTTGAATGAATAAATACGTGAACACTTAAAAATTTAAGAATTTTTGTACAAATATATCTGGTAGAAACTCCAAATTGAGTCTGATGCAACAGAATGTATTCACAGTCTCATTAAGTGTTCAGTGGCTTCCCTGAAAACTAAGGTCATGTTTTGTGAGGGATATTTAACTGTATGCAGCAATATGTGCCTGGGTATCATCTCTCCAATGAGTCTTATACTAACCTTCTTAAAATAACAGGAAAAGGTTTTCTTTGTTTGATTCATGAAACGTTGTCAATAATCCACTTAAGCTAATGAAATAAAAAGTATATTTTTCAATGTTAGACTCTTAAACCAAATTTCCCTCTAGCTACTTTAGTACTTATTCAAGTATTAAACATGCATTTATTTTGGTGACTGAAAGACATTAAGATGAATATTTTAACAAATCAAGTAACTGAGAATTTACAAAGCTTAATTCACATTTAATAGGCAATCTCAGTAATAGGTTCTATATATGCACAGAACAGGACTACTTATAATCTTAGCATTTATACTTTTGGCTTAATTTGTTTCCTGGACTAATAGAACGGGCAATATAGTTAAATAAATGCTGAGAGATATTTATGTAATTGTATAAATATATCCATGGATAAGTAAGTGACTAAATAATGGTTCATATAAAACTTCATTTAATTATATATATATACACACACACACACACACACACACACACACACACCCTTACATACATACATATAGTTGTGTTCATTATACCTTCTCTAATAAGAAATTCTAGACTTTTTTCCAGTAAATCCTTCATTCTTTCCTATCATTCCTAAATTTAATTATGATAATTTTAACTAAAAAGCTAAGCTTTTAAAAGGTTACTGTGCAATCATTATTTTATAAGAAGTAACTTAATAAAGCACTTTCAACATTTACAAATGGGAGATCTCGTTTGCACAACCACATGTGGCCTGCCATCCAGCTTTCATTCACCAATGAGAAAATCTCAGACCGCACAGTAGTGTTCGGTCAACATCAAACTGGGGACGACTAAGACCTTGTGGTGGTGTGACTTTTGAGGCTACAGAATGGAGTGACAGGGAGTTCCCGCTGCTACTTGAATCATGGACACGGCTAGGGACCGATCTCGCTTTCCATTCTCCTCGCAATCCTTTCACTGTATTTCTCTTCATGCAGTGACAGCTATTTGGATATGAGAAAAGCAACTCGCTTTCTACACTTGTATTTATAGTGGATGAGCTATTTTGCAAATGTTGATTTATAGAACAGGCAACGGGCTTGATTCTGAATGTGGGTTCATAGTGTCCTCAGGTGAGAAGACTGTCAAGTTTAATAGACAGACTGCCTTCTACTTGCTTCTCTGGAAAGCATTTTGGACAGTATTTTCTCATCACACATTGGTTCCCTCAATGCCACTTTTGATGTCGACTGAGCTATATTTGCAGAAATAAAGATTTGAGCTTTTATGAAACTTTAATCGTGTCTGAGATCCACGTGCTACCGGGGCAGTGGTAGTAACACTGCTTTTGCCGCATTTCATCAAAAAACCAACTTTCCTCTGTGTTGAACTTCTTCACAGAGTCTTCTTTGAAACATTTTGTGAATAAGCATCCGGCGATGCTTGACGAATACATAACTGAATATGATATAAATATTCATGAGGAAATGTCTTCACCTGTCTGTGAAAATGGAATGTAATAGACCGTCATACCAGGTAAGGTCTGTCCATGAAGGTAATCATATGCAATTTCTTCTGGGGTCGGTTTTCTCCATCTCTGTTCTAAACTCCCTGCTACTCCACTTCCTGCCTCCACCCATCACCACCGTGAGCCTGATATCCTCAACCACGAGTACACTAATTCTGAGAACTTACCCCTTAATATCCTGTATTTGAAAAAAGCAAAAAACACAACACAAAACACAACACACACTCCTCCCAAATTCATGTCATCTTACCTCAGCTATTTTTCAACCTTTTACAGATCCCTGCTGCTTTGACAACTCCTCGTTTTCTTTTCTTTTTTTAAGTTTATTTACTTATTTTGAGAGAGAGAGAGAGCACGTGTGCGTGCAAGCAGGGGAGGGGCAGAGAAAGAAGGAAATAGAGGATCCGAAGCAGGCTCTGTGCGGACAGCAGAGAGCCCAATGTGGGGCTGGAACTCTCAAGCTGTGAGGTCATGACCTGAGACAAGTCAGACACTTGACCGACCGAGCCACCCAGGCTTCTGGACAACTCCTTATTTTTACGAGCTGACTTAACAAAACCTTACTGTTTCTTTCCTCCAGCTACATGTCCTCTACGTCCATGGCACACAACTTTGTATTAGAAATTTCACTCCCATTTAGGATAGATGTCTTAATTTATCTTGGCAAAAACCAAAACTGTCCATTCTCTCCTTTGCCCCTCAGCATCCAAGCACACAGGCCAAAATTTGCAAGGTCTGATTCCTCTCCAACCCTTAGTAATTTCTCTAAAATACCTCACTCCCTTACGGAAAATAATTCCACGACATCCCACAGCCTTCATGAGATAAACTGCAAGCTGTTTAGCCTAGCAGTATTCTGGTCTCATTCCTCACCCCTCTCCTCAGGCCACCCAACCCCACACATGACTGTCACATTGTGAGCCCCCTCACTTTCACACAGGCACATATGCTGTCTCTGTCCCTATGACCCACCCCTCCTCCTGTTTTCTCAGAAGCCATCACAACAAAAGTTGGTTGACTTCCCGCCCCCCACACATACACCACACATGCACACATATCTGTTTCCATAGCACCCAAGCCAAAGAAAAACCTATCACATAGTACTGCAACTGTCTGCTTATTTCCACCATTTTCTCTCCTGACTTAACACTTTTGAGAGAAGAGTCCACATATTTTCATGCAGTTAGTGCTGACATTTAGTACAGTGCGTAATATCAAACAGATTTCAAATAAGGTTCATCCTCAAAGACTGCATAGAAGACCTTACCACAGCAGTGACCCTAAAAAAAAAAAATATGTTTTATAATCCATTTCTCAGGATATTTTACGACACTCTTTTTGGTAGAGCCTAGGCTCTTCCTTGATGGCTCCATTTTATGTTTGCTAACAACGCGCCTGGGGTGCCTTCGTGGCTCATTCAGTTAAGCGTCCTACAGTGCAGAGCCTGCTTCAAATACTCCGTCCTCTCTCTCTGCCCCTCCCCTGCTCACTCACTCTCTTTCTCTAAAAAAAAAAAAAAACAAAACTTTTTTTTTTAAAGTGCCTTGAAATATCAATTTTCATGTAATGAATAATGCATTCCTAGGTAAAATTTTTTTAAAGAGTGAGGTACTATCTGCATAGAATAAACAAGATGTCATTTGGGATGTGGTTTTAATGCTTGTTATGGTTTTCAATGATTTCGCCCACACGTCATCAACTGTAGACTAAAGAGTTGTGGTCACTTCTCAAACTGAGAGTGGCTATTTCTTTTATTTCCTTACGCTTCTCTTATTTTGTTTCTCAGTCGCTATCTTGGCACCTGTCTTGAGGTAGTTTCTATATCCAGTTTTCTGGATATTATCATAGAGGATGATTGTCCAGGTTAAGGATATTATTATGGAAGAAATACGGTTATGGAAAAAACTGTCCTGTAGCATCAGTGAATACTCATATGTGTGTAACATACAAAATCAAAATTCATTTAACGCATTCCATTCTTTAGGGGAACAGTATTATTCTAATTACACTTTTTGTTAATAAAAGTACAGATCTAAATGCTCAGAAATGATGATTTATTTAATGTTTAAAAACTTTTACATAATAACTATGGAATATAAACAATAATAGTCCTTAATTCCTGTTTTGGTTAAGTCTAAAATTTAGTTCTCCTACTTCCTAGCTTTTGACCTTTTCCTATTTTGCCACACAAGAAACATTTAAACATTATTTTCACAATGTTACATACACACTTTGAGAATATTTCCCCCTTTAGGAAAACAGTAGCTGAATTTTTTTAAATTTTTTTAATGTTAATTTTTGAGAGAGAGAGACAGAGTATGAACAGGGAAAGGGCAGAGAGCGAGGGAGACAAAGAATCAGAAGCAGGCTCCAGGCTCTGAGCTGTCAGCACAGAGCCCAACACGGGGCTCAAACTCATGATCCATGAGATCATGACCTGAGCCGCAGTCAGATGTTCAACCAACTGAGCCACCCAGGCGCCCCCAATCGCTAAATTTTTCAGCTTTACATGGAACACAACAAAATTGTTATCCTAGCATTGTTTTTGGTTTTAAGATGTGTTTGTTCTAGTTTTATACCACCATATGCAATTAACAATTAATACTTATTATTTGCAGCATGCTTTTCTTACTGTAAAACATGAGGATTTCTACATTTCAGGCACGACACAGCTCTATGTATGGTAACTGTGGTTCACAGTAATTTGGGAGACAGTAGACGGTCTCGTTGTAGAAATAAGCCTTCTTGTCCCTAGTTGCCCTCATCACTCTTTATGGGCTTTCTGTTTATACTTCTGAGCACACATATTTGTATGTTCAACTAACTGGAATAAATGGTTATATTGCTGAAGTTAGAATTAGTCTGCTTGTGGTAATAGTGATATCCAGTGTAAATGAGAAGAAAACATAACTCTGAGAGAAAGAGGAAGAGATAGGATTGCAAACTTGGGAAGAAGTATTCAAAGAGGAGGAGAAACTTTGTTCACAACAGTCTTCATGGCCTGGAACTAAAACCCGAAGAAAAATCAAATGCCAAGAGAGAGGGAGAGAGGTTAGTTTACTGAAATGTTCTTTCATCACTAACAAATTCTCATTAGGTTGCTCCATATGGAGGAATACTGTAAGGGAGTTTCAGTTTTATTGACATTTTCCTTAGTCAAAGCATTTTTTTCCTTATTTCTTTAGTACTAACCTAATTTGTTCTCAGCATTAGGCTTATGGGTAAAAGATAATTTGCATGAAAGCTAAGTTAAAAAGATAAATGATGAGGATTTGTAGAGTAGCGAATTTTATTTTGACTTTAATATCCACAGAGATTTTAAGAGTGTCTATATAATATTTTCTTTACTGACAAAAGAAACAGTCAGGGCAACAGGAGACATATGGGCTTGAAATGCTGATGCTTAAAAATAGTTCTGTGACTGGTAATTTATGGAATGGGAAACCATATTATGTCTTTAAGCATGATTAAAAATCTCTCAGCCAACTCCTGAGTGCAGAGGAGTGAAATGTGAGGATTTTTCAGAAAGAACAATACTTCTCCTATAGTAGAATTTGTAGAAGGAGCTAGTACCTTAATAACACAAGGACAAACGTATCTGGATTCCCGGTCTTTGCTTAACAGAGTATTGAAAAAACAACAAAAAGTTTTGTTAAAAAATATCTAAGGGCACCTGGCTGGCTCAGTCGGTGAAGCATCTGACCTTGGCTCAGGTCATGATCTCCCAGTTGGTTAGTTCAAGCCTTATGTCAGGCTTTGTGGTGACAGCTCGGAGCCTGGAGCCTGCTTCAGATTCTGTGTCTCCCTCTCTCTCTGCCCCTCCCCCTCCATGCTCTGTCTCTCTCTCTCTCTCTCTCTCTCTCTCTCAAAAATAAACATTATTTTTTTTAAATATTTAAAAAACTATATGATGTGTCATGCCATTTGTAACCCTAAGAAGCATACCTAAATAGCTATTTTTAATTAAATAATGTGGTTAACATTTTATGTTAATACATTTTAAGACAATTCCTATAGAAGAATGAGTTCATTCTGTTGAAACGAAAAAGCTGGAAGAAAAAAGCCTTTTTAAAGAGTTAATTATTTCCAACGTCTACTATGCATAAATAGCAATATTACAAAATAAAATTTACAAAATAGTACTATTTGAAGGATGGCCAAAACACTGAACTCTTACTCATAATGATATTCATGTTGTTTTATGGCTGCCACTACATTTAATACGACAAACAGTGAATAGATGGCATTACTTCCATTTTCTGATAATGAGACTGGAGTGTAGAGAATAAATACTTATCCCATTGACTTACCAATTCATCCAGCAAATAGGCATTGAGTGCCTACTATTTTCCAAGCACTATTCTAACGGCTTAGGTTTCCACAATGAATAAGACAGATTTTATCTGTTGACTGTTTACAGCATATATCGAATATATACTTACAACATCTAGTAAATTAGTAAATGCCAGGTCCGATGTCCAGGTTTCCTTATTTCAAGTTGAGTGTTTAGTATGCAGATTTTCTTGCCTTTTAAACTACTTAAAAAGGTAATACTAATTGAGAAATTATATCCAACTTATCCAATGTACTGAATGAAATACAGAGTAAACATTTTATTTGTTCATTAATGATATTTAGTCCAGCCATTTTAATACTTAACATGATAAGCAAAGAGTCTCTATTCACACTGAATGAATTCTAATTTACCAAGGTTTTTAAAGGTGTAATTTTTTTTTCTGTCAGTAACACAAATTTGTTTATATGTAACAGGGTAATAATTATTGTATAATCCTCCCTAACCTCACAAAAGTCTAATGATTAATTCTGATTTAGATTTATCTCAGGTCAGAATCCTACATCTACAAGTATTCATTCGACAAGTATTTAATCAGCATCTATTACATGCCAGGGACCCTTCTGGACACTTGAGATGCCCCAGTGAAAGAAAGATAAAGACCTCTGTCCCTGTGGAGTTACAAGGAGAGACACCTTCAGCAACAGTCATAATAAGTAAGTATATCACACAATACATAGGACGATGCTGATTTCTTCTTAAAAAATTATTTTAATGCTTATTTATTTTTGAAAGAGAGTGCATGAGTCAGGGAGGGGCAGAGAGAGAGGGAGACACAGAATCCAAAGCAGGCTCCAGGCTCTGATCTGTCAGCACAGAGCCTGACGTGGGGCTCAAACTCATGAACCGCAAGATCATGACCTGAGCTGAAGTCAGACGCTTAACCTACTGAGCCACCCAGGAGCCCCAAAGGGTGATGCTAAGTTCTACGGAGGAAAGCATTTAGAGCAAGACAAGAGACATCAGGTGTGCAGGGCAGAGGAACAGGTTCCTTTTTTTTTTTTTTTTTAGTTGAAAGGGGTGAGGCATCACTACAAATGTGACGTTTAAACAAATACTTATAAGAGGGGTGGGACTTTAGTTAGCCTTGCACATTTTTTTGAGTGTGGTGTGAGGGAGGAATCCAGTTTCTTTTTCTTTTTTTCACATTGCTAACAAGTTGCCTCTATAGCCTTTATTCTTCCTGAACTGCGATGCTAATTCAGTCACAGACCAATTTTCCATATAAAAGTGGGTCAGAATAAAATGAGAGGTTACGGGATGTTGCCTCACAGGGCTGTTGTGAGCCCAGAATAACACACAGATCACGGAAAGTGCTTAGAATAGTGTTTGGTACTTAACACATAAATGGTAAAGTTCACCATGAATAACATAATTGCTGTTTGTGCTGGTTTATTAAAAATATATATTTTTTTCTTTATTGATCTCACATGCAGCTATCTAACTAAATTCTCATTTTTTTCTATAACTCATCTGGAGATACTGTTGTATTTTCTGTACACACAATCTTATTATTTGTAAACACTGACATTTTGTTTTCTTCCTTTTCAATCGTTATATATTGTATTTATTCGGCTTGTCTTAAAAACTTTTAAGAGCATCTGAATAAAGCTGAATAGTAACAGTGAAAGTGTGGATCATTAATTTTCATGTCCTTAAATTTTGGTGATACTTCCCATGAAAAGTAAAGAGGCAAACATTTTTAAAAAGGGTATTCCGCATATTTCTGTCTTTACTAAGACATTTAGTCAATGTATCATTAATATTAATAATATTAATATCAAAAATCGTAATAATATTAATATCAAAAATCACAATACTTTTCCTCTACTAAATTGGAAATTATGAACTCAATATTTGCTTTTATTGTTGGTTTCTCCTGAACTTTTACAATGTATAATTAATTTTACAAAGTTAGTCAATGCCTTTATATCTGTCCAGAGTAACACTGGGATGATAGTATACTTTAATTATAAACATTCCTCTTCTGATGTATATGACTTTATCATTCAGGACGTAAATACACAAAAACATAATTTTATATTATTATTGTTTCATAAATAATGTGTGTTAAATATGTACAACAACATCTTAGCTCAATAGTTTTGAAGCCACTTTAACAAATTTGATTGGCAGATAAATTGCTCTTTGAATTTTTTTCAGTACAACATGCTTCGGACTCTTTCACTCCGAGCTCTGCACACAAGTTCAGATCAATGGTTATTTTATCTCCAGGCCTTTAAGATGCTACCCTACCAACCTTAAGGTTTAATCAGTGCTTCTGAGAAGTATCCACCTTTAAGCTCATCTCAGTTTTCTACCTTGCAGTTTGTATCTTTGTCTTTGGTTTTCTTCAGTTGTATTATGCCGTGCTTGATTAGGTTTTTTAAATACACTTATCCTATTTTGCATATATCATACTTCCTATATCTGAGGATTTGTAAAGCTCAGCTCTGAAAATGTATGACAAGTTTTGTGATCACTTAATGTTTACTCCCATTCAGTTGAGATTTCTTCGTGTGAAAATCCAGTTGGACATATGGTAGACCTCATCATTCTATAGTCCATTTTCCACCATCGTTTTCTAAATTTTTTTTTAATGTTTATTTTTTGAGGGAGAGAGAGGCAAAGCATGAGCAGGAAGGAGCAGAAAGAGAGGAAGACACAGAGTCTGAAGCAGGCTCCAGGCTCTGAGATGTCAGCACAGAGCCAAACATGGGGCTCGGACTCACAAACTGTGAGATCATGACCTGAGCCGAAGTCGGACACTTAACAGACTGAGACACCCAGGCACCCCTTTCCACCACTTTTTAAAAGGTATTTTCTCTCACCCTAGATCCTGCACTATATTCTTAGAAATTTCATGAAATTTATGATTTGGTTCATCAGTCTCTTTCTCTTTTGTTGTATCTTTCCAAGCACTTGGTATAGATTCAGTTTTAATTCCAAGGATTTTCTTCTCATCTTTGAAACCATTATTTTTTTTCAAACTTCCTGGATATTTTTGGTAGGTTCTCACTTCTTGCTTACTGGTTTTGTTCCATCTTTGTTTTTAAAAAAATCTTTCTTTCACATTTTTAAGACAATTGCAACTCTATAATTTATTGTTTCCATTTATTCTGAACTCAGGATTTTTTTCTTGCACATTTGATAATTTTTTACGCGCAGCTTGTAATTTTTCTGAACTCAACCTGTGAGATATCTGAGGATTTAGATTATGAATGTTCTCCTTCAGGAAGGATTTCTGTTTGCCTTTCCTGGAATCCAGGCTGATCTCTTCACCATGGGCATTTTCATCTCCTTCAGAATCTGGGTTTAATGATAATCTCAGTTTTATTCCAATCCCTTGCCCTGTCCCAAGGCTTATTAAAAGATCATCACTGGCCTAAAGGAGAAGAATTTCTTTTTCAAAAGTTTTTCTCTCCAAAGCTTCCTACTACACTTTTGGGTTCCAGTTGTTATTTATTTTTATTTTCATTTTTATTTTTATTTTTGATCTAAGATGCATTTCTTACTTTCCAGTGAGTCCAACAACTCAGCAGAAAGCATTATGGTAGCAATTTATTCAGGAAATATTTGAATTTTAGCAGGCAAGGGTTTCTGATGACCTAGACCACTTTATTGTCAGAATAAAAAAACCCTCATTAAATAGTCAATACATAACTTCATACAGCTTGTTAAGCAAGCAATTATTTAAAAATAAGAAACAAGAATAAGCCTCTGACCCAACATTTTTCCATCAAGTAAATTTACATAAAATGGTCGTGGCTATCACTCAAGTAATAATTATTTTTTTTACTGTGCACCTTTTCATATTTCACTCAGGAAAAGCATAGCTAAAATTTTGAAGTATTAAAAAGATATGGTTTTGTTAAAGATTGCCATCAATATACCTAATATCATGAAAGTAATCACATTTTCCTAACTGTTGACTAACACAATAGGTGTGATATTGGGAATATATGAAAGCTAATAATAAAGCATTTTCTCTCTGAATCAACAATCAGGGAATGATCAGAACAAAATGTTCAATTTTGTTTTCAGCAGTTTGTTAATTTTAGAAAAATGCAGTCAAAGTCAGGTCCAGGAACAGATCTGATGAGCAAATGACCAAACGATTACATTTACAGGGTTCTGACAGAATAAACCAAATTTCAGATATTTATATGCCAGCGTTGAAGTATGTATAAATATTTTATAAACAGATTTACTTATATACATATACAGGTACGATCTATGTTCTATAGTAAATATATATAATTCTAATATATTTAATAATTTTACTCTTTGCAGGTTTTAACATAATTGATACTTTCATATTTTCTTTTTTCTGTAACGAAGTACTTAATTAGACTTAATTCATTTGTTCCTCAGGTAGAGTGGTTGTTTTTAATGTCTGAAATTTCTTAAAGTAAGCATTAACAGCACAATGAATAGATATTAACCTCAGTAGCTGTCAGAATGTACGTGAGTATCCCTTTTTTAAAACCTTTCCGATTGCACACAGATAAATTTATATGAACAAATCTTATATGCAGTGGAAAGGAATACAAATTATTTGCTTTGGGGATCCTGCCTGTATTATTTTGTGATCTGTATGTTATATTATGACATATAACTCCTATTCCTGAAATACATGTCTTATTATCTCTAGAAGACTCTTCTAGTTCATTTCTTATTTCTAAATGTATTACCATTTACAGGGTATTTTTTCCCTAAATATTGGTCAAGTGAAGGAATGGATGAAAACAAAAATTAATAGTCTGAAACCTTTAGAATATCCAAAGGCAAGAATATAAGAACAGCACTTGGTCTCAACTGATGAGCATTTATTTCTACAGTTAATAACAATTATCTTTCCAGATGAAAAGGTGATGATATAATGCCCTATGATGCAAGAATTAAGAATGGATGTATTGTAGGCAAAACTATATGTACGTTTAAAGAATTTATAAATTACTGTTTCACTTGATTTAAGAATTCAGTCTTTAGGATTAAATGCCTTACCAAACTTTACCATTCGCATGCCATTCTTTCCAAAAGCCAAATTGATTTGACTCTCTTCTGGAAGTGTAGAATACCTCAAGTCTCTAGGACAAATCTAACATTTGGGCAGGAGGAATTTACGAACAATCACACTAACATCACAAGATACCCTAAGACTGCTATTGACGTGGGCACCCATTTCACGACTGAGACTTAGTTCCCACCTGTAGCCCACCTTGAGAAGCACAGCCTTATCTCAAGAACCTATCCTTTTGTGTCTAGGGCTGTTCATTGCTCCTGATAACCTCCTCTCTAGGTCTGGGAATCCTGTTCTTGAACTCAGGCTTGTGATTGCAATTTCATCTGCTGACACGCTCCTAAGGTCTTCAACAGAAAGTGCAAGTCCGTGAAATTTGGGGTCCGACTCCCCCACCCCCACCCCCGAGACAGACTTCTGAATTAGTTCCTTCCTAACAGCATTACTTCAGATCCATTTATTAAATTACATAAGCTTCTATTTTTTTTCTAAAAGGCAGCATCCGTGAAAGACCGTTACTACTGTTACGATTAATTATAGCAATATTAGCACAGTTTATTTATGCTAGGACCTATTTTCAGATTTTACATGTGTTAATAAGTGCATTCTCATGGCAACATTTTGAAGCTGGTAGTCTTATGAATTTTGCAATTAATTACCCAGTGTCTGCAATATAGTAAGCATTCAACAATTCTACCAATATTATGCCCTTTGACTAAAACAACTGAAATATATTTTATAAGTATATCCATTTGAATGTCATTATTGGACTTTGAATATAAAAAAAATAAATAAAACATCTATAAGAAACTAAAGTTTTCTTTCTCCTTTCCTTTTTTTTTTTTTTGTTAAATTTTTAACGTTTATTTATCCTTGAAAGACAGAGACAGAGAGAAGGGGAGAGGCAGAGAAAGGGACACACGGAATCTGAAGGAGGCTCCGGGCTATCAGCACAGAGCCGGATGCAGGGCTCAAACTAACAAACCTTGAGATCATGACCTGAGCTGAAGTCGGACACTTAACCCTCTGAACCACCCAGGCACCCCTCTCCTTTCCTTTTTAATCTCTAACTTTGTATTAGCATTTTGCATGAACATTCTGGTGTCCTCATTAACACACTAACAAAAACACAAAAGCAACAACACACTTTCTTTATTCTTTCTTTTTCTTCAACTACCCTCCTTAACTGATTCCTTTATTCCTTGACAATAAAACTATTAAAATATTTGTTTTTCTTTCTACCTTCCATTCTCTTCCATGAAATTAACTCAAGCAGTGAAACTTGATATTTCCCAAAGAGTTTACTAGATTTTTTTTTCTCAAAAGTCAAGGCTGACCTTGTAAAACCAGTGGCTTTCTCATCTTATAATTAATTTTTTAATAATGATCCTTCCATTCCTTGTCTGCATGGGTTCCCATGGCACTGCTTGCTTTTCTTAAAGTTTATTTATTTATTTTTGAAAGAGAGAGATAGAAAAAGAGCTCATGAGCAGGAGAGGGACAGAGGCAGAGGGAGACAGAGAATCCCAAGCAGGCTCTGCACTGTCAGCACAGAGCTGGACACAGAGCTCGAACCCATGAACCATGAGATCATGATCTGAGCCGAAATGAAGAGTCAGTCGCCTAACTGACTGAGCCCCCCCAGGTGCCCTGACACTACTTGCTTTTGATTTTGGACTTGATTCCCTAGCCACGCCTAACGTTGCTTTTATTACCATCCACACCTCCCTAATGAAGGTATTCTCAAGGATGAACTTCACTAGCTCTCTCTTCCTTTACTGTACACATGCATACTCTGAACTGTGCAAAGAATTTCTAAAACCATGGGTTTATTTATATCTCTTTCAATCTTTTTTTTTTTAAATCCATCTTTTCGAATGTTTCCCAGTTTCTTTGGCTGACTCTTAATGATCTCTGCTTTCTGGTCCCCTTCAGTTTATTCACCATGTCCAAAACCTGTATGTCTTTGACTGCCTGTAATTTCCGCCTATCATCTATGGTCATACAAGTATTTCCACCTCCAGGACAGATAATCTATAGTTCACTTAATATGTATTCTAACCAATTCATTGCTTGATTCACTCTACCATGGAAGTTAAAAGACTAAAACTTCTTTCTTCTCAAATCTCTTATGGGAAGTGATGTTCATATGACATAGGTCTGAATAATGAGGTAAAGGTAGAAGTATCCCGGACACATGGAGGAAAATTTCATCTACTAATACAAATGCTAGTCCTTCCTTTTCTTTTGTTTTTGCTTGCTTTTGAAATAATATTGTAATGGCTGCAGTTCTAACACTCTCCTGGCAAAATGAAGAAAAGAGAAGAGGACGTTTACCCTAGCATCCTTGAGATTCTGAACAAGGCTATGGACATTATTCTATATGAGGGTACCATGTATCATATATATGAGTGAAATATCTTGCCTTTCAAAGTACACTGACCACATTCTAATCATAAATCTGTATGGTTAGGATTAAATACAATTATTGAATAATATAGATCGCAATGATTAGGGATGATATAAATTAATTCCTAAAAGAAGGTTTCTAGTTAACTTTTAATATTATTATGTTTCATTAAAACTATCAACCGAGGGGCGCCTGGGTGGCGCAGTCGGTTAAGCGTCCGACTTCAGCCAGGTCACGATCTCGCGGTGCGGGAGTTCGAGCCCCGCGTCAGGCTCTGGGCTGATGGCTCAGACCCTGGAGCCTGTTTCCGATTCTGTGTCTCCCTCTCTCTCTGCCCCTCCCCCGTTCATGCTCTGTCTCTCTCTGTCCCAAAAATAAATAAAAAAAATAAATAAATAAAAAAATAAAACGTTGAAAAAGAAAAAAAAAACTATCAACCTAGCAGGGCGCCTGGGTGGCTCAGTCAGTTAGGCGTCCGACTTCGGCTCAGGTCACGATCTCGCGGTCCCTGAGTTCAAGCCCCACGTCGGGCTCTGGGCTGATGGCTCAGAGCCTGGAGCCTGCTTCCCATTCTGTGTCTCCCCCTCTCTCTGTCCCTCCCCCATTCATGCTTTGTCTCTCTCTGTCTCAAAAATAAATAAACGTTAAAAAAATTTTTTTTTAAAAAAACTATCAACCTAGAGGTGCCTGAGTGGCTCAGTCAGTTGAGCATCTGACTCTTGATTTCAATTCAGGTCACAATTCCAGGGTCAAGGGATTGAGCCTTTTGTTAGTCTCCACGTTAAGCATGGAACCTGCTTAAAGCTTGCTCTCTCTCTCTCCCACTCTTTCTCTCACTCTGCCCCTCTCCCCCCCTCAGGGGCCCTCTCTCTCTCTTTTTCTAAAACAAGAAACAAATAAACAAACTATAAAGCTAAAATGCTTAACAAAATATTAGCATATTCAGGAATATATTAAAAGGATTGATGGGGCACCTGGGTGGCTCAGTTGGTTAAGCATCCAAATTCAGCTCAGGTCATGATCTTGCAGTCTGTGAGTTCGAGCCCCACGTTGGGCTCTGTGCTGACAGCTTAGAGCCTTAAGCCCACTTCAGATTCGGTGTGTCTCTCTCTCTCTGCCTCCCCCACTCACACTCTGTCTCTCTCTCTCCTTCAAAAAAATGATTATTTTTTTTAAAGGATTGTTTCCAGGATTGAATGGGATTTATCAAAGAATGCAAGGATGGTTCATATCTACAAATCAATCAACAAGACACACAAAGAAGTAACCAGTCCTGACAAGGATGTGGAGAAAAGGGACCCATTGTGTTAGTGAGGATGTAAATTGGTGAATTCTCTATGGAAAACAGTTTCACAAAAAAGTAAAAATAAAACCACCACATGATCCAACGGTTCTATGTATAGATATTACCCAAAGAAAACAAAAATACTAACTTGGAAAGAGATATGGACTGCCACACTCATTGTAGCATATTTACAATAGCTAAGATATGAAAACATCTTATGTATCTATCAATGGGTGAATGGATAAAGAAAATATGGCCTCTGTGTGTGTGTGTGTATGTGTGTGCGTGTGTGTGTGTGTGTGTGTATAAACACACACTGGAATATATAAGCAATGGAATATTACCCTGTCATTGAAATAAGGAAATCCTGCCATTTTCAACCACATGGATATTGTGTTAAGTGAATTAAGTCAGGCAAAGAAAACTAAATACTGTATCATCTCACTTATGATGTGGTATATAACAAACAAAAACCTAAGGGCGTAGATACAGAGAACGTATTGGTGGGTGTCAGAGGCAGTGGGTGGGGATGGGAAAAATTGGTGAAGGGGGTAAAAAAAAAAACCCAAACCCAAACTATCAAGGCAAAAATATGCAATGCAATATTAAATAAAGTGATGTTAGTTTTTTTTAATTTTATTTATTTTTGATCGAGAGAAACAGAGCATGAGTGGGGGAGGGGCAGAGAGACACAGAGATTCAGAATCTGAAGCAGGCTCCAGGCTCCAGCCTCCGAGCTGTCAGCACAGAGCCCAACGCAAGACTCCAACTCACAAACCCCGAGATCATGACGCGAGCCAAAGTCGGATGCCTAATTGACTGAGCCACCCAGGCGCCCCTAAAGTGACGTTAGTCTTAAAGAATGTTCTTTATTCAAAAATATATGGTCACATATTTATGATTTAAGATTATTTAGAATCCCTTTGTATTAGGCCAATTTCTGAAAATGAGTTTGAAAAAAAAAGAATGTATGGTTCTTTTTTTTCTTAATTCAGCCTTTATTCACAAAATGGTTGGTATATATAAAATACTTTGGGTAAACATGTATATATTACAGGCATAACTCTATCTATGCACTCAGGACTTAATAGTCGGCTTAGTTTTGATATAGGTTTAATTTTGGTCACACTTTTGAACTCTGACATTTGAATTATGGTCACTTGGATTTCTAATTTCTCTGTATGTTTAGGGTCCTGTGGAAATTCAGCTGAAAACTCCCTTCACAATTGTGAAATAGTTGAAATGTGCCAGACTGCTCTGTGGACATTTTTCACAACTCATTATGAATTCTACAGACTATGAAAATGGATCTATTCCACTACATCCTACAGAAATCTTATATAAAGACTTTCCTTTCTCCTATAAAATATTTTCCTGTAATATGTAGTTATTATCATTGATCCCATTTTTAAATTTCTTATCAAACCAAGGTAACTATTTTGTATGTTCCTGAATGGGCCAGTAACTACTACATATGACTGTGGTTCTGCTTAATAGATCTCAGAGATATCTCTAGATATTTTGTATGAAATAATTCAGCTCCAATGAATGTTCCATTTTATTTCCTAGGGAGCAAGAAAGAAATTTAGTTCAATGTTTAAATACCTTTGTAAAAGATTGCATGATACCAAACTAAAAACAAAAAAACATACCAGCCAAGTGGATTAGCATATAGTTGCAATGTCTAAGTAACTGCATATTAAAAGAGACACCCCCTGTTGTCTCCATTTTAACTGAGAACCAAAACTTGATACAATGGTGATAAACATCCTCGCATAAATAAGAAAAATGTTTGCTCATCTATGAAGGACTTACTAAGGTTTTGGCCCAAAGCTGGGTCTTCGACCTTTATCCCCTTCTATCAAAATCTTACATCTAAAGAAAGAATGATGGACTCTAAGTAATTTTTTTGGAAAGAATTGTTAGAATGTTTTATATTTCTTCCTCACACCTCCAACTTCTTCAAATCAATCAAATCAATCACCCAAAGAACCTGATGTAGACTCTAGAGTTTGGAGTGCAAGGGTGCATGACTCTGGCTTAGACTTTTTTTTTTTTTAAGTGAAGCTGAGGAAAAATAAGGAACAGAACAGAGGATTAAAGGGGAAATAATAAACACTATTTAAAGGATGAGGCACAAGTGTATTATCTCTGGGTCCAGCAAAATACTAACAACAAACAAACAAAGGATAGAGGCCTGAATCACCTTGAACATTGATGGACAGTGTAAGAAAGGTAGCATCACCAAGAAGAAATCGTTCCAAGATGTAGCATCAGAAGCAGGAATTCAGGGGAGAGTAAAAGTGGGCCATTGGGAGTAAATGGACCTCATTATGAAGTGACATAATGACTGTGACACCCCCAGGGTGAGTGGAGAATTTAAGAAGAGCCCACTAAATAGTCCCATGAGACACAAAGATGCATTTGGGCTTCTATTACAGCTCAGAGACTACCACCAGATTACAAATACACTACTAACCTATGACCTTGCCTTTATCACCAAGAAACTTCTACATGAATCTGACCATAGGAGAGTATATAAGGACAACTATTGTTGAAGTACAGAGTCAGGAAAAGACAAAAGAAACCGACCATGCATTCCTTCTTTATGCAAGTGTTTGGCCCTAAGAGGTTCAACTTTGGGCAAGGGAAGATGCATAGAACTGCATGAAAGATTCATATTTTACTTTAAACAAGACTGAACACTATTATATCAAAAATTTGGACTTTTAATATCTAAAATAACTATATATGCTTCAGGATATTGTCCACACAGAAAAGAGAGACCTACTATTATGTTTCAAAGACATATGGTATAAGCAAAAAGTAAAAGCATTTCATTATTTCACTTCCTAAAACTCTAGCTCATTCAGTAAACATATATCTGAAAAAAATGGCATAAAATAGAATGCAAATTCACTAAATAATAGTTGCTTCCTTGTCTTATCAATTAAGTGTCTGCCAGGGCCATCTGGATGGTCCAGATTTGCTAGTATTCTTGAGTTAGTTTATTTACACTCTGAGAGGTAAGGCTATGTTCAGTCAGATGGTGTGAAATTTCTACATCTGGTGCAACTCTCTCTGCACAGTCATGCCTATAAAGATGTTCCATCTGAGAACATCTTCAGGGAATGGCTTTCAGCCACCTCTTGGAATCGTTACCCAAAGAACCCTGTGAATAGTACACAGGGGGTTCCCTATTACTGCACTTACTGCTGCTTCCAATAGACCTCGTTTCTACTTTCTTCTGTTTTCTCTCCAGAGTGATCTCTATTAAAGATTCTCCAAGGGACCTGTTCTAAACCAATTAAAGACAGTCAGAGAATTTAGTTGCACGTTCTTGAACGTAATAAATAGTGTTCTAACTTAACATTTGTGATGCAATACTGCCATAGCCTCCTGTGAAATTTATCAATAACTTAATCACAGTAGATGTTTACAATAATCCCAGAAATATTTGTGTCAAATAATCACAGTATATAACAACCACTTAGAACAGTATCATGTTCACGAAGTGGGGTGAATAGCGTAAGAAAATCTAAATTGGGTTGAGGAAGCACTTATAAATAATACCCAGTTCGCTTCATTTTGACCTAGAAATATCCATTTTTATACTTCAATGAGATTTTTATTCAAGTTTTCTAACATAATTTAGAGGTGTTTTCTCAAGGCTTAGAAAATTTACTATTTTTAAAACACTGAAACTTATTATAGCCAATATCTACTTCTGCATTTGCAAATACTTGACATAATTCAGAAAAAATGAACTAGTGATAATAAAATTTTAGTGCCACCAGAAAAACTCACTGATAAAATTAGCTTCCAGAGAACTAATCCAGGACACTTCTTCTGCATGGTGTCTGTTGCCTCAAAATCTAAGCCTGTGTGGAAAACCTGTCACATTTTGTCCTTCTAGACTATTCAGCCCCACCCACTTCACACTTGATGCACAAAAGTGGGTAAAGTATAGCACTGTTTAAGAAAGACCCAGAAATAAGAGTCAAATGTAGGGTGTCACCACTTGGTACAATTTTTTTCTTCCATACAAATACTGGTGATAACTTTGTGTGATCACCACAAGGATCCCACAGTCAAGGTGGTGTAAGAAATGAAAAACATGGGGCTTCGTCATTTGACCTTTTCCTCCTCATTTCCAGGCAACGACTCAGCTAAAGTAAAAGTGCATAAGCATCTGAAACTTACCATTTTCTCTAACGGGCATAGCTTTGCATGAAAAGCTCGTAAGGAAGAGAACCATAGGCATGTCTGTTTCTCAAAATGGGTCTAAATAGGTTCTAGCTGCAAGGTTCCAAAAATAGCGGAAATTTATCAAATAGAGACTATGCGCCACAGACAGTTATAATGTTAAACCATGTTTAAGTGAACATTTTCACTGCCTAACTTTGGGCATTTCTTTGCCTTCCTCTCAGAAACATTCAGTCGGTACACAGTACAATTTGCAACTTTGTCCTGACAGTTCTTAATGACAACAGGAGAAAAATATGCACAGAAACATCTATATTTAGTATTTGGGGGCATAAATCTGGTAAATATCTCATGAGTGATAGCAAGTGGAAAAGAGACAAAGAAGGAGGGCAAAGTTCCTTCCAGATGGATTAGGGAAACTTCATACAGATGCTGCTTCAGCGGGGCCTTAAAAGATGAATAAGATTTGGATCAGAAAAGATGTGAACAAAAACTTTTTAGACAGAAGGAGCACCATAAGAAAAATTAACTGAGCAGACAAGAAAGTGCCATGCATACACAAGGAAAACTGAATATATTGTAACTAGAGGGAAACACTTTTCTCTTTGAGGATGTTTGGAATTAGCTGAGAGAGGCACTATTTGGTCAGTAGAGGGTCACAATGTCACAGTGTGTGGACTGGCCCTTAGAGTGCTTTATTTTGTCATTGGAGAGACAGACCTGTGATGCTTTTGGGAAAGATGCGTACATTAGTGACATACAGAATTAATTGTGCTAGGGATTATCCCAAGACTAAATTACATTATTTTAAAGGTGAGACAAAAGGGTCCTGGCTCTGGAAATGTGAAGAAAGCAGGTAAATGCTCTGCTAATTAATGCTTACAGGTTGGCTAATGTTCTTAATATGCCTTACATGATCAGGAAGAATGTTATTATTATGTCTGTTATAAAATCTTGATTCACTCCACCATTTTAGATAAATAAAACCAAATAGTATAAAACCACATATATGTTTGGAATATACTTCATCTTTAATTTCATTTGCCCTTTCTAGCTCTAGGCCATATACATTTAGCAATTTCACCAAGCATTTCTGAATTTCCTGATGAACCAGAAAAGCTGTGCATTAGATTTAAATATATTAGAATATTTAATGGTGCCGTGAGCATGCAAACAACTTTCTTGCACAATTTTAATAAGAATCTTATTCGTATTACACTTACAGCATGCTATTATATATCAGGTATGTTAAATACCCTGTTTCTGTTTAATGTTTAATGGCAACATCTTCCATGTGACTAAAATGTGGAGGTATAATTCTGTAAAATTTGTTAAAAATCTTTGAACTTGAATGAATTATAAAAGACAGCATTTTGAAAGAGCTTCAGCATGGAAAATAATAATTTTTCATTAAATGTGGTAATTTGAACATACAAAGGAGGCCAGGATGTATAGGTTGTGTTGCTCACTATTGAAACATATGCTGTGGGAAGATGCTCCATTATTTTGACTTGGGTAACATTCTCTTGTTTCACTTATACAGAAAGTACATCCCACAGAGTTTCAAAATTTGTGATTTCAGAGAATATATACTTAAGGAGAGTTGTCACAAGTACATTTTTTTCCAGACAGATATTGGTAAATACTAAGAGTATTAAGTGTGCATTAATTTATCAATTGGATTGTAACCTAACAGAGAAATGATTATTTGCTCATAAGAGTAAGGCCCAAAAAATACCTGAACCTATCACAAGGACTCAAGTAGATGAATTCTTAGTGTAGGGAAACAGAAAATTAAAATAAAAATGCAGCTATCTAAACTTTTGGCTAGAATTATCTCTGCTTAAAACAACAAAAATCCGAAAACACTGGTGAATTTCATAATGGATAATATGTTCTTTTTTAAAAAATGTTGCTAAAATATGATTATGTCAAATGTTTGCCATTATTTTGTCAGTAAAGTTGGATAATTGTACATACTACTAATAAAATGTGTATTTATTAACTTAAATTTATAACAATGCATCTGCAAAATAAATGAAGGCCCCAAATATACGGTTATACATACAACCGAAACTTCCCAATGTTCCTGAAAAGAAGCAAAATACAATTTACCTTTTCTCCTTTTTCACTTTCAATCTGCTTGATAGGGAAGTTAGGTAAAATGAAGGATTATTTGATGCACTAGTCAGTTTAAATGTCAAAAACAGTGGAAATCAAGAACTCTAAAAAATTTTCTTATGTTTTAAACTCCTGTCATCCTTGTACACAACTGCCTTTTGATAATTGTGGAGATACTGACAGTGAAGCTTTCAATAAAGAGTGTTCTGTACCATCAAAAAGATAATTTTGTGCAGAAGTAATATTCCCACATTACAGAATACATAAGGGACAGAAGTATATTGGTCCTTTTCAGTGATTTTATGGTAATCTTTCTTAACATTGCATCATGTTCAAACTGATCATGTCTTCAAGAAATGTGTTTCTTGTAAGCCTTTACTAACAGCTCTACCTACATAGGTATCTGCACCCACAGTACATGTTTTTATCCTTTTAAATAACTTCAATCCTAGCATAAGTTTTGGACACACAGAACACATTCATTCAAGCTTTCGGTTCCAGACTTTCCGGTAGTGATCCTTCCCCTATGGTAACAAAAATAAAGCTCTAATTTTGATTTCCAAAAACCCATCCATACTAAAGGTGAAGCAATAATGCAAAGTGCAGAATTATGCTACATGCTCATCCCCCTGGTAGAAAAGACAGGTAACAGACGACGAGTCCAAGACCACTGCTGACAGCAATACAGATTTTGTTTTTACCATCCTGTTGTTCTACATAAAATCAACCTATTCTTTGAGTGTATTCATACCTCCCTTGGATGATTTTACTGTGCTTTATCTTTCTTCCCGCCTACGTCAATACATTTATCTTTTTGGCAAAGGAAAAAAAAAATCTCAAATGATCCCTTGCTAAAACGTGGAGAGCTGCCAGAATGTGTTAGAAATAAAATAACAGAAAAAGTACATTATCATTCTCACCAAGTAGCTTTAAATCACTAGTTTCATATATTAAATAGAGTTGGCATCTGAGTGTTCAGAGACTGTATATTTTTGGTGTTCACATTGAGGGTTATGGACTTCATAGTTATTTCCTTCATAATGATATTTATAAATTACCTTAATGTGATTTGAAATGATTATGTTAAAAATAAATTCTACTACATAGATTATTTTGTTTGTAGGCACCTTACCATGTGAATCAATAAACATATATTGAACTAGTAACACTATAAATCAGTTCACTGCATCACTGTATTGCCACCACCAAATTAGAATACGGCTATACCGCTTTAGGCATAATTAATTTAGATATCTGAGACAAAAGATATCCTCAGGCTTCGAATTTTTAAATGTCCATTTCTCTACTCCTCATGTGTCACTGTATTACTAAGGTTATATTAATAAGAATCAATATTTCTCAGACACTCTGTTTTACCTCACATGTAGGCTAATTAAGATGGTTTGGGCTAAAAATTATGTATTTAACCATCCCTGAGTCTATCAGATATAAAATAGGCATGTGACTTCTACCATGATCAAATGATGGGAGAATGACCCAAAGTAATAATAAGCATTTATTTATATTTGAACAAGAGTGGTAAACTCGAATAGAGCCTTAAATGTCATCTATATCTATCTGTATCTATGTCATCTATATCCTCTATATATCTATATCTATCTATCTATCTATCTCATTTATCTCATCTATCTCATCCATATCTATAGCAATCTATATCTTACCAATATCTATCTGTGGCTTGGACAAATTGACTTTATTTTTTTTTCTTTTTGTTTTTTTTTATTTTTTTATTATTATTTTTTCAATATATGAAGTTTATTGTCAAATTGGTTTCCATACAACACCCAGCGCTCATCCCAAAAGGTGCCCTCCTCAATACCCATCACCCACCCTCCCTTCCCTCCCACCCCCCATCAACCCTCAGTTTGTTCTCAGTTTTTAACCGTCTCTTATGCTTTGGCTCTCTTCCACTCTAACCTCTTTTTTTTTTTCCTTCCCCTCCCCCCCCCCATGGGTTTCTGTTAAGTTTCTCAGGATCCACATAAGAGTGAAACCATATGGTATCTGTCTTTCTCTGTATGGCTTATTTCACTTAGCATCACACTCTCCAGTTCCATCCACGTTGCTACAAAAGGCCATATTTCATTCTTTCTCATTGCCACGTAGTACTCCATTGTGTATATAAACCACAATTTCTTTATCCATTCATCAGTTGATGGACATTTAGGCTTTTTCCATAATTTGGCTATTGTTGAGAGTGCTGCTATAAACATTGGGGTACAAGTGCCCCTATGCGTCAGTACTCCTGTATCCCTTGAGTAAATTCCTAGTAGTGCTATTGCTGGGTCATAGAAATTGATTTTAATAAATTACAGTTGACAGTGATATTTATGATTGTACTGTTAAAATAATCTATGTGTTTCAGCATACGAAAAATTATAATTTTATATACTAGATATCTTAGTGATTACTTTAAGTCCCTACTAATTATGCTGGAAACTTGCTATGATCTTGCAACTTGTTTTTTCTGTTGACACCAGAACGGTAGCACTAAACTGAGTAGTGGATGGGTATTTAAGGCATTCTTCCCCCTTTTTTTATGTATGTATGTATGTATGTACATATGTATTGGTTTGTTTGGGAGGAATGTCTTTAAAAATATCTCAGAGAATGGAGATTAACAAAGGCATAATAATTTTATTTTGTTATCAAGGATATGGAAAAAGTAAAATTAGTAACACTAAAGATTCTTATGCACTTGAGCTAGAAATCTTACAGAAGTAGACATGATGGACTGCCCAGTCAACTTTGGGGCAAGCTATACAAGTGATGTTTATTTACCTTTCATTCCAATCACCAAAGTGGCATGATATATTCATTTGTAGGTAATTTGAAAATTTTTGAAAAATATGAAGAATATTCACCTCATTCTAACTGATAACAAAAGCTAAGATAAAGTACTGTTAACAAATTGATGTTTGATTTTATTCTTGTTTTTGATGTTTTCATTTTTTGGTAAAAACATTTTTTAATGAATTAGCATTTGGCTAACTGATCCTCTCTATTTTGTTTTATATTTACTACATTGTGCTTTTGCAGTTATGATTTCCTTATTTCTAATTTCTCTAGATATAATTTGATCTATTTTTCTGGTTTATTGACTTGAATATCCACATTGTTATAATCATTTTTATTAAGTTTTAAAGTTTTAAATTTAAAGTTTCGATTTTTATTTTAGAGAGAAAGAGAGCATGAGTGGGGGAGAGGAGCAGAGGTAGAGAGAGAGAGAACGAGAGAAAGAGAGAGAGGGGGAGAATTTTAAGCAGGCTCCATGCCCAGCTCAGGGCTCAATCCCACGACCCTGTGACCATGACCTGAGCTGAAATTAAGAGTTGGAGGCTCAACTGACTGAGTCCCCCAGGCACCCCATTTGTTGCCTAATTAATGCATTTCATGCTCTACACTTACCTAAAACTACAACTTTCACTCCTACAAGATGGAATCCCAGACCCAGATTATTATTTTTATCTTGAGTCACAGTTTCATTTTTTATCATAGAAATGAGTTAAGAGTTTGTCATATTCTAATGAAATTTACTAGTACCTCCTTTTTATAGCAATTTTTATACGTCATTATATCTTCAGTATTCTCCCACCTGAGCCATATTCTTGAATAGTTCTTTCAGAAAAAGTCTTTGCTGGCTCACTCTCTTTGGGCTGGCCTAACTTATATGTGGGTCTAACTCTTCAATGATATTTCAGTAGAAAATATATTTTACGTGGATAGCTATTTTCCTTCAGTTCTTTGAAGCTATTACATACTTATTTCTGACAACCATTTTACTGCTGAGAAATGTTTCCATCTCATTTCATTTGTGTATAGGTAATTCTCTTTTTCCTCAGTGCCTTGAAGATCTCTTAATTTTTGATAATCTGTGTTTCACAGCAGTGTGCCTAAGAGGATTCTGAAGTTTATTTATCCACCTCAGTACTTTCAATGTGAAGATTTACGAATTTCCTCAAGTTTAAATAAAAAAGCAAACAAACAAAAAAACCCAACTCTCGGCTACTATTCCTTCTCCAATATTTATTTTTATATTCAGAGAATTCTATTATTTTACTTAGGATTGACTACAATATATACTTTTTCGAGTGTATTGTTTTTTTCTATATGCCAACTCTTGCTTGATGTCATTTGTTTATATTCCATAAATTTCCTTCATTTTAGACATGTTTGTCCATTTATACCTTTGGGACATACACATACTTTAACAATTTTTTAGGCTGTTAGATTATTTTGATTTAATGTTCTAATTATTGACATATTTGGCTTTTGTAGTATTAGCTGTCTTTATGCTTTAAAATCATAACTTACAGGAAAACTTTAAGTAGTTTTATCCCCTCACTTACTCTTTTTGTATTATAGTCCTTCATCTGCACAGTGCCCTTGCATAGCAGTCATACGATGAATTCCATCTGGCCACTCGAGTTTCAGAATGCAAACCCAGATCTCACATTAGCAGTTTGGTGTCCCTGCACTATTGGTAATATTGTGAAACTGACGATTCAAATAATCCACCCAACTATTTGGTTCAGAATCTAATTGCGAGTGTGGGCCTGTCTTCCCACCTTCTATGAGCTACAGCCCCAAGTAATGACTTTCTCACACCTCTTGTGAAATATCACTACACCAAGCCCTGGGTTTGAACACCCCTTCACTCCTTTTGAACTTATAGTACAAAAAACTTCATTCATTCATTCATTCATTCACTCACTCATTCATTCTCCCTCTCATAACTGACATAATTTAAAAAAAATTTTTTAACGTTTATTTATTTTTGAGACAGAGAGAGACAGAGCATGAACGGGGGAGGGTCAGAGAGAGGGAGACACAGAACCTGAAACAGGCTCCAGGCTCTGAGCTGTCAGCACAGAGCGCGACGCGGGGCTCGAACTCACGGACCGTGAGATCATGACCTGAGCCGAAGTCGGCCGCTTAACCGACTGAGCCACCCAGGCACCCCATAACTGACATATTTTTTAATGTAATTTTCCTATCCACAAGTTTGAGATGCTTTTACTTTGCTCAAGTTATCTTCATATTATTTACATAGATAGCATCACAGACCTAGATACACAATATTTCCAAGTAAATTATATGTTTGTTTTTTATTGTGAAAAATTTTTTAGTTTTGTTTTCTAAGTATTTATTATTGTTTTTTAGGAGAAGTATAAATGTTTTGTTTATTTTGTGTTGGCAATAATATCTATTACTAATTTGCTTAATAAATACTTATTTTATTGAGATTTTTAAGTACCTAATGGTATTATCTGCCAAAATGATGATTTAAATTGCCTATTTCTTTCAACTCTTAATATTGTTCTGCTGCCTTATTTCAACCACGACTTTCAAAAAGAAATAAAGTTGCGATACCAGGTATCCTTCCCCTTTATCTTACTTAAAATGATTATCTTGGGGCGCCTGGGTAGCTCAGTCGGTTAAGCGGCCGACTTCGGCTCAGGTCATGATCTCACGGTCCGTGAGTCCGAGCCCCGCGTCGGGCTCTGTGCTGACAGCTCAGAGCCTGGAGCCTGTTTCAGATTCTGTATCTCCCTCTCTATGACCCTCCCCCATTCGTACTCTGTCTCTCTCTGTCTCAAAAATAAATAAACGTTAAAAAAAATTAAAAAAAATAAAATGATTATCTTTACTTTTAGTTTCCTGTGAAATATGACAAAGGAAACTTTTGAGTTGGTAGGTCTATCCCCCCTGTTAACCAAATGTCTTTCCAGTATTTACAGTTTCAAATTAGAAATGGATGAAAAAAATATATTTTAAATGATAAGTGCTTGGGTTTATAATTATTAAATATCAAATTCATGTATTAATAATGGCCATATGCAAAAATTAATAACTAGCAACTTGAGTCTTTATCATGTGACAGGTGGTGTTCTAAATAATTGAAATGTATTAAATCATTAAATCCTCATATAATATCCACTTCTAAGATAAAAGAACTGAGAACAGAGAATTAAGCACCTTTTCCAAGATTATAGAGCTGCTGAGTACTGGACCGTGATACGTCTTTGTGATTAATGTAGAGATCTTTCCTTCCAAATGCTTACATTTGTACATGAAATTTTGTGATTATAAGATGAAATGATTATAAACAATGTGTTCTGAATGATGTTACTTTTTTTTTAATTTTTTTTAACTTTTATTTATTTTTGAGACAGAGAGAGACAGAGCATGAACGGGGGAGGGGCAGAGAGAGAGGGAGACACAGAATTGGAAGCAGGCTCCAGGCTCTGAGCCATCAGCCCAGAGCGCGACGCGGGGCTCGACCTCACAGACCGTGAGATCATGACCTGAGCTGAAGTCGGATGCTTAACCGACTGAGCCACCCAGGTGCCCCTGAATGATATTACTTTAATTGTAATTATTTTCTTTATAAAGTTGTGATCTGTAAACTGATGAATCATTCATTTGATTAAAAGAAGTACTATATCTAAGTTCAAATATTGAAAATGCTAAAATTCATCAAGTTATGTCCCTTTAGGAAGCAGAAAGAATTCCAAAACATGAAGGATTGCTGACTTCATCTTTCATTAAGGGAAAAATCAGTGTTGAAATTGCTAAAGGGCTCACTAGTCCGGTCTACCTTCGTATTCTCAGTTACTTAAGTTTCTGTACAATTTCACCATGATCTGGTCCACTGTCAATTCATAAGAAGTGCTTTTAGGCACCGGACAAGTAAATCCCTTCAGGGGAAAAAAGAGAAAGCAAAAGGTAGAAATTAGGAAAACAGTGTGATTATTCTTGAAATATCCTAAGCAATTCATGCTAAAACTGCACTACCAGCACACTTGTCCTTCAAACAATATGAAGCCATCTCCTTCAGCTGCCTGACATTTCTAATACTTTAATTGGGACACAAGCCCCTTATTATATTTGGCTTCAGGGATCCAAGAGCACCTTTGGAATATTTTAAACGAATACCCTCAGGCCAATTTCTCCACTGTGCCCAAAAGATAACTGATGAATATGCTTGTCTTAATTCTTTATTTTAAATGGTTCTTTTCTCTTTTGCCCCTCATTTTAAAAACTACTTCCTGCATCATTCCATTAGATGGTTGGTGTCAGATTATCAGGTTCTACGCATTATGTTATTTAATTTTAGTTAAGTGCTATGTTGTTAAAAAAAGGGCTTAATTCAACAAAGACTCAAAGAGGAATACATTTTAGATATAAATAACCTAATAGTCTTAAATGAATTTTGTTAACCTAAATTAGATGATATCTGCATTGTCAAATGAGTCATGAGAGAACAATGATAACTTTGTAAAGATTCTGGAAATATCTTAAATGGCATTACACTAAAATGAACTCACTAGGGTTTCCTAATACAAAGATCTTGTTTAAACACTTATAAAGCAAAGGATGAAACAGAAGTGACAAAAACTCAAGACAGACATCTTAGCAATGGTAAAGCAATAAAATAAACACCAAATAAACCAATTTAGAAAAATTATATAGTTAACTGTATCCTTTTAATTACAACTATTTTTTCCAAGAAATTCATTCTAAGCAAAGCCAAAATAATGTTGATACATGAGAAAAAATAGCCAGATAAAAGTGTATGTGTGTGTATATATATATGTATGTGTATATATATATATATATATATATATATATATATATATATATATTATTTCAGAGAGAAAGAGAGAGAGAGAGAGAGAGACTAAGCACGAGTGGGGGAAAGGGGCAGAGACAGACGAGAGAGAGAAAATTCCAAGCAGGCCCCACACTCAGCGTAAAGCCTGACATGGGGCTCGATCCTATGACACTGGGATCATAAGGTGCACAGAAATCAAGAGTCACACACTCAACTCAATGAGCCACCCAGGTGTCCTTGAAAGACAATACAGTTTGTACATATTCTAGAAGACACACAAAAATGTTCAAACCAGCACTGTTAATAATGTCAACACAAATCATACGCAATGAACAGGAGAATGGATAGATTGTTTCATATCCCCACAGTGAAGTAGCAAACAACAATGAAGACATAAATTATCACTATATATAAAGCATGAATAAATGTAACAAAATACTCTGTAAATCTCTGTAGATTACAGAGAGTAACATTTACAATTTTAAATTGTAAACATTTACAATTTTAAAAAGCAAGAAAATGATATATTTTTAGGTAAACATATATATCCAAGAAAATTTCAAAACAATAATGGATTGATAAGCACAAAATTCAAGATGGGGCCCATGGGGGTGTGGGACAGAGAAGGAAAGACTAGGGAAGGGTTTGCAAGTGGTCAAGTTCTAAGTGAATTACATTAAAAGGAGTCATGTGTTGTCCAATGTTGGCAACAAGTTAATAAATAAGGATTGGAACTGAATCAAATATATTCACCTAAAATTTAAAAAGGGAAAATGTTATTGAGAAATTTGAAGAGAAAACCTACAAATCACATCCTGTTGGAAAAAGAAGTCAACTGCAACAAAAAAGAAAACTACTGAGTTTCTACAAATGATATTCTGAAAATGAATCTAAAATGTAATTAGTTAAAAACAAAATCAGACTATTAACATTTAAGAGATGAAAGAGGCCTATGAAATCATCTTTCCAATGTTATCATTTTCAAGATGCAGAAAGGGCACTGGAGGTTTGGGGGGTAAATTAAAGATATATCACATTTCTCAAGTTAACGGGATAATGTTTAATGGCAGAGGAGAATGTCTAGGGTTTATGTTGAAAAATTGTAACTCCATGCATCATCAGTTAAAAATTTCTAGGAATACTTTCTAGTACTTAGGTTTGTTTGTTACAAGCCTCAAAGTTCTTGCTACACAGACAGAAGATAGGTCTACTTTTCCAATTAAAATGGACAAAAGATGAAAAAAAAAAATGAGCAATGACTGGCTCAGAGAGTAGAGCACGCAACTCTTGATCTCAGAGTTGTGAGCCTGGGCTCCATGAGGGGTGTAGAGATTACTTAAAAATAAAATCTTTTTTTTAAATTTTTTTAAATGTTTATATTTTAGAGAGAGAGAATGTGTGTGTGTGGCAGGCAAGAGGTAGAGAGAGAAAGAGACACAGGATCTGAAGCAGGCTCCAAGCTCTGAGATGTCAGCACAGAGCCCAATGTGGGGCTGAAACTCATGAACTGTGAGATCATGACCTGAGCAGAAGTCAGATGCTTAACCAACTGAGCCACCCAGGTGCCCCAAAATTAAATTAAAAAAAAAAAAAGACAACAAAAATGAAATTGTAGCTCAAGAATTTGGGTGATATGTAAATAATGAAACTGTACTGAAGATTAGTAGCCATCAATATTAGTAACTAAAGATGCCCTAGAATATAGTATATAATGCATGTATCATACAACTGTTTTATTCCCTGCTTGACACTTCATGGAGGAGACAGACCGAAGCCTAGGATTCTGTCCCTAGTTCCTACCTTGGTCAGCAAAGAGAAATCAAGACATACTTTGAAAATTCCCAAAATAGTAGGGGGGAACCTTAAACGGATACTTTAATAAACACACATTAAGGTAAAATTATGTCTACAAGGCCCCTTTTAGAATAATGACTGAAACATGAATTCTACCTCAGCAAGTAACATACACATTCACTCCAATAGGGAAAATATATACAAGTGTGTGTGGCTTTGTGTGTTGTGTATGCAAGTATATTTAGAGAAAAGATCCACAGGAAAAGCACAGAAGAGGCCCCATTTATTTTGAGAACAGGCACAGCTTCTGATGAGTTTAAATAGGCAAATTTTTGCAAAAAAAAAAAAAAAAGCACATCTGTTCAGTCTTGAAAGAGACAGAAGCCGAATACCTGTCAATGCCAGAGTGCTGGAGGAACAGAAAGGGTTAATTACAGCAGAAGGCACAGAGGCCACAAGAGCACTAGTGAAATTATTCCCTGAATGCCATTCAGACTTGAATCTCTGGGCTCTTTCTCTAACAGTCTTTGTGGTTTTAGAGGAAGCAAGTGACACAGACAAGATTGACACCTAAACAATAAGGCATCACGGATGGGAGAAGAAAGAGACACTTCCCAGTGAAAGGGAAACAAAACAAACATATATCACCCAGTAAATCTCAAAATCTCAACAAAATCTCAAAATAGAATACATTCTCATCTGTCGCAGATGAGGAAAAACCTGACCTCGTGACTCATTTCCAGCTCTAGGATTTCATTTGAGTAGTTTAATATCCAATAAGGTTATCAGCAAATCACATGTTCCTTTAGTATCAATAACAACAATTAACTGAGCATAAAAATAAGGACTAAGGAAAATAACTATTAAAATGTAACAAATCGGGGCGCCTGGGTGGCTCAGTGGGTTGAGCAACCCACTTGGCTCAGGTCATTATCTCACAGTTCGTGCATTTGAGCCCCAGGATGAGCTCTGTGCTGACAGCTCAGAGCACGGAGCCTGCTTTGAATCCTGTGTCTCCCTCTCTCTCTGTCTCTCCGTGGGTCACATTCTGTCTCCCTCTCTCTCTCTTCCACTCCCTGCCACAGGCTCCCTCCACCTCTCAAAAATAATAAACATTAAAAGAAAAAACAAAGAAATTGTTTTAAGAAATCATTCCATAATTTTGGACATAATGTATTCTCCTTAAATGGCACACCTGGGTGAGGTTAAGGGTCCAACTCTTGATCTCGGCTCAGGTTATGATTTAAGGGTTTGTGACTTCCAGACCCGAGTCGGGCTCTGCCCTGACAGTGGAGAATCTGCTTGGGATTCTCTCTCTTTCCCTCTCTCTCTCAAAAATAAATATACATCTTTTAAAATGGGAGTTATTTGGGGAATATTATGTAAATTTTAAAAATAGGTAACAAAGTAATTAACAATGTATCAAATTCCATTTGCATTGGGTATTTATTTTGTGGGTTTTGTTTTTGTTTTTTGTTTTTTGTTTTTTTTTGGTGATCGGTACCTTTCATGACAAGGACTAATATTCTTAGCATTCACCACTTGTCGAAGGAAAGAATATGTAAATCAGTTTGTTAAGAGATAAACTTTTATTTCCATGCATGATCTTCCTTGAATTTATCTGCTGAGCAATGTACTTTTATGCCACTTCTGTGACTGCATGTTCTGTTCCCCCAATCATTACTGCCTCCTCTACCTCACCTCGTCCAAGATAAAGCCTATTTCTCCTTTAAAAGCCAGGTCAAAGAGGGGCAGCTGGGTGGCTCAGTTGGTTAAATGTTTGACTCTTGGTTTCGGCTCAGGTCATGATCTCACTGTTCCCAAAATCGATCCCCACGTTGGGCTCTGTGCTGACAGTGCAGAGCCTGTTTGGGATTCTCTCTCTCTTTCTCTCTCTGCCCTTCCCCAGTTTGCACTGTCTCTCAAAATAAATACATAAATATTTTTTTTTAAAATAAAATAAATAAAAGCCATGTCAAAGAAATGTAATCCTTGCTGTTTTTATTAATTTTGGAATTAATAATTCCATCTTTTTCATTAAACCAACACTTTATGAATAATATTAAAATCTGGTTGTGTATATGTTTTATTAAACTAAATTATTTATGCATGATAAAATGTTCCAGCCACATCTGCTTTCTATTATCTACCATAGTGATATGTTTCAGTGAGTAAGCATGGGTATATGGGTATGCATGGTTACATGTGCACATACAAGTCTACGCTAGTTTAACTCATGATCATATATACGCATATATATGTTCATATATATATATATTCATTTTATTATACACACAAATAAAAACCAGAGTAAAATGTATTTGAGTTCAATATTGATGTGTAGATTAGAATAAATGTATCGTAGGTCCCTGCCAGCTATAAACTTTTATGATTATGAAGAACAACTACATTTATGGTTCTCAACACTGATTGAGCATTACAATTGTTATTAACATGCTTTCAAAATAAAGATTTTCAGGTCACTTTTCTGGAGATGATAAAGTAGTAAGCCTAAAATACTTCTCAGGCTTTCAATTTTTGGAACTTAGAGATTCTTCTGTAAGGCAGCCAGGATTCATAACTGCTATCACAGAGATACATATATGTCTGTGATCCCTTGTCAACTTCTCATTAATTTTAACATTAATGTTCTATGGCTCTTGCACATTTTAAGGATAGATGTACATTTTTCCTTTGCATAATTTCTTATTTATAAGATGCTATAAGCTGGGTAAGAGTGATTTAAATGGTATAAAGTGTTTTCTGCTGAAAGGGTAAGGGCGTGTCCTGAATTACACTTTATACCTCTTCAACAGCTCCATCAAAATTTCAAAGCTTGGGTGCCCTGATGTGTTCTGAGTCTGGTTTGGAGAGTTCATGGGCATAACTTTCTTCCATTTATTTTTTTTCTAGTCATCTTTTCACAAGAGGATAGGAAGTTCAGGAGCCTAAAGGTGGATACACATATTATAAAAACAATGCATCTGTGTCTACTTAAAGTTTTGAGCAATATTGGGTTTTTATTACAAATGCATATTCTTAGGTGCACAATAACATTGCAGTCTTTAGGACTCCACCTTCAAATTATTAGCATGTTTTATCCTGAATGCTCTTGCATATTATCATAAAATATCACATAAATGAGATACTGCTGGGTCCCCTTAAATCAAGACCATTTGCCTCTTAACAAGAAAATGATTATATAACTGATACACAGGGATCTTCATAAAGTATGAATGCTCATTTCCGAAGTTCACACATTATTCTTAGTAAACAGGACTATTTTCCATCACTGTAGTTACCAGATGGTGGCTCACTGTCAGATTTACTAAACCAGAGAGTTAAATACATGCATTCTGGCACAATATTCCCAAGGTGGTCTCTTTTTTCATCTTTTCATTTTCTAATTTCCATCCCTTTCAGGTGGAAATCACTTCGGTAAAAAAGATAATTGGTTGTGCTTTTCAGCACTGCAGTGTTTGCCTCAGGTTATGACTGTCTCTTAAATTAAGACAGACAAAAACAATATCCTAACTTCCCTTCCCCCCCTGCTATCTCATCATTTGTAAATGCACTTTCATGAGATTTCTCATTATCATTTCCAATAAAACCCCAAATTTCTCTTTCTCTGCATATTATTTTTATTTAATGTTTTTCTTTTACTTCTTCCCTCCCCTCCCCTCCCCTCTGCTCATTTCTTTCTAAAGGAATGTTCTGCAGCCTAGTGTATAAAACTCAGAATTACACTTAGGAATCACCTCGTGATGGGCAGGAAAACAAAACTCTTTAGACAATGTCTTCATCTGTAACAGTATCTGGAAAAACTCAAGTTATGTTTCCAGAGAGTTATGTTTCCAGAATGATTGTTTTATGAGAATGTCAATTTTTATTATTTGTGTAATTTTAAAACTCCTCCTTAGAAATGTACACGGATCGTCATACCCTTCAATTAATATGTCTTTCTCTTTCTTTTTTGTCTTTTTGTTTGGTTTGGTTTTTGTTTTTTGTTTTTCTCTTTAGGATTCTACCTTATATTCCGGTGTCTGGATCTTGCACAAAGGACCAGTCTTCCTCCTCATGCTTTGTGAATGCAAAGTAGAGGTAGGATGCACTCACTGCAGGAGATACTGCTACTACTCATCAGTACAAGGAGGAAAGGAGGAGCAAAGACAATCAGAGAAGAGACTTTTGATTTTGGCCATCGTGACTTTGCAATCTCTGATCTATGCACAGTTTGTCACTTACCAATCAGAAGTAAAATTAAGGATCCTTACTAATAGCAGCAATCTCCATTCTCTCTCTGCATTCCCGAGATTGCCAATGCCAGTGACTAACAAATTTCCACTGGAAACTCAGCCCAAAGAGAGATTCCAGAGGGAAGACTTAGAGTAAAGGCACATTACATAAAACTGCTGCTGGGTTTTTCTTTTGTTGTTGTTGTTTGTTTTTAAGATTTTAAGTAATCTCTACACCCAACATGGGGCTTGTACACACAGCCCTGAAACCAAGAGTCACATGGTCTTCCAAATGAGCCAGCCAGAAGCCCCAAAATGGTTAACTGTCACTCAAGAGACAAAGTTTCTGTAATAAAATATGGATCACGGTTTATGCATAAGGACATACAGCAGATGAAAAATAGTGAGTTTCAGAAATTTAAATGTATGATGATGGTTGTGGAGCCTACAAGCAGACGCAAAAGTCAACATTAAGGTCTCTGTTCAACAAACTCTTTCAATGCATGTGAAAGATCTATCCGTTGCCAGATCCTTTGGGAGAAAACCAAGCAAGTCATGTACTCTTAATGTAAATACTCTAAAAATAAAGAAAAATAATTTTACTTAAGTCAAACATTCCACTAACACTAATCAAAATACAACATTGTGCCTCTGAGTACAAATAAAAACATACAAGAATTCTCAAAATTGTTTTAAATACACTATAGATTTACTAATTCTTTAACTTATTAAATTTAAATCCATTAACAAGTGAGATACAAATTGAAATGATTCCAGTATATCAAAATGAATTGTACATTTTGATGATAATTTTAATTCCTTAAGTCATATTTCTTAACCTTTAAAAAAAGGCCCTGGGTACGTAAATAAGCACATGATAACTCTTCTTGAAAAAAAAAAAAATGGCCAAACATAATGAGAAAATACACCATATGCAATAGTTAAACATCTTTCATCTATATGTAAAATACCAACAGCCCTAAATAGAGTACTAAATTTTAGTTTTAAACTTGTTTAGTATGTGAACTTCTTAAAGTTGGTTTAGAAAGAAAAGTTGGGGGACGCCTGAGTGGCCCTGTCAGTTAAGCGTCCAACTTCGGCTCAGGTCATGATCTTGGGGTTCCAACGTTTGAGCCCAGAATCAGGCTCTGTCCTGACAGCTGAGCCTAGAGCCTGCTTCAGATTCTGTGTCTCCCTTTCTCTGCCCCTCCCTCACTTGCACTCTCTCTCTCAAAAAATAAATAAACATTAATTTTTTTTTAAGTTAAGTGGAATTTTTAATCAATTTTCTCATTTTTTTTTCTGTTGTGGCCACATAGTTAATGCCACTCAATCCATTCATGTATTCAACAAACTTTTACAAAATACTCACTACATATATCAGGTGCTGTGTTAGTGCTGAGGATGCAACCACATGGAAGGTGGACATGGTGTCCTATATACAATTTAAGATATTGTTGGCATATTAATAAAATACTACACAGTTATTTTTAGTATATAATCGCAGATTAAAATGTCTCCACAATAAAATGTCCTCCAACTTACATTTTGTACTGCCATGAAGACATTTTCTACGGTTACAAAATCTGACAACATTTGGATGCCTGGGTGATAATTACAACACAGCTGGGCAATGGGAATTGAGACTTTCACAGTTCCATAGGAGTCTAGCTTTTTCAAAGTTAATACCAGGGTTGAAAAATAACTTTTGACATTCTAGCGAAAATGAGGATATGGTATGTTTTTGTTCAATTTACCTACCTCAGTGTCCTCCCATTCTATGAAAAACGGACTTCCCACCTACATAGGTGGCCCATCACACCCATGGCCCCATGCTTATATCCTGTTGCCATAATTAATTTGGTTAGGGATGAAAAAATAAATAAACTGAGCAGAAAATTCTAAGCAACTCTGCACTCTGAGACAGCCAATCTGCCCGGAAAATAAAACTCTTCGTGGCTTAGATAAAAAAAATTGTATAATTCTGGATTCATCAGGCTCTCACTTAATCTTGAACATTTTCAGCTTTTTGCCACATATCTGTGCCTTATGTAAATTATAACTTAGTCTCCTATCACTGGGAAAATGTTCATTACATATTTTTTCCCCAGCAGTTAATCTTTATCTGATCTCGGTTTTTCTACCTAGTCTCTTGTGTCTTAATGGTAACTCAGTTCTCAGGGGTGCTGGTATAAGCTCATTGAATAGAATGAATGCTTTGAACTGGTCCAATTTATTAAACGCTAAGTGCTTGTGAAGGTTGAATTAAAAAAAAATAATAATTTATGGCCTGTAGTGTTCATGAGGGAGTTTCTTAGACTTTTTCAATTTTTTTAAGTAATGAAATATTTCCTATATTTACTCTCCTTTTGAAACGTAATCCTGTGCTATGCATTAACACAAAGATTATGGTTTTAATATCACTGCAGTTTCTATAATTTTCCCCTTAAGTAGAGTAGCTATCCTAAGACTCATACTGGCTTTTTCTGGGTAACTCTGTACTGTCTTTCATAACAATAATCCAAAGCTGGCCATTGTACAACCGTAGTCAAGGATCTTTTCTACAGAACAGTTTAATCTACATTGTATTACAAATCCCAAACCCAAGCAAAAACCCTACAATGCTACTAACGTACACCTTAAACATTCCTGGACTGTCTCAGCATGTTGTCCAAGCAAAAGATATACCTTTGCTCCACCCAAATAAAACATTAAAAATACAATTAATTTTGGGGCACCCAGGTGGCTCAGTCAGTTAAGCGTCTGACTTCGGCTCAGGTCATAATCTCACTGGGTTCGTGAGTTCGAGCCCTGCGCTAACAGCTCAGAGCCTGGAGCCTCCTTCAGGTTCTGTATCTCCTCCTCTCACTGCCCCTCCCATGCCCATGCTCATGCTCTGTCTCTGTCTCTCAGTAATAAATAAACTTTAAAAAATTTTTTTAAATAAAAAAATACAATTGATTTCTTTGATGTTTTTCAAAGAGTTGCCAAAAAATGATTCTATTTCATGACACACAGTAAAACGTCCTAAAAATTCTCAAAGCAAGTGGTCAGAACCCTTGTTCCTCCCCACCCATTCTCGTTCCTGCAAATGTCAGCCCATACTGTTTGCAGGGGGGAAAGGGTGGGTCCCTCTTTCAACCACTGTTCTCATCCATATTCTTTCACTCATTTTGTAATGGTCCATGCACACACTCGAGTAAATACAGTTCTTCATTTATTTCAGGAACATTTTCCTGTATTTTATCTCTGAATACTTTTACAATTCCATTTGTCAGCCTATCCACATTGATCACCTTCTCTCCTGATGCATCAATTGCTAGATTTCTTTGCTTAACCTCTATAATTCATTCAAGATGTCCTTTATGCTATTCATTAGGGTTGGGCTCCGGATAGTCTTACAGCTAACATGGGCAGCTTCACTCAGACATTCTGTTTGTTCTGGGAGAGCATACATTGGTCGTTGTCACATTTCCTGTTCACCTTCACCACAATTTCCATTAAAGAGCCAAGTGGACTGTATATTCTCTCTAGCCAGAAAGCATGACAGTGAGGGAACAGGAGGTACAGGATGCAGGACACAGTTCTGGCGAGGATACCTGCCTCTCCCTGGATCAAGGACCCAGCATTTAGCCAGTGGTGCTGCCTCTCCCAGTCTGGCAGTATGTCTGGAAGAAGATGAAATTAGCTGGGGCTTCCTGCTTTTTCCCTGGGCAATTATCTGTGGACATAGGGATGGAGATCCCTCACTTTTTCTCTGATGATACTAAAGGCTGCGTACTCAATCCCTTCTTCCCTTCTCTGTGAACTGTACTGTCTCACTACGCTTCTGAGATCTCAACCCTCACATTCCTTCCTCAGTACTGTCACAGAGATGGCACGTAGCTATTACCTTCTGATGTTCATCTTAAGCTCTTTTAACCTTGAGTCACTCTGTTAATATGATTCATACAAAGCAACAGATGATGCTTGAAAGCCTGTTAAGCAACAGTTATTGCAACCTTTATCATCTATTCTATTACATCATTTTGATTAAAACTGTGATATGATGCAATCTAAGTTCACTTAAACGAAATTGGGAGTTGATTATAATGATGGTAATGACAATAATATACAACTGACCATACAAAAAATAACGACCTAGATTGAAAGTGAGAGCTCTGCTGCCGACAAATATCCTCAGATTAAGTCACGAAGAGATAGTTACCCAGTGTGAAGTGTCTACACTGAGAATGAAAATAATTCTCTTCTGCCTGACAACAGACCGGGTACAAGTCACTTAGAATCTCCGCACCACTCATTTCTTTACCCGTGACATGGAAAAATGTCCCACGTGACCTGCAATGATACTAACAGATTAAAGTTTGAGGATTTGGTGGCACCTGGGAGGCCCAGCTGGTTGAGCATCTGACTCTTGATTTCACCTCAGGTCATGACCTCACAGTTTGCGGGTCTGAGCTCTGCACTGACGGTGCAGAGCCTGCTTGGGATTTTCTCTAACTCTCTCTCTGCCCCTCCCTGCTGGCTTATTGTGTGCTCTCTCTCTCTCTCTCTCTCTCTCTCTCTCAATAAAAACATTTAAAAAACATTAAAAAGATAAAGTTCTGTGATTCAAATTGTTTACTGCTTTTGTGGTTTCATTCATTATTATTCTAAACATAATCGAGTATATATATTCTTGACCTTATAAGAACGTTACATAGGAATGGATATACTTCATAAGAAAATTATATCCATGTTTTATTGATAAATGTCAACATAATATAATTAACCATTATCTTAAATACTATTTTAGGTTTTGAAAACTTTGTAAACATACAAAAATTTAAATTCCCAAACTACCTTTTAGCAGTTACTGTATTACTCACCCCTGCTTTCCTGACATCGTAGAGTCTGAAATTTGTATTGACCACTACTACTAAATAGTACTAATAGTACTTGTATATTACTCATATAGGCATAGTATAGATTTACGCTTTCTCAAAATGTGGTACTTAGACTGTAAACAGAATGTTGCATTCACCTTTCATTTGGTACGTTATGTGCAGATATTGAACGCAAGTTGAAGAAAAACAAGTAGGGAAGTGGCTTGCTTTCTGTTTGACTTCGGAACAAATGTTAGTGAGCAATCAGGTCTTCTGCTGCCTATGTAGAATTTCTTTGGGGATAAGAACAAACAGTGCTTGCATCCGAGGAGGATGAAGACTTTTTGAGATTCTTATTTTATAAAGCTCAATGGTGAGGATGAAAATGGGACTTGTTAAGAGGTTGGTTTGGGTTTCATTTAGTTTTGAAACTAATTTATTGTATTTTCATTATTCAGCTTCTGTGTTCTGCCTTTACCGTTCAGTGACGATTTTAATCTTCCTACAAGTAATGAGATCACAGGTCAATTCTGAGTTTAATATCAATATGTTACCTGGTAATACGGATGTAATGATAGATGTTTGGTCATTTTATTTTCACACCAAAGAGAAGTGATGATCATACTAGACGTGGCATGAGACTTGTGTGTGTTAAAAGTATTCTGATAAGCAGAATAATTCTTTTCTTCCCATCAATTTTCAGAACTGAAAAGACACTACAGAATAATGTGCTGATCTTATGAATACTGACAAACTCCTACGATAACTAATATTTGCATTATTGCAGGGTTGTTTTTTGTTTTCTTTTCTGATGTTCAAATGAGACTACTACAGTGAGATGAATTTCAGTAACTGTATACATGAGTTGACAGCCATGTACAACTATTGGACAACTACTTAAAGATGAAACAAGTGACAAATTAGGCATTCAATGAATAACAGACACTCTTTGTGATCTACTTTTTCTGTGTATTTTAAAATTAACAATATCAGGGGCTCCTGGGTGGTTCAGTCAGTTAGGTGTCTGACTCTTGGTTTCGGCTCAGGTCATGATCTCATGGTTTGTGGGTTTGAGCCCCACATCAGGCTCTGTGCTGACGGATTCTCTCTCTCCTCCTCTCTCTATACCTCCCCCTACTCACTTGCTCTCTCTCTCTCTCTCCCAAAATAAATTAAAAAAAATTAAATTAACAAATGTCACCCAAGGTTCTGTTAGAGCAGTCTTTAAAAGTGAAAAGCCCTACCACATATACGACAGTGTTTCTATTTAAATACTTTAATTCACGTACCTAGCCTTCTCCAGACTTCCATCCTAAATGATAATCTTGGGTCTACACTTTTCCGACTTTCTCCAGTTTTAACGAAGCATTTTCACGTGCTTTCTCATCCTTCTTTCTTCGTGGCTCCTCTCAAACTACAGAACTGGCACCTGATAAAGATGCATCTGGAAGTTTCATCAGAACACGTTTTCAAACTAATTTATTTGATTCGTCTGATGAAAGATCTCCTATACTTTGAACCTTTTAAAGAAAGAACTACTACTGTTCTAATTACAGGGCTTTGTTCTTCTCATCACTGTTTGGGCATCAAACTCCCATTCCTCAGATGTTCTAGGTTTTTCTGTTTTCAAATAGTGTTTCTAATCATTGCATTCAAACAGCTCCCAATATGATAGCAGAGGGTCTGAACCACAGGCACTTTTCCTGTACAGTGTTTATTTATTTTCTGCTGCTGCCTCTTTTTCTGTTTCTAAACTGACTTTCCTGTACAGCTAGGGGTTGCCTTGGCCACCATTATTCTTATGTTTGTCTTCCCACCGAGTTCTCTCTCTAGTGACCCTTCTCTTTCTCTGTATAATGTACCACTCTCCAAGCATTAAAAACAACACAACAGCCATTATCAACATAGATACATTTTTCCTGTAATGTAAAGCCCCTTTATCAACTGTTTATCTTCTTATTTCTTTGAAAGCACCTCTAAATAATTGAATAGAACTACTACATTCGGATTGTTTATTTCCCTTACAGATACTTTGAAACAACTGCTTAAGGATAATATTCTAAATCAACCCAAGGTACTGTTTTAGGCCACATTAAAATTCATCTTGGTCTGGAACCACTTATTATCAATCTTCAGTCAACATAATGTCCACAATTCTGGCATTCTTTTTTGGCATTTAACACTCATTTTATATTTATAATAATGCCTGACTGCAAATCTATCCTGTCTTATAGCTTTCAAATAGTCTCTTAGAAAAATCCTAACAACATTTCAAGAGTTCGGCTGTTATCAAACAAACAAACAAACAAGGGATTTGCAGCTGGCTCTTTAGCCTAACAAAGTGATTAATTAAAATACTGACATTAATTAAAAAGTAGACTTTGGCAAAATAACATTTTATTTTGTTATACTGATGTAAGTATGTGTGTGTGTGTGTCTGTGTATCAGTGTGTGTGTGTGTGTGTATATATATATACATATACATATATATTTATACATATATATATATATATATATATATGTCAGAAAGTAGAAAAAAATTGCTTTGTGTTCCTTTTTTAAGAAACCTCAGAGGGGCACCTGGGTGGCGCAGTCGGTTAAGCGTCCGACTTCAGCCAGGTCACGATCTCGCGGTCTGTGAGTTCGAGCCCCGCGTCGGGCTCTGGGCTGATGGCTCAGAGCCTGGAGCCTGTTTCCGATTCTGTGTCTCCCTCTGTCTCTGCCCCTCCCCCGTTCATGCTCTGTCTCTCTCTGTCCCAAAAAATAAAAATAAATAAATAAATAAATAAATAAATAAATAAATGCTGAAAAAAGAAACCTCAGAAATGGCTAAAGAAAATCAAACATTTAAATAGCAGTTACTATGCAGTGATTCATTTTGTGATAAAAAGAATGATGCTCTGATCTCACTATATTTTGATTAAATACAGAACTGCATGTATCAGATGAAGAATCTTTATCACCAAGATAAAACTATTCAAAGATAGAGAGAAGCAAACTTATCTACTGGGCTAACTTCTCCATAAGTTTCAGGTTTAACCCTAGTGATCAAGTAAACAGCCACTAAAACAGATTAGAAAATGGTTCTATTACATTTCAAAAGTAACCATACATTCACAACTATTTCATTTAAAATAGTAAATGGTACCACTTTTCTTAGTTTTTCAATATTGTTTTTTTTCCCTCTAGACAGAAAGAAATTTTCCATTCAAAATTGCTCATAAAACTTCTTGTCTTTGTAATCAAGTTAAAACTGGAGGAAATGACTTGCCTCCATCAGCAGGATACCATTTTATTAAATTCAATCAAATGTTCTATTTACACACTTCAATCCTCAATAAAATCCAATTTTATTATTTGAAACCTATAATCTTCAGTGAAATTGAATAAGTGTATTTCACCAAAGCTGAAGTGCTCTGTTATATTAATCAGCTAGACACGATTTTATAAAAAGGTGGCAGAAATGGAGTAAAGACAGCACTGGTGATGGTCTGAATTTTGCCAAACTGTTTTCGTGTCTATGAAGTTAATTTTTAGATTTAACGTCAAAACTTTCATTACATAAATACCACACAGTGGAATGAAAATATCTGCATTGTAATCCAGTGTTTAGGTTACACGTGAAGAGATTTTCCATGATCTCTTTTTAGTATATTCACCTTACACATATCCATTTCTTTAGCTTATAGAATAGGTACCACCTTCTTGGAAATTCTAAGACAAGACAGATGAAACATAAAATACAGTGAACGTAATTAATAAAAGAAGGTGCCTAGTTACAGTGCTTCGGAATAATCTTAAGTACATTATGCCTGGAAAAGAGTAAGTCTCAGGAAGTTGAGCCCACAAGGGCATGGATTCAGAGCAGCCACCATACCCTGAATGATCTCCTTCATGTTCTCTATTAAATCTCCTTAATGTCTCTGGATTTAGTCTGACGAAGCCTACTGGGTATGTTTGTACTCTGTCAACAGAACAGAGCAAATCGCACTGGATTATGAGTCGGATGGCCCGTTGATGGCCATGGATTCAAAGTTAACTATCTGTGCAACTTTGGGCACTTGACTTAAACTCTCTGAGCCGCAGCAAGAATGCTGCCAAGCTCCATGCCTCACCGATGGTAGATGGGGCTAACAGCTTATGATATGCTTCATGTAGTCTTATTCTTACATGTGGTCCAGGCAGCAAGTTCCAATCAGCTTAAGGCAATGTAACATTTTTCAACTACTGCCATCCAAAAGAATGGATAATTTCTAAGGGCATTTCCATTTGTAACATTCCAAGACTCTAAATGCCCCAGAGCAATTAATCGATTCCTGGTATTAATATTCATAAATGGCTCCTACGGCTCCCAGTTCCCCAGATAATCCTAGTGCTATCTACAAATGTTTTCCGGTAAGGGGGAACTGGGTGGCTCTGTTGGTTAAGCGTCTGACTTTGGCTCAGGTCATGATCTCACAGTCGTGAGTTTGAGCCCCAGGTCAGGCTCTGTGCTGACAGCTCGGAGCCTGAAGCCTACTTTGGATTCTGTGTCTCCCTCTCTCTGTCCCTCGCCCACTTGTGCTCTGTCTCTCTCTCTCTCTCAAAAGTAAGTAACTATTAAAAAAACTTTTTTTAATGCTTTCTGGTGCTTCCTAGCTCAGTCTCACTATGATGGCTAAATTCTGATTAATAAAGCTGAAGCTTATTAAAAATGCATAACATATATACATATGTATATATTATATAACATATATGTGTATGTGTGTGTACATGTGCATACAGCTTGAAAGAAAGATTAATATTTATAATTTTAAAAATGCTTAAGTCATTTATTACAATTGGCAGTAAATGATAACTTAGCAATGTTTACAAATGATATGTAATTGAAGGAAGAAGAATTACGTAATAAGATAGGATGTGTTTTGACTTTGAGAAATGTTTTCTGGAATCATTTGTCTGTGCAATAGAATGGTGGAAATGTTATCCTGAATTCAATCAATGTCCTGAGCATTCCTCTATCTCTAAACTACCTTTGAAAGAGAAAGTTAGTAAATGTGAAAAAATCCAATTAAATAAGTCTCCTTCAATATACTGTAGCTTGGGCTTGGGAAAGTACAACCATGTGGAATGCAGCATGCCTACTTTTGGATTTAAATTTGAGAGATTTATCAAGAAGCACTGTGATAGGGCAGATAGAGCAACGAACTTGGAATTAAAATAAAGGATTCAGATAGAGCAATGAACTTGGAATTAAAATAAAGGATTCAAATCATGTCATCGGTCAAATGAGGTATGGATTTAAAAGTGATTTTTTTAATATAAAATTGTAAAAATAATATAATTAGAAAACTATGTGCACTGAATTGTAATAATAACCAGTGAGAACTTATATTAAGAAGCACAAAACTTGGTATGTATATTTATACTCATAAATCTTATATATATAATTTTATATATTTATTAAATGCATTTATAGATTTTTATATATATAAACCCATCCAGTTATTTTGCTGTCTATTATTTTACCACAGATATTAAAAAGTGCCTAAATGTAGGGGCGCCTGGGTGGCGCAGTCGGTTAAGCGTCCGACTTCAGCCAGGTCACGATCTCGCGGTCCGTGAGTTCGAGCCCCGCGTCAGGCTCTGGGCTGATGGCTCGGAGCCTGGAGCCTGTTTCCGATTCTGTGTCTCCCTCTCTCTCTGCCCCTCCCCCGTTCATGCTCTGTCTCTCTCTGTCCCAAAAATAAATAAACGTTGAAAAAAAAAAAATTAAAAAAAAAAAAGTGCCTAAATGTAAACAGAATTTAATAACAGCATATTCAATTCTATACCAGCGGCAGTACGTTTAGAAGATGGTTGGCTATAAAGTAATGACTGATCTATGTCATGCTTTCCAACAATTTGTTGCTGGCCTCTTAACAATATAAAGATAAAACAAATTGTTCATAAATAATAATTTTCATGAAAAGAACCCTGGATTCCTTTCTTTTAGAGAAAAAATGGGAGTTAGCTTAAAATTAAATGCTGATTATTCTTTCCATGCCTTTTTTCAACATCCAAAATGGTGCCCTTGCCACAACTTTCAACTGCTTCTTTCTTCCCTTTAAGGCAAAATAGATAGTCAATTATAAAATAGGATATGAGGAAAAAACCCAAAATATATTTATTTGGTTATATATAAAAGTGAATCATATTTTAAAATTGTTATTATATATAATAGATGCTCTCAGATTGTGTGTGTTTGTTTCCATATGAACTAAGTTAAAGATTATTATAGAAAATCGTAAGTGTATTTCTTTTGGTAAGCGAGTATACTTGCAAAATGAAGACCGTCTGTTAGTAGAGGAATATGCAAAGGAAAGGTAAAATAATACAGTATATTTAAAAATATATATTTTCATTTTAGTTTAGTCATATAATAGCTATGCATGATTTTGGACTTATAAGTTGTGTCTAGACATTTTCAAATCTTTTTCTTAAACATAAAATTTCCAAAAATGTATATAAGGAATTCAAACAATAATTACTATTTTATATACTCGCATATTGAAAGTGCCATTAGCAATTTAAGTGGTTATTCTTCTTAATATGGAGACAATTGAAAATTTCGAGTACTATGTTCTCATGGATTTTTCATATCACCACAAACTATAAACATTAATTATTAATTAAAAAATTCACGTGCCTGTAGCTTGCTGTATTCCTAAGGCAAAAAGAAGTAAAACAGGTGATTTTTTTTAAGAATATCTCTTTAGTCATGGATGCCTGGCTGGCTCAGTCAGTTAAGCACCCAACTCCTGATTTCTGCTCAGGTCATGATGTCTTGGATCCCAAGTCGGGGCCCTATCAGGGCTGACAACAGCAAAGCCCTCCTCTCTCTCTGCCCCTCCCCTGTTTGCAGCGCTCTCTCTCTCTCAAAATAAATAAATAAACTTTAAAAAAATGAATGTGGGGCTCCTGGGTGGCTCAGTTGGTTCAGCATCCAACTCTTGACTTTGCCTCACTCAATTCATGATCTCAGGGATTGTGAGCTAAAGCCCCAAGTCGGGTTCTGCCCTGACAGCCTAGAGACTGCTTCGGATTCCCTCTCTCTCTCTCCTTCTTTCTTTGTCCCTCTCCCACTCATGCTCTCTCTTGCTTGTTTGCTCAAACATAAACATTTTTTTTAAATAGTCAAACTATTTTAAACCCCATTACATATACATCAGAGTAGGGAATAAGGGGGCGCCTGGGTGGCGCAGTCGGTTAAGCGTCCGACTTCAGCCAGGTCACGATCTCGCAGTCCGTGAGTTCGAGCCCCGCGTCGGGCTCTGGGCTGATGGCTCAGAGCCTGGAGCCTGTTTCCGATTCTGTGTCTCCCTCTCTCTCTCTGCCCCTCCCCCGTTCATGCTCTGTCTCTCTCTGTCCCCCCCAAAAAATAAATAAAAACGTTGAAGAAAAAAACAAAAAATTAAAAAAAAAAAAAAGAATAGGGAATAGGTATCACTATGTTGGCTGGTGTTTATGGGGAATTTATACCATTTATCTTGCTAGAAATTCACATAAAGCGAATAAATAAAGTGCCAAAATACTATAGCACAGGTATGGGTATATTTCATTACAAATAATAAACCCCCATCCCCAGAGTATACAGAATATGAATATTTTTATTAATGTCACTGACTACCTACATTCAGTCAGACAATCCAATGTGCGTTCTCTGCCCATCCTTTCACACAATCATCACGTTGTAAACTTCAAATATCTTAAAATTTAATTCGCCAACTATGCCTCAATAAAGCTGAACAGAAGAAAAGAAAATGGGAATACATGCAGAGAGAGTTCAAAGGATTTGACCGATGCCACAGACTCATCAGTTGACCCATGCTGGACTAAAAATTGTCCCTTTCTCCCTTCATTCTTCCCTTCCTCCTATCTTCTTTCTCTCTGTCTCTTTCTTCTTCGAGTAATATCTATTCATGTAATTGGCACCTGTATCAGCTGCTTTGAAATGCACAAACAAGAACCTCTAGAAAATTACTACGTCTACTGCCTGCTCCACTTCGGTGAGTGAAATAAAGCACATGAAATGTAGGACTGAAGTCCCCGGCTTATCAGCAGAGGGACTCTCAAACAAAAGAGACATGACTGTAATCGATACGGAGATGAAGAAAGAACTCATACACGGCACCACAGATGATGGTCGACAAAATGGTATGCAGATTACCAATCTCACTACGTAGAGTATATGTATACACAACAGGTGGGACAGACAGGTTCCGTTGACAGAATAAATAAACCAAAAGTGGGTAAGTCTGACCTATTAGTTACTTTCGGACAGCCCCTACAGAAGTGAAGGAAATGGACAAAATATGTATACATTTTTTATGTACTAGTTCTCTAAATTGCCATTTTTTCTTTTCTAACAGGTTTTCTTCAATTTAGAATATGGCCTCTGTCAATAAAGAAGGTGTTTCAAATGCAATAACACACCTTGCTGAACAAATTTATTTAAAATGATATTATCTGCTATTTGTCTTATTTTATAGTGCTAGTTTCCACTGAGTGCTAATAAGTGCTCACCATTGAAGAGGTTCGCATTTAACATCTGTCACCAGCATCCAGCAACTGTACCTACAGGGAACTGTCAGCGAGATTGTTATTCTCCTCTGTAACACCCTGAATCTGTCTCACATCATTTACATACAGATAGTTACAGGCATTCATCATTTCATTATGCTGACGACTTCACTATTCTGATGTATAATGTCTCTTTAATGAGCCTCAAAAAATACAATATTCCTTGATTTATGACTGCTTAACTGAAAAATTATACAAATTGGCGAAAAAGAACCCCTCATAACGTATTTTCATTTTTCCTCCACATTACACTTATATTTAACAGTGACTCATGAGTTAAGATCATGCTTCTTTGACAAAAGAAATGATCAGCATTTGACTTACCATGTTTTAGTGCCACTGCGTTTTATGTGCATATTTAAAGCTGCACAGTGAAACGATGCTGACACTAAAAAGTAGCAAATTAAAATCGATCTTCTTTTTTTCTCCCCCAAGAAAGATGTGTAATGGACAACCACCTTCAATATCACTGTAAGTGTGATAAGGCTTCTGCAGTTGTACTGAAGACTGGCATCCTATTCTTCATGTTCCCTTCTGTAAGTAAGTATTAAAAACCTCCAAACCAGAGAGAGCTCCGTCAAGCAACAAAGAAGTAGCAAGGAAAGAAAAAGAATGCACAAGTAAACCTGAAATGGGGAACAGACGCTTGGGAAAAGGTGAGGCTGCTGTTTCTTTCACCGATAGCTTAATTGCAGGCCCCTCTGGAGACAGTGGGCCCAAGAAGGTGTCACTGGCCTCGTGTCCTATTCCCTTAAAAGCTAAGCCACTGCAGGTGATGAAAAGTGTCCTACTTACTAATTAAAAGTCATTTCCCAAAAGAAACTGGTTGTGCTTCAAACAGGCAAGAGTCCCCAAGAAGTATAAATTGTTCATATGCTGCCAGCTTTTGCAAAGGAAGAAAGCCTTTGGGGCGCCTGGGTGGCGCAGTCGGTTAAGCGTCCGACTTCAGCCAGGTCACGATCTCGCGGTCTGTGAGTTCGAGCCCCGCGTCAGGCTCTGGGCTGATGGCTCGGAGCCTGGAGCCTGTTTCCGATTCTGTGTCTCCCTCTCTCTCTGCCCCTCCCCCGTTCATGTTCTGTCTCTCTCTGTCCCAAAAATAAATAAAAACGTTGAAAAAAAAAAAAAAAAAAAAAAAAGGAAGAAAGCCTTTGAGTGTAGTGTAAATCATATTAGAATGAACACCACATACAATTAAGAATAAAAACAGATCTTGAATCTCAGAAGAGCTCATAAATCAGCATGAGTAAGGCCTACAGAAATAGAAGAAAATTTAGGAACTTGCATCCTCAGATTTGATACTAGCCTCTCTTAGGTTTAGCTTCCATTCAACAGTATCTGAGATTATTGGCAGCTTTCGGTTTCTAAAAGGACAGAAAACGAGGCTAAATTAACCCAGAATCCACAGGAAAAAGGTGGTTCAGTTAAATGAAAGTAAGCACAAGACTGTTCTCACAGAACAAGTGATAGGATTGCATATAGAAATCCCAATAAAAGACATATGATTCATACATACACACACACTCTGCAAGAAAATGTCCTTTTATAAATATATACAAGAATATCGGTTCTGTTACTTTAACATTACCTTTTTATTCCCTAGCTTGATTACTCCCGTTCAGGCTCACAACAAATTACTTTTTGGTTTTATCTAAATATGTGACTCACCCACAGAGAAAAGATAATAACCGAAGTTGATGGGGAAACTGTAATGTGATTCCAATTATCAAGGTATTCTCAAATAGAATATTTCTAAAATATATTTAAATCAATTTAGCACTGTTCACAAAAAGTTTTTAAACTCCTTTTCCTAAGTACATGGAAGAGGGCATGATGATTTTCCTCTCTGTAGGTAAAGTTGTATTAGGAGGGTTTTCTAATCATTACTTAAAGGGTCATAGTAGTTATTGGCCTGTGCTAAAGAAAGAATACAAGACATATGTTAAATCTGAATAGAAGATTCCACCTCACCTACAAAAAGCAAGATGTATCATACAATGTTAACAGAAAAATATTCCCAAACATATGCTTACAGTTTTAGGATAAAAGGGGTCTTCATACCAAACATCTTTGAATTGACCAGATGTTTATAATTTTAGGCCAGAAGAGGTCCTGACTTTTACTCTTAGTTTTGCTTTATTTTAAGAAAAGGGGTAACTGCTAACAGCATTGGGCTATTAAGGCCTTATCCCCCTGAGCATCCTATTTACAAAATTGCCTAAAGAAATGTCAGTCATTTCCTCTTTATTCTAGTCTGGGAGGATGTGCTCATTTACAGGTCTCTTCATTAACGAGGTCAACTAGTTTCCCCAAAATAACAGCAAACATGATCATGAAGTCTTGCTGTCCATCACTTGCACATATATCATAACACCTAATCTTCACAATCGCACTCTTAGACCGGTATTATTTTTATCCACATTTCAATGATGAGGAAACCGAAGCATTGAGAGATTACATGACATTGTCAAAACGCAACAGATCAAGTGCTCCAGTTGGCCCTGCGTCTCCGCCTTAGACCCTGGTGGGATTTGTGCTTTGCCTTTCCCGGTTCTTTCTAGGCTTCCTATCACGCCCATTAAAAAAAAAATCCAACTAATGGACAAGTTAATAAACAATAGGAAAGCCTACCTTAATTCTACCATCTCCTTCTCTTCGCAGGGAAACGGCCTCTGTCCCATCGCTTTATATTCACTCTTCAATCTAGCGCCCCCTGGCCTTGGCCTCACTGCTCCTCTAATCCTGCCCCTGCTAAACCACAGACAGCTGTGACCTATCAGTTGCAAAGATCAGGTCAGCTTTGATCTTAATTCATCTCTCCTTTGCAGTGAGCTCATCATCATCATCATCACTGATGTCTCTTTAAAACTCATTCCAAACTGAGTTTACTGACTCTTCCTCTGTCATAGCTTCCAACCCTCCCTTTGAGGCCTCACTTTGAGGCTCCCATTTTTCTGCCTCCGCATTAGATATTGTGCTCCCTGGGATTCCATTTCTCTTCCAATCATCGGCTCACATTTTTAACTGTCTGCAAACTACCTTCAGCCAGGGGTTCAACAGGCACACACTCAAGATCCTCAAAGCAAAACACACGATTTTCATAAACCTCTTCCTGTATCATTACCTCAGTGTGAGGCAGTAGCATCCAACCAAAATGGAAAGACATATAGGCCACTCTCAACTCTCCTCTCCCTAACTCTACTTCACCAACGCCCACCATAAAACAATGAGTGAAGTCCTTCTGATCGCACACCTCCTTACACTCTTCTCTTTTTCTCTACCCATCCCCTCCCTACCTTGCCAGCCTCTTTTGTATTGCTCACTGTTTATTTTCTGAGACACCAAACTGCTATTCTCCTCAGCACTCATCATGTCCCTCCGCCTGCTGTCCCTTGTACCTTTCAAATCCAGCCCCCGCCCAACCGCAATCCCTGGTCCACTCAATTTGCCTACCACTCGACTACTTCCCATGGAACCTTAGCGCCTCTCTTCAGTCCCCTCCTCACATTTTTATGCACGTCTCTGGCCTCGAGATATGTTTAAATAGAAAGCAAACTGCAGTGGTTAAGTGTGTGGCCTCTAGACTCAGCTTTACCACTTACCAGCAGACAGGTTACTTAACCTCTCTTAACCCTACTTAATGGCTGCCTCACATCCACAAAATGGAAGACAGCCATAGTACATAAGTAATGGAGTAGTGGTGAGGATAAAGCAGAGAATTTTGAGCAAGCCTGGTGTATATTAGGCACTCTACAATACTGTTACAATAGTTGATAAATATTCTCCCCTGGACTCCCCAGTAGACACCGCACTCCTTGAAGTTGGGGATTTGTCTTAGTGTAACTAGCACCTCACACCAAGCCCAGAGCAGGGGCCTCTATACATTGAAATTGATTGAATAAGATGATGTGATACAGTGTTCAAAATAAAAGACCAATTTTATTGGCTTTTGCTCTCTAATTTAAACTCCAGGGGAACTAAGCAAGTAAGATGATAACCAGTGAAAAGTTTCACTGCAGAACTGAGCCCTATGTGCGATTTTTCAGGCCTGATCAGGGGCAATTATGCAGGCATTCCCTGGCCTGCCTCAAAGGATGCACAGCTCGTGCACTGCTCTGTAGAGAGTTTCAGGACCACCGGCCAGCCTTGCTCTTACACATGTCCATATTCTTAGACCAAATGCCTTTAGCTACAAACCTCTTTATCTGAGGTCTTTGGCAGAGGCCTTCCTCAGGCAGCTCTGCCGGGACCTCCTCATGGAGGAACCTTGAACCCACGCCTCTCCACTCTGACTCAGGAACTTCCCACTCCTACCCTTACTTCCTTTACTTCCTGGCACCCTGGCCCACAAACCCGGAAAAGCCTTTTGTCCAGAGCTCTAATCAGCATAAATGAGCCCCACATATGTGTTGATCCACCTGACTCCCAACCAGTGTGTTCCATGAAGGAAAATGAATTAGGGGGGAGTAAGGGCTGTCTCCAAATTGGTTCCCTGCTTATATCAGCCCAGCAAGTGACTAAAGGCTTGACTGCTACTTTCATTTGGCTTACTGTCTTAATTGACTACTCAGACACCTGGCAGTTCAGCTCTCTTCAGCTCAGTCCAACTCCTGACAAGTAAGGAAGAGACTAAGAAAGGTGGGAGATTTTGTAGGGAAAATATCCTGGAAAATGATATTTTGCTACCCTTCACTTTATAGGAAGATATCTTTGAGTGCTTCTATGATTTAGAAACAGGACACTCTTAGGTTACAAGATAGCTTAGAGATTTCATAATATACTTTGTTCATGGATATATTATGAACCTGGCATTCTATGTGACCCGAGGGCACAGTTACGGGTGGTGACGAAGCTCTTACTGACTCCTAGTTCAAAAATTAAACTTCCATAGTGTTATATATTATACCGGGTTGAGTCTGGAAATATACCAACTTCCAGAATATTCTGTTTTTTGTGTTCCCTTTTTGGAGTTAGTGTTTGTGTTGTCACTACATCACCCATCATGGCGATCCTCCAAAACCACGTGGTTGGAGAAAAAAATTAGAATAATCTGAAAGGAGAAGTATAAATGTATGTGTTTGGGTCATGCAAGTAGGAAACATCAGCCTCGTCAGGTTTCTAAATGAACTTATTTCAGAGTGAAGGCTATAGATTTAAGAATATATGCCTCTAGCACCATAGATTTAAAATTGTCTAGATTTAGAGAAAGGGAGAGTAGATATATTGGCCAATAGGATTTACTGTCCTGTTTTAAATCAGTCTTATTTGGAGACTTCTAAAAACAAGGGGGGCACAAAGAGGGAGAAAAAAGACACCGGCTACACATTCACATGCACGAATCTCTTGATGAGAAGTAGGGACAATGAACACATTTTCAAAAGAATCGTCGTCAGCCCAACAGGTACTGGTGGGGACAGATAAGGCAGGATTACGCGGACTCTCACCTCACAGTGAAGGATACCACAGGAAGATGAGAAGTGAGGGAAGAATTAAGAAACCTAGTACAGCACTTTCCGGGGCACCTGGGGGGCTCAGTCACTTAGTCTCCAACTCTTGATTTCAGCTCACATTGTGATCCCATGGTTCATGGGACAGAGCCCCGAGTTGGGCTCTGCACTGACAGTGTGGAGCCTGCTTGGGATCCTCTCTCCTTCTCTCTCTGCCCCTCTCCCACTGGCACTCACATATACTCTCTCTTCCTCAACATAAATAAATATGCTAGAAAGAAAGAAAGAAAGAAAGAAAGAAAGAAAGAAAGAAAGAAAGAGAAAAAAGAAAGAAAAAAGAAAGAAAAGAATTGCATTTAGCAGATCCATTCTGGGTCCAATTTCTGAGTGTAAAACAAAGTTGAAATAAAAGACAGGGCCTCAAGGAATTCATCTTTGAGAACAGACCGTCTCTGAGACTAATCTTTGCATCTCAGCCTTTTTCATATTATTTTTCCATTTCCACTGCTTGGTATTCCTCAGTTTCCTCTGGCTATGCATCAAACATTTTTTTTTAAGAAAGAAATACAAATACTGTTGGCATGAAGTCAAAACCTGTTCCTTAGTAATTGAAACACACTTTATAGATACTAAGTGCAGGTCTTCTATCATAGAGGCCAAAAAAACCCCAAAACAAAAAAAAAAAACAAAACTCAATGGAAACATCCCTAAGTATGAATAAGACTGTTTCCTTTGGACTTTAAATAGTATGAAAGATCTCGGTAAGAATTACAAAGAAAGTGTAAGAAGAGTAAGCCACGGTTAATCTTTCATCATGTTGTTTACTTAAACGAAGACCTAAGTTCTTACATGATGTAGTTTTTCCCTTAAAAACTATCATTATTATTATTATCAGACTATCATGCAAATGAAACGTCTAAGTACCTTTTAATACTAGACTTCAGGACAAAAGCAACTGATACAAAACAGTGTGATTTATCACTTACTGGGCTATTTATTACTTCAGTCTTACATCGATGCATTTAAAAATTTTATCCTAAGGTAAAGTTAGAAAAAACACCTCAAGTATACTACAAATTATCTGCCACACAGAGCAAACAGGAATTTGCAAAAACCTCATGTCAAGGAAATGTTAAATTCCTATACTTGAAGGCCAAACAAACAAACATAAACAAATGCTCTTATTAAGCAAACATCTCAGTGAAATATTTTATACACCAACACCACTAGAGGGCTTGATACGTTTTGCTTAATAAAAAGAATTTCTTAAACCAGGTTGCCTTCTTGGTAGACGGGAACTTCTATACATATTCATCCTTCTAATCATAGTCATTAAAATACACACATGCGTACATTGACACAAAATATAAAATGATTAGATCAAAGGGAATTTTATAGACTGAACATGGTGTTAAACCATTTAAGTGTGTTCAACCGTATGGTTTTGAATATCACTTAGTCTTAAATGACACTGAACATTATTTCTGCAAATCTCTATTTGACAACATGGCTCTGATAAATGGTCTAGGACATTCTGGAAGAAGATTAATAGTTTTAAAGCAACTCACAGATTTCTCTCAGATGCAAGTAACCAACAATATTGATTAGAAATAATTTGCTTCAGAGTAGTGTCTGCTTTTTACAGGAATATTTACTTTCATGAAAACTTTTCTACGACCCTGCCTCGAAAAATTGTATTTTAAAAGACATTAAAATTGAATTTCTTCTTTAGTAGAATAAGTAACATGTTTAATAAGTTTGACTTTGTCTCCAGGGGTATTTGGCTTTAAATCAATTTTATTATTCAGTCATATTGTGAATACATATTTTTATGAGATAATGAGAGAATAAAAATTATGACACTCAGCTAAAGGAAACAAGTCTTGAGACTGATTCAAAAACTTTTACTTACCCATTTAAAATAGGAATGAGACCCATTACCCCATGTCTTGGAATGATTTAAACTTTACTATGCATAACATTTTCAAAATTTGAAGTGGAAAATCTAAGCTGGTACTACATTATGTGAAATACCTCTGGAATTATGATTAAGTAAATGAAATATAAATTGTTACATTCATAAGAATTTTCCCAAACTATGTGTTCAGTTTTAGGGGAAAAAATGTCAGTATGTCATAGGATATCTAAAAAGATCTTTCGTTATCTGAATTATTTTGGGGGTCAATAACACAAGTCAAAACAGAAGCCATATTTGACTCTATTCCAGGGTGACATTTAAAATGTGTAGCTATCTGTAGTGCACGGACCTGACCAATGGGAAGGCCCTGCTGGTGAGCTCTGAGTATCTGCAGAGATTCTACAAGCGACTTTTAAAACCCAAAGAATGCTTAGTTGTCTGGAGGTTTTCTTATTAAATACAATCTCCCCCAGAGGTTATGTTTTTCTGTGTAATTCATGGAACTATCCAAGACACTGCAACCTAAGAGATTCAGCTGGCCACCTGTGGTCCGCCAGCAAAATGGCTATCATTTCATCCTCTTTACCAGTCGTAATAGCACGTACTCACGAATTACAGTAGGATGCTGTGGAATTTTATGTGGAAAATATATATCTTCATTTGTATGACCAAACCAAGCCCTCGGGTCAATTGACAAGGTTTTTGCAAGGTTTTGTTCATTTTTATTCTGTCTGAGTGTAATAGTTCTGTATGATTAAACTGCAGATGTGGTGAGTAAAGAGCATTTGATAACTTAATAAGGTACAGATGAAGCATTTGAAAAACTGAACTCATGGCTATTATCACTGATGGTTCAATAGATTTAAAAATATCACCAACATTTAAGCATTCTGCCTTATAAAAGTATCTCATTTGTTATATTTGTAATCTTATAACTCATAATGTATTGATTGTTCATGGTAAGACTATCATTCTTCCCAGCCTAGATTTGTAATTACTTTACTTTCTCATCAGAAAACTGTCACACTACTAAATATATTCTGGCAAAGACCTTCATGACATGGTAAACAATTGATATGTTGTCCCTCCCTTCACTTTGGTTTACCCCAAACATTTATTTATTTATTTATTTATAGAGATGAAGAGCTTTTCTCTTATCAGCAAGTATTTCGGGAGTTTTGCAGTATTCTGCCTATTACTGCTCCTACGCTATATGTTACTGTGTTTTGTTAATCTATATATGTTATTCTTAAATTATGTTAAAGTGTAGCACATATGACATTATTGAAACACACAAAAAATAACATTTTAATTCCATTAGAAAATACTCACAGTGATACACCTCTATGAGCGATCTTAGTGCTTCATCCAGAATAAATATCACATGAGAAGAATATTTCAGAAGTTATTTTTGTCTCCTTTCTCTAATTTACATGATCGCTGCATTCAAGTCTGGAAAAAAAAAGTTAAATGTCTCACTGTTAAATACAATGGCATAATTTCTATGTAATTTGTAAAACAGTAAGAAAATGCTAGAATATACTCCTGAATATAGTAAGTTTCTGAATACTGAATAAGTAGGAAGAATTTTAAAATAAAATTTATATATGATGCAAAAATCATCAGTCCACCAAAATTATATTAAATGTGTGTTAAGCGATCCTACATATTACTTTTTGCTTCCCCAGTAACATGTGAAATGAATCTTTACAAACTCCAAGTGATCTTAACCACATATACTTCTATCCAAGATAAGTATATTTAGATTACTAAGGAAGGTAGAAAATATATTCTTTTTTCTTTCTACCAGTTAAGTGATTTTCATAAAACCAACATATTTTGCTGAGTACAACTAACTCTGAGTGTTGAAGGAGTCATACAGAGTAGATTTTATTCTTCTATATGCAACTAAGTCATGAATATCCAAGTTGTGTTTAACAAAAGGAATATATATTCGAACACTGAATGAGATTGAGTGAGAGATTTGTTTAAAAAAGTTGTAAAATAATCATGAGTTTTCCAATAAGCTCTGGAGGAAAAAAAAAAACACGAATGGGTATCTTCACATTCAGTGGTCTACAGTCTGCCAAGGGAGAGGAACAGACCTTTGTGAGAGGGAGGCTTCCCATAGCTTACCCATCAGTTAAAACCAAACCAACAGACTCTGGTGAAAAAGGATTCCAATGGAAAGACTCCTTAAGGCTACTGATATTTTTTAAGTGTCTTAATGGGAATAAACTTAATATCTACTAATAAAAGCCACAAAGTTTCAAAAGACAGTGCTTTAGGTATTAAACCAACAAATAAAAGCTCTTTTAGGTACAAATGCTATAACGCTCTCAACCCCGCCTCCCAAAGTCAGAATATGATGGATTCATTTCCTATGAGCCCTCGATATTGTCACAGGGAATAATAGCAACAGAAGTCACCCAATGTGACAGTCACTGTGAGGGGAGACAGTCTGAAGAATAAACATCGTGAAAAGACTTGTCTCTCCCAGACAAAATCTCTAACTCTGAATACAATTAACTAACTAACGTCAGTCAGCGGTAGTTTCTACTGTGGATAACCCACTTCCTGTCTGATTGGTGGATATGTCTGCTTTGATTTTTAATATCATCTCTGCCTCTCATGCATGACATTTTTTTCTCTTCCTGATCATATAATTGTTAATCACTGCTGTCCAGAAACTTGAAGAAGCAGTTTGTATACTGATAATAATTTTACACAAAAACTTCTAGATAAAGATCACAGATTCAAGAATTTCATTCGGAAGTATTCTCATTTATAACTTCAATTGTTCTTCTTATATCTTTTCTATGAACTCCTTTAATGTATGTGTTACTTCTCTGTTACATCTCATTTACATCTCTCATACTCTTTCTAGCAGCTTCTGTCTTAACAGTTTTTCTATTTTATTTTTGATAAATAGTTTAACAATTATCTCATCATGTCCCAGGCAATAACTGCTTTAAAAAAAAGTCAATCAGGGTGCCCAGGGTGGCTGGGTTGGTTAATAAGCATCTGACTCTGGATTTCAGCTCAGGTCACGATCTCATGGTTGTTGGGATTGAGCCCCATGTGGAGTGTGGAGCCTGCTTGAGATTCCCTCTCTCCCTCTCTCTCTCTGCCTCTCCCCTGCTCATGCTTGTTCTCCCTCTCCTCTCTTCTCTCTTTCTCAAAATAAATTTTAAAAACACACTGAAAAAACTCTTTCTGTAACTTCTTTTTTCAAGCTGAAGTATACTGACACACAATGTTACATTAGCTTCAGGTGTACAACATAGTGATTGGACAGCTCTATACATTATCCCATGCTACCATCTGTCACCAGACAACGCTATTACAGTATCACCGACTATATTCCCTATGCTGTACCTTACGTCTCTGTGACTTACTCTTTCTACTACTAGAAGCCTGACCTCCTACTCCCCTCCACCCATTTTGGCCATCTCCCCCCCTTTCTGTGTTCTGGCAGCCACCAGTTTGTTTTCTGTATTTATGGATCTGTTTCTGCTTTTTTTGTTTGTTCATTTTTTTTAAATTTTTTCATGTATGCAATTAGGACCATGCAGAGTCAATCCCCTTAAGTTAGAAATCATTCAAGAAATCACTATATTGTACACCTGAAACTAACGTAACACTGTGGGTCAATGATACTCTAACTAACTAACTAAATAAATATTTGTTGAACTATTGAATGAATGGGCAAATGAATAAATGAAGAGTTTCTGCATTTGCTAATGACGATGGCCACTAATCCCTCACTGATTAGGTTTTATGAACCTTGTTTGTATAGAAATTCTTCTCGCTCAGTGACTGAGATATGTGTTGTTTTTCACGGTCTCCTGTTTCGGTTTCCATTAAGTTCAATATTCTGTGTCAGCAGGAAAATTTACAAATTCTAGGTAGGTAAATTTAATGATATCAAAGTTGAATCTACTCAAGGATTCCTTTTCAAGATTTTTAGAGACCAATGACAGAGCTATCAGAAATGTTAAGGGGGTGCGGAATAAACGTTGAGGGCTATTAGAAAAAGGATATCATTCATTACCCAAGATTTCACAAAATTACAATCGAGTCCTGACCAATTTTGAAACCATTTTCATCCTGATATTTCCATCCTACTTCAAAGTTGTTGTCAACTGTTTTATAAACATTGAGTGGCACGCTGGTGGAAATATTTACTCCCAAGGTCCACCAGAGGAACATCATGTAAAATCACTATACTAATTTTTTTTTTTAAACAATGAGGATCACTTTTCTCATTAAGACAACAACCTTAAAATCTACCTGGCTACTTGCTGGAGAATACAAAATTATAAACTTGGTATCAAGCATATAAAAGGTGGAGGGGAAAAGACAGTGATTCTTCCATTCAACATCCATGTCCCTTTCCTTGTATCCTCACATTCTCACTCATGACTTACGCACTGACCCTGTCTTTTAGCTTATGGAAGACAACAGGTGAAAGTCAGGTCTATTTTGCTTTTAGCAAGAGTCTTCCCCTCAGAATCCTTTTCTGTTCTCAGTGGACATATTGCTGCCCTAGGAGAAAGGCTAGTGGTGGAACCCAAGTGGCTCCTGAATTCTTGTGCCACCGACAACCAAGATGGCCCTGAAAATTCCACGTGCTGAGAAACAACAAGGCTCTTGCCAGTATGTAAACTTCCCACTTATGCCATATTTGAAGGATTTGCTTCTATGACCAAAATTAAACAAGGCAAACCAAATCGAAAATAAAAGCAAATGAGGCTCCGAATAACATTAGAAACCAAACATCCTCTGATGTATCTTTTGATGCTTTAGTGTAGCTACTACTCAACCTAGGCTTTTTGCACAAGTCATTGTTGAGAGGGTTATGTAAGAGATGGGATTTTTTTTTTCCCACTAGGCATTGCATTGTCAATCCTTCCCCATTTGATTAATTCAAAACAAATTATTTAAAAATTACTTGAGTGGGTTAGCCAACATTTATTGTTACTTGTTAGCTGTTATTTAATTTCGACATTTATTTATCAAGCCATATGGGTAAGTGTCTTAATGTGGCCCAGTAGTATTTTTCTGTGCTACATTTCTCTGAAGTTAGTATCCATACTTTATTAAGAAATCTGTAATGTGTGGCAACAAATATGTATTTTTCACAGCAATTTTAAAATCAGAAGTCTCTATACAATAATACAGTAAATCCACATGGAAGAATGCAATCAGATTTCCAAGACATATTTGCAAGCTGTCTGCCTGATATCTGGACATAGTATATCATCTGCTTATAACAATGTTCTCAATGGTATTTAAATTCCCAGAATATTCAACTAAAGCATCTATATTTTGGATTCATTATATTTTGGTAAGCATGTCTGGGAACCAAGCCACCACTACAACCACAAATAATGGTCAGAAATGAACGCTGCATTCTGATTTCTAATTTGGGATTCAATATGCAGAGAATACCATCCATTTTCCCTCAGCATTCTACGGACTCCTCAGGGGACGTCACTGCTACCTTGAAAAGTGTCCATCTCAGTCTCACCCTGGGAAATCCAAAACAGGAGCCACTAAACGTTTGGCTGACACAAAATCCACAAGTTGGCATGATAATAACAATAACAACAAAATAACAGTAACTAATATCCATTACTTAGTAATTAGATGCCAGGTCAACAATGTATATCGATTTTCCATTTGTATATGAATTAAAAAGTATCATTATACACCACACATTGCCTGTTAGGAAAATGAGGCACCAAGCAATTTTCTCAAAGTCATGTCACCAAGAGTCAAATCAGTCTCATGATTAATCAGCCTCATGATTGACAATGTTAATCCCGTATCCTTTCCATTAAATTGTATTATTTTGTGACTGAACTGTTTATGACAGAAAATGAAATGTTTTTTTAACCAACTGAGTAAGAAATGTAATATAACACATGGCCGGCAATACTTGAGTTTTTAAAAATATAATGTATAGGTATATAATGATTATTTAAATAGTAAGAAAAAATCCTGAATAAGTTGAAAAAAATTAGGTCCTCTGAAGTATCATGTTCACATTAAGTTCAATAATAAGGATATGGATGTCAGCATGCTAGCACTGAATTTCTGAATTAAATCGTTATAGAATATGCATGGGAAATAAAAATGAGATATTTATACAACTGTCAGAAAATAAATATACTTCAAATAAATTCTGCATTTTTGAGGTTTCCACAAATATAAGGGATGATATATATATACACACATATATAATATAAAATATAAATATATATGTAAATATATATATTTATATAATATTTTAAAAATTCCTGATTTTCCAAGAGTAAATGTTATGGAACACTTAAAACAAAATTTAAGTGTGTAAACATGTTTATACATTGAGCAGTTTAAATCAATATTTAAGTCCGTAAGATGATTCCCTCTAATCCAATGATATTCATGTTAAAATAAATAAATGAGTCTAATTAACACTGCACTAGTCCACATGAGGTAGATTTATATTTGGACAGGAAATATCTGTAAGAGATCAGATTTATTTTCTCAAGTCAAACCAAATAAATGGCATAAACTGTGTCTACCTGTGGGAAGAAAGTGGGTAGGCTGATGCAGATTGAATTCTGCACAGTGCAAATAACTTCATCCTATACACATTGTTTTCACATCACCATCCCACATTGAAAATCTATACAGAATATTTTACATGACCATTAATTACAACTAATTTTATAGGAGGACAGCCTGCAAGCTCTTCATTGCTATAGTTTCTTGCTTGTGTGTATGTTTACTTTATAATTTTACAGCATTTCTGCCAATTACTACAAAAACTCTTGGCTCTCGCCAAACGCAGTATATCAGTCAATGATGTAGAGATTTGCTGACAAACTTCAGATGCCACAGAAAAAAAGAAAAATGTAAAAATATCTGCCTATTTCTTCCGGGTATAATCAAGTAATAGGTTAAGAATTTGGAAGAATGCACAAATTATACCCTCAAGAAGGATGTCACTTCCTCAGTTAGAAGTTTCAAAGTTAATCATGGCTTATTCATGTGAATCTTTAATTTTTTTTTAAGATCTATGCCAGATAGTTTAAATCGTTTTCATCTAATCTTTTATAAATCAGTAATTGATAAAACCTTTGTAAATGGGGGAGGAGATGACTTGAAATTTACAGTTTAATATCCAAATTAGCACAAAAAATTTGTTTGCAAGGACCAGCCTGTAAAGATACTGACAAGTATCTGACAAGAATGAGAACAGGACATAAAGGCCAAATGCACATTGGTCCGAAATGATAAAGTTGTCCAAATGTGGAATTGGTTGAAGATGAATTTATTCTCTACAGAAAATAATTCAGCAGCTTCACAAATCATAGCCAGTGGTGCTAACCTGGACATCAGAACCACTTGAGGGAAGAATATTGTGTGTGTGTGTGTGTGTGTATGTGTGTGCAGTGTGTTCGTGGTTTTGAACCCTTCTATGATCTTCCCTTGTTTGTACAGTCACTAATATTGTGTCAGAAAAATGTGTAAATTGTGATTTTGGAGATTTGGGGGAGGGGATAGTTTTCAATTTTCTTGCAGTTTCCCATCATCTGTATTTCATTTTCTGCCAAATAGGCCACCTCTGTTTGTTGGTTAATGTTTTAATATACTTCATAAAAGTTTTGTCACTTTGATTGAGCTTTGGAAACTGTATTGCTGTAAGCAATTATACATAATTTTTCAAATGTTTACTTTCAGAAAGAGATAAAAATACTTATTTTATTACACTCAGTGCTGTAGGTATTTATCTGTTAACCACAGTTCACTCAAATAATGTCTTTCTTTTACATTCAATAAAATATTCTCCACATAAACATTTTTACAAAGACAATGAAAAAGCAGTTTGTCAAAAGAATAAAGTGATGTTTGAAATTTTTGTCAGTTTTCCCCACAGAAAAATTTCCATTTTAAATGGCCTTTACATATTAAAATGTGAAATTGGGAAGTGATATTTATCTGCATCATTTAATTTGATTGCACAATAGAATCCTCATATTCACTATCTTACCTTTTACTTTATGTATACTAATACAAAATTAGATAGTGCTCTTTCTTTTGTCTGAGTAATCATAGGCATTATTGCATCTTTTAACCTAAGGGCACTTCCAAACAATTAGAGAAAGCGTTTCCCTTATGAGAATGATTGTTGGTTTTAAACATTAATCAACAGTAGTGGATTAGCATCATTTTGAATTGTATAGATGACATTAATATTATACTGAGTTTGACAAACCCTTTTTTTAAAGTATGGACCATGGTTGCAAATCTCCCTAACCAGTATTCAGGAGTCTTATTTTTCTTCCATTTTACAGTTTAAATATTTTGTTGGTTTTTTTTATTGAACAATTGGCTTTTGATCATTTTTTAACTAATTCATGTACTTCAGAAATGATGAAAAAGTTTTAAGAATAAAATGACATTTAAAATTAAAAGCAGGTATGTCTAACCCTTTAAATTATTAAAAAATATTCTGTCAGACAATTATTCATATAAAAACATAAAAGAGAAATATACATTCAAGACTTTGCAATCCAATTGACGAGGAATGAATGGGAGCCATACACACAAAAGAAAAGGCTGGATTCCTTCTTGAACCGAATGAAATGAGGCATCATTCCCTACACACCAGTCACAAAACACCATTCAAGATCAAAGTCTTTCCTCCTTGTTAAATGCATATCTGACAAAACTTACAGCCAGCACTTGACCCAGTAGATCTGTCCCCTCCTGTATCTTCACTGGACCTGTAGAGCCACACTCTCTTAGCTCCTGCCCCTCACTCCTGCTACTCCTTCCTGCTTTTCTCCCGGTCTGCCTATTTCTGAGTCTAAGCCCTGAACTTGGAGCCACCCAAAAACACAGTCCTCAACTTCTGTCCCCTTTTCACCCTTATTGTCTAGAGTTGCTCTGTTCAATATGGTAACACTTGGCATGTGTGGCTTTCTAAATATGAATTTAAATCAAGGCACATTGAATAAAATTAAGAATAGAGCCACTCGGGCTAAAATTGGCTTATTCTTATTTTTCCTTCATCCCCTACATCAAAATAATCAGCACTCCATTTGGAATCTACATCCAAAATATCTCCAGAAGCCTGTCGCTTTTCATCACTTTCAAAACTATCAACATGGTATAAGCTGCCATTATCTCTCTGGTAGATTATTAGAGTAACCTACTAAAGCCATGAGGAACTGTTTCTGTCTTTGTAAGTCCAGTGTTAAGCCATAGGGACCCATAAGGGCAAGCTGGATCATGACAGCCTTCTGCTAAATCCATCCAATGACTTTCAAGCTCCCTTGTGATGGCATTGTAGACCTCACTTTACCTGGCTTAAAAATCTCCCTATCATTCACATCTGTCTTCTGTACCTAAATCACAACAAACATGTTTCTAACACAAAGCCTTTATACTTGCTTCTTGCTTTTTCAAGCAATATGCCATTCTCAACGTTATGTCCTAACTTGCTTCTCATCAGTCTCTGCTCAAATATTCCTCTCTGGGACCTGATCACCTTATAAAATATGACCTCTCTCCCTTGAACATCTCACCTTTATTTATATTTTGAATTAAAAAATCCCCTCCCTCTGGGGCACCTAAGTGGTTCGGGTCAGTTAAGCGTCCGACTTCAGCTCAGGTCATGATCTCATGGTTTGCGAGTTCAAGCCCCGCACTGAACTCTAAGCTGACAGCTCAGAGCCTGGATCTTGCTTCAGAATTCTGTGTGTCTGTCTCTCTCTGCCCCTCCCGCACTTGTGATCTCTCTCTCTCTCTCTCTCTCTCTTCTCTCTCAAAAATAAATAAACATTAAAAAATATTTTTAAATCCTCTCCCTCAATACTCTGACTTATAATTTGATAACTTTCCAGATATATTCCCTCATATATCATAGATAATCATTTTAATAATCTTAGTTTATAAAAATGCAACCCTTCTATTTCATGATGTGTATTTTTACACTACAAAGGATAGAATGGTTATTCCCATTTAGCAAAGTTTGATCTACATAATCCATTTTACTAACCTCATGATTGTTTTTAGTATGTATATTTTATCATAAAATGACACTAAATTTGTTTCTGATTTAGGAGTATTAAAAATATCACTGAAATGAACACTCTTGTATATTTTTCTTTGAACACTGATCCAATATTTTCCTCATTTCAAATCCTATCAGTAGAATTAGATACGGAAAATTTATATATATTTCTAATCTGGATAAAGAATTACAAAATCCAACCTTCTTAATCTACCTGAAGACACTAAATACAACCTTATGTTTTAAATCATTACCAATCACTGTATGGTTTTTACTTAATGTTTTGAGGCTCAAGGTTTCAAACGATTTGTTTTGTATTGTTTTACTTTCTTACCCGTACTCCTCTGCCTATATTTCTCTTAAGTTATTGGACACTTTTTCATTGCTTTGCATGAGTTACATGTACATTTAGGTCTATTAACACTTATTATTAAATACACATGCACATATATATATATATATAGCTATACATATTATGAGTATATACAGACACATGTATAATTTCATTTGTCCTTCAAATGTGTTTATTATATGTGCTGATTTCTGTCCATTCAGAAGTTTGACATGTTAAATAGTCAAATCCATCGTAGTAACTTTAAATTTATAATTTCTGAATTGTATAAGCAATGTGTTTTCTTCAGATATTTACTTAAATGTATTTTTTTCATATGTATGCATTCTAATTTACAAATTACATAAACATAGGCTGTACTTTTTCAAGCTCTCTGGAACTAAATTGCAAGCTGGGGATTCAATATTGTGCGTTTCTTTCCCTTCTCCCCCTTACCCCAGTAAATAGACCGTTGTTTTGTAAAGGTGTCTTGAATATAAACTAAATCTCTCTACATGCTAGAGGCAGATTCTTGGCTTTCTGGGTTTGTTTGTTTTTGTTTGTTTTTGTTTGGTTTTGTTTTGGTTTTCTCTATTTTTTTTTCTCTACCCCCATTTTCAGATTTTTCCTCACTATTCTTAAATGTTTACTTTTCCACTCCAGAGACTCTCAGTTGAGATGAGACGCTGAGACTAATATAATCCCATGCTGGGTTGATGGAAGACTGAAAATCACACACATTCTTCAGAGTTTCTGATATCATTTTTAGGTATAATTCTTTGAAGTACTCTTGAAATTGTTGATCTGCAGAGGTTTGTTACCTCTTTCTTGAGTAAATTAAAAATTTTAACAATATAAATTCCACACTTTAAAATTTACTAGTTAAGAAGTATTCCCACTTTTTCTAATATTGTGAAAATACAATCACTGCCCATGAAAATATTCCACACTTATTGTAAATAGATATAAAGAGTTTCCTCTTTTAAAAATAGGTTGTTAGTAGTTAATTGATTTCTTATTTAATTTCTATTCTAACATTTATGGATTCTATCTTAAGATTCCATTGTGTTTTCTTATTATCTTACTTTTATCAAATTAATTTCTTTTTATCATTGTTGATCATGACATTTAACAGGGGAAGTATTTAATGTATCTACTTGATAAGTAGAAACTAGCCCCCGGGAGGGTGAGGATATTATAATTCTCAGGGAGGTAAAAACAATTTAATAAACATACATCTTATATTTAGAATTCATGAAAAGTTTCATTACATAAAATACAGAAAAGCAAACTCAAAGAAATCTATCTTAGTCACTGAGAGGTATAAACATAGTTCTGTGATTTGCAATTGGATCATTTCACCTGGGACAATGAAATAAAAAATTGCTTATATTTATCAAAGAGTGGTATACACTTCACCTTTGAGAAGCATTTCAAACCAAAACAATTCCTATTAATATATTTTAGACCATTACCATAACCCTACATGTACATATATTTATATATAACGTACGATGAAGAAATCTAGAAATTAAAAGAATAAATGAGAAATTATTAAAAAGTCAGAGTACTCCATTATACCAAATTCATTATAATTTTCATCATGAAAAGTGCCATTGACTACAAAACGGATAGGTTTTATTTATTATGATTAACCAAAATTTTGTGATAACAGTAATAAATAGCCATGTTTCACACACATAAACTCAATTCACACAAACACTACCTTTACACTGAGGACATATTTAAATAGGAAACAAGAAGCAAAAGTGAGATTAAAACTTAAATTGACAAAATAGACAGGTGAATCATCTACCTTGTTTCTCAACTGAAACATGTAGATACAAAGTGCTAAACATAAAGAAAAACGTTGTTTTTGGGGGGAATATAGTACAATTAAACTAAAGTGAAATATTCTCAACATATATTCTTAGTTCACTCCTCTTCATTCTGCTACTTCTTATACTGGTGCCTCCCTATGTCTGAATACTACATCATATGATATTTTATTTCTTTTTTGGCTTTGGTTATCTGGTTTTTGTTTGTTTTCGATAACTGTGATTTCATCACTTTATATTTTTGTTCACAAATGCAAAATACCCTGGTTACACATGATGACGTCAATGCACAGAGTTAAAATATGATGTAAATTTACAATGGCTTTTAAAGAGGAAAATAATTTTTTAAACTCCATTGCTGTGTTATGATACTCAATGTAAATAATTCTAAATATACTTTATAGTCTAGTTACTTAAAGATCTTTGAATTCATCACTAAAGACTCTTGTATCACTTTTGCAAAAGGTCATCAAATGAGTGTCCTACTTAAAAAAATTTTTAATGTTTATTTATTTTTGAGAGAGAGAGAGAGAGAGAGAGAGAAAGTGCACGTGCATGTGTGAGTGGAAGAGGGGCAGAGAGAGAGGGAGACACAGAATCCAAAGCAGGTTCCAGGCTCTGACCTGTCAGCACAAAACCTGAAACTAGTCTGGAACCCACAAATCGTGAAATCATGACCTGAGCCAAAGTCAAATGCTTAACCTACGGAGCTACCCAGGCGCCCCCAAGTGTCCTACACTTTAAAGTAGTAAGTTAAAAAAGTAGAATGAAAAACTGTATTCTCATTAGAAGGAATCATATGTACAAAATACATGTAAATAAAACAAGGAATGAAGGTACATGGGAATAAGAAAACAAGTGACTAAAACTATGAAAAGTGAATGGATTGTTCTGTCATTTTTATGACTTCTTTCTACATTATTATCTGTAAAATAACAAAATATTTTTTTTAATTTTTTTCAACGTTTTTTATTTATTTTTGGGACAGAGAGAGACAGAGCATGAACGGGGGAGGGGCAGAGAGAGAGGGAGACACAGAATCGGAAACAGGCTCCAGGCTCTGAGCCATCAGCCCAGAGCCCGACGCAGGGCTCGAACCCACGGACCGCGAGATCGTGACCTGGCTGAAGTCAGACGCTTAACCGACTGCGCCATCCAGGCGCCCCAATAACAAAAATTTTTGAAAAAATACTTTTATAATTAAAAGCCCATAAGATGTGGGCTTTGGGTTTTTGCTTCTGTGACCTTCCTGATTACACTTCCAAATCTATTTACAGTATTTGCACTACTGTAAATAGTAGTGCACACATGTGTGTGCACACACACACACACACTAAACATAACCATGACTCACACCAGAAGAAACCACTGCAAGTAACAGCTACCATCTTTCCTCAAACTCACTTCCATCTACACCAACATACACAGAAGAATTCTGAAAACAACAAAATAGCAACAACATCAAATTGTTTAGTTCAGGTACTCATTATGCCTCTTTTATGGTCCAGATGTATTTTGAGCTGATGCATACCTAATTAAACCTATAAGAGACTTCATTAAGACCATTTTAGGGGCGCCTGGGTGGCGCAGTCGGTTAAGCGTCCGACTTCAGCCAGGTCACGATCTCGCGGTCCGGGAGTTCGAGCCCCGCGTCGTGCTCTGGGCTGATGGCTCAGAGCCTGGAGCCTGTTTCCGATTCTGTGTCTCCCTCTCTCTCTGCCCCTCCCCCGTTCATGCTCTGTCTCTCTCTGTCCCAAAAATAAAAATAAACGTTGAAAAAAAAAAAACTAAGACCATTTCAATTCATCCCATTCTCCTCGTTTTACATCCGTCCATAGGATCAAAATAATAGCCTGGTGGCAATTTTGTACTGACAGGGAAGATATCTGTGTATTTATGTACGTATTCCAATGTAAGTATTGAATTGTGTGTTGCACAATTCTCTGTCTGGAAACTGTTACATGGGTATCATGCGTAAACCTTGAATTACTATCAAATGTTTTAATCTTTTATATAAATATCGTATAAACACTACAACCAAGGCAAAAGCAATATGGATAATGTAGGCCTGTTTCTTGTAAAAAAAAAAAAAGCCATTTCTCTTATTCCTGTAAGCCTCCTTACCCTAATGAACATGTTTATTTTATTAATAGTGTCATTTTTTTGTCATAGTCATGTTATGCTAAGTCAAATATCAAGAATGCAACTTTAAATAAAACCTACTTCACAATATCAGATCCTACTTTACACCTAAAAGTTTGCTCACGACAAACTTTTATTGAAGAGAAAAACCCTGTCAGGAGTAATTCATTTTATAATGATTTATCTCTTCCCATGATTTTCATTTCTTCCATGTAATGTTTATACTTCCTCTATCCCAAAAGACATTCTTCAGACGTAGAAACAGGATGTTACTATATAGTGAAATACTTCAGAATGCCTTTCATGCATTTACAAACTTAACTACAGAGGGAAACGTGATCACACAATCAGTGGTATCAAGCTGTACCCATTCATTATTATAGACACATTTACAACAACCTCGGCAAAGCTCTAATAGCTTCAGGACGTTCATACCAGATGAAAAGGTTTCAACTGCAAAATTGTGGGTTTCATTTGGAATATCACAGACGGTAAACACACAGATACATTACCACATTTCCTCAATTCTCAGATACCAATATTTCTTCAATTTTAACATTTCCTAGATTTGGATGCATCCTCCAATGGATTTCAAAAGAATCCTGCCAGCCATTTCTGTCCCCTCCCCAGGAGAGCTGATGTTAAATCGATGGTACCTTTACAGATATTGACATCTTAGAAATGAGGAAACAGCGTAAGCTGTGCTTTCATAATGGCTGATGTTAGCAATAGTGCCAGGCACTGTATTATTTTTACTACTACTAATTATTTTATTTTCTTGAATGTGTCCATTTTAAGGATAGGTCAGACATTTCCAACATAGGTTTAGAATAATTTCTAATTTCATTAAGAATAATCTTTTAAAACCCTACCTCTTTTCTTTTTTTTCTTTTTTAAATTTTTTAACATTTATTCATTTTTGAAAGAGCAAGAGAGTGAAACAGAGCACAAGTCGGGGGGGGGGCGGGGCAGAGAGGGAGACACAGAATCTGAAGCAGGCTCCAGGCTCCGAGTTGTCAGCACAGAACCCAACGCAGGGTTCAAACCCATGAACCGCAAGATGAAGACCTGAGCTGAAGTTGGACGTTTAACCAACTGAGCCACCCAAGCACCCCAAAATCCTACCTCTTCTCTGAACTATAACTAATGAAAGATTATCAAATATTATCTTCATGCAAAGTATAAAAATAAGAATTAATAAGTTTTGCATAACAAAGTGATGTAAGAGGGTAGTTTACAAAGAACTCAAAACCTACACATAAATTAGTTTTAATGGTCTGAATTCAAAGCTAGTAATATGACTTGTTTTCATTCTCAAAATTGGATGTGGTATTAAAACATAAATATTAGTTTAGTAATACCTTAAATACGACTTATAATGTCAAATACATCACACTCATCATCAAACCCACTGCACTAAAAAAAAAAGTATAATATCAATAATGTCAGTTCAGTGTTAGAATTAATTTAAAAGAATAATCACGCACAGCAAAGGAAATCATCAAGATAACAAGAACAACAACTTACTGGATGGGAAAAGATATTTGAAAATGATATATCCGATAAGGAGTTCTACAACTCAACACCAAAAATGAAAACAAATAGGGACACTTGGCGATTCAAACAGTAAGCCTCTGACTCTTGATTTCAGCTCAGGTCATGATCTTGTGGTTGTGGGATTGAGCCATGCATCAGCCTTCATGCTGAATGTAGAGTCTGCTTGGGATATTCTCTCTCTCTCTCTCTCTCTCTCTCTCCCTATCTCCCTCTGCTCCTCCCCCTGTGACATGCACATGCTGTCTCTCTAAAATAAAATAAAAATAAAACGAAACAATCTAATTAAACAATAGGCAGAGGAACTAAAGAGTCATTTTTTCCAAAGAAGAGAGGTAATCAAGAGGCACATGAAAAGATGCTCAACATCACTAATTATTAGGGAAATGCAAATCAAAACCATAATAGGATACTACCTCATACCTGTCAGAATGGCTAAAATCAAAAACACAAGAAACAAGTGTTGGCAAGGATATGGAGAAAAAGAAACTCTCATGCACTGTTAGTAGGAATGTAAATTGGTACATCCACTGTGGGAAACAGTATGGAGATTTCTAAGAAAATTTAAAAAATAAATACCATATAATCCAATAATTCTAGCACTGGGTATTTACCCAAGGAAAATGAAAACATTAACTTGAAAAGGTATGTGCCCCCATGTTTACTGCAAGATATTAATAACAGCCAAGACACTGGGGCATCATGTCCTCAATAGATGGATGTCCATCAATATATGAATGGATAAGGAAAATGTGACATACACGCATACACACACACACACACACACACACACGTGCAAAACACTGGAATATTACACAGCCATAAAAAGATGAGACTGTTCTACTTGAGACAACATGGATGGACCTAGAGGGTATTATGCTAAGTGAAATAAGTCAGCCTGAAAAAGACAAAAACCATACGATTCCACTCATAAATGGAATCTAACAAAAAATGAATACACAGAAACACAATAAGAACTATAAAACCAGAGAACAAACAGATGGTTGCCAGAGGGGAGGGGGTGGGGAGTTGGACAAAATGGGGAAAGGGGAAAGGGATATACAGGCCTCCAGCTATGGAGTGATAAGCCACAGGAATAAAAAGGACACCATAAGGAATACAGTCAATGATATTGTACCAGAGATGTAATGGGACAGATGGTGACTATACTTGCTGTGAACATAGCATAATGTATAAACTTGTCAGATACTAAGTTGCATATCTGAAACTAATGTAACATTGCCTATAAAGTATAGTCAAATTAAAAATCAATCAATCAATAACCAAAGGAAAGAGAGCCTGAAGTGTAATTGAAAGACATGGAAAATAGGCATAGTTGAATCAATATGGGATACCACCTACCACTTTTTAAAAAGTAAACCAACCAAAACTTCACTGAACTAGCTATAATCTTATTCACCAACTATTACTAAAACAGTTGTTCATTTAAAATGCTTTTGTTCTTTATTACCATTTAAGGACTTACTTAAAATGCATCAACATGGCTAACCAATAATTTGAATGGGCCACTTGCGGTGGATCACAGTTAATTTGTAAGTTTACTATACCAAAAGTAGATTCTTGTTGTTATCATATGCCATTTCTTTTTCTCTATGTGGGCATTAGAAGCACGTGGGCAGAAAGTCTCCTCAGTGAGCCAGGTTTTCTATATGCTATGATGAATTTGCAAATTTGAAACATCGAAACTAACTTAAAATCTCATAAAATTAATAGCAGAGTTTTAAGACACTACTTTCAAATGTTCCATACCACATATTCAGTAAACATAACTACTGCTTTTCAAATTTGGGGTACAGTAAAATCATTGGGGCCACAAGGTCAACCATGAGAAGATGGTACTCCAACCCAGCCTCCTTCTTGCTGTAATTGTTGTGGAAATACATGCAGTAAAATTCTGTTTTTCACTAGCACCTTTTGGATCTTTTACCATTGTTGTATTCCAAATAATAGCTGTGTGAGATCACAGCTGAACCTTCAAACTCAGGGAAAATTTCTGCTTCCCTTCCTGCCATGGACAGAAATTGAATGGTAACTTCAGCCATGAATATATTGTATCATGCCTCTTTCTGTAGCAGTGGAAACACACAACATGTCAGAGATGGAAATGAAAACAAGATTTCCTGTCTCCACATCCTGCAGGCTGACTTATATTTTTTCTCTTTCCATAAATTCTAGCACTTTCTGGAAGATATGAGGATAATTCTTTTAAGCAAGAAACTATTAAAAACCATGTCTCAAAATGTGTAAAAAAGTACTTAGGTATCATTTTCAAAAGAGTTCACACAATCTATCCAAGGGATTGTGCGGTGGCAATAAATGACATAATATGAATCTTTCTGACTTGAATAGGAGTAAAATGGAAGCCACATTAAAGTTAGAAAGAAATGATCCCATTTCAGAATATAGAGACCAGTACTAGAAAAGCTTCCTAACACAAAAGAAAATAAAATAACAAAAGAAAATAAAGTAAAGTAACAAAGCAAAGTAGTGATGGCAGGGAGAAACCGAATATTGTAAGGGAATAAAACAAAAGATATGTACGATTGCAATTATATTTGCAAAACAAATAATGGGGTAAATCCCATGGAATAATAGTTTATTTTTATAACCAACAGATGTTTGTTCAAAGCTACTACATTCAAATTATGAATATAGGGACTAGTAAGCAACTAGTCGCTTACAATGAAATATAAGGCATAGTTCTCAAGTATTTACTCTCTTGGGAAGGTAAAGAAAAGCATAATATGTACATAGGTAAGTCCAACATGAAGCATTTTCTAGAGACTAAGTTTTAAAATTGTATTTGTTTACATTGGGAGCAAACAAAAACTCAGCTAAAAAAATCTTTATAATTACACTAGGTCTACATAATTCTCAAACATACAACAAATTTTCCTCATAACTGAGGAATCGATTTTTCACTCGTAATCGAGGTCAGTCTTCATTATTTTCTTTTCAGCACTTCTGAAATTTTTCCTTCTTTCCTGCCCTGTTTAAAACCCTGATAAAATAATGCTTTTCAGGAACTGGGCCACTGACTTCAATTATGTTTTCAGCAATACCAAAACTGTCCAAAATGTGTTTGGGCCTTTGAACTCCCCAATCTGAAGTCCCTAACGATGTGTTCCTGTGGAGTGTTTCTACATCTTCTTGTGAAACTAACCCCTGATATATGAATTAAGTTTATATGCAAGTATCAGACATTATTAAATTCATCATATACCCTGCTTTGATCGTATCCGATTCCTATCTTGCAGCAAGTTACAAATGGTAGCCAATTTCAACAGCAACCAAACAATGACATCCACATTTTTAACTATTACTGCTAGCACAGATCCAGTACAATTCGGACCTCGTAGGATTGGAAGTATAATGAGACGAAGAAGAAATACAATCACTTCGGAGGTGACGGGGAATGAAACATGGCACAAGCCACATGCTCATGATCAGAGTCGGAAAGCCAGTTGCATGTTTAGGAATCCTAGAAATTTGAGAGCAAGAAAAGGACCACGGCAGGCATCTGAGAAATCCTGAGATGATACGGCAAATCTATTGACAGAGGAAACAACCTACAGGGCCACCTTTCTCACACAAATACAAGTACTTGCTGCTCTCTGCTAGCACAGGAAGGGAGCACTGGTTCTCCCGGCAACAGTCTTTTAGAGGGGTCACAGTGGAAAGGAAGAAACTGCTGGGAAGGGAATCTGGTGCTTTTTTTTCCTTGCAGCCACGGACCATAGGTTGAGGGAGGTGGCCACGGTATGAAAGCATTTCAAGTGATAGCGCTCTTGATCAGAGTCTTTATTTGACTCTATCAGGAGTAACTTTACAGATACACATAAATCAGAGTACGCCAGGGACCCCTTGTTCGCCAGGCATGTTGGGAGCTCCCTGGGTGGCACACTGTGCAGTATTGGCCCCAACTCCGACGGCCTCCATCTGATAGAGAGATTTATTTCCTGACAGCTGACAGAGTGCCCTGCGATATCTGACGATCCCTGGTGTGGCAGCAACAGTAGCTTCAGGATGAAGTTCTCTGAACTCTCTGAAGCTCCGAGTCTTGCTTTTACTTAAAAATGACTATTTCGGTACTTTGAAAGATCTAAGGGGCTTATGCTCTCATCTTTTAGAAATTCAAACCACTCCTCTTTCCCTTTAAGCATAAAACTTCCCTCATAGCTGTGTTCCTTATGTCTCTTTCACCTGCGGTTTTTCTTTTGTGTTACATTCTGTCACACGGAAATAAAGCTGATGTCAAACCCAGGCAGTCCCAGGCAGGACTATAATTTGACAGTGATCTTCCAGTGCGGTCTGAATGACCTCCTGGAAACCTGGACTACACTGCTTTGAGCAATGAATTCTTAGGCAATAGCTTACGTAAAGATACGATAAAACATCCGTAAGAACTACCTTGCCCCATCCCTTAATTATTAACAGATACGCTAAAAGATTGATGTGATCTCTTAAATCATTTTTAAAATACAATGCACTTAATAACACACTTCTAATTTTTTTTAATCTAAATTAACCTAATTGTACTGCGTGATACACCCAAATTTTATTGGCCATTACTTTAGTGGAATTAGAAACAGTCATGGTCACATTACTTCACTGAGAAAGCTTTTATATAAATCACTTGCAGATTTTATTGTTATTTTCAAATCTCTACTTCCCTAGAAATACAGTTGATAATAAACCCAGAAGCGAATGTCATCTTTCCTAGTCATTTTTAACTATAATATTTTATTATTATAATGATTACATTACAACATCTTTTGATTGCATTAAAATCGCATTTTAGAGATATTTGTATTCCTTTTCTGAAAGAAAAATAATAGCAGAGAGATATATTAGTGCTTTAAGCAGGAACATAAAATTGTAGGTTTAAAATATTATTTGAAGGGTCTCCTAACTGCTCTTACAGGGTGAGAATGCCAGGGCCCAGAGAACAGCAGGGATTACCCTGTTCCATGCTGGATTTTAGTATACCCACCCAGATTTCAATCCTGGTCTACAGATCAGACCTTTTTTTCTCTTAAATATTTCATCTACAAAAGAGGCCTATATTTTCTAAGTTTACAACTACACTATCATGTATTTCCAACATCTCATTAGTGTTAGGTGGGCAGACCCCCCCCCCATCCTGCAGTTTACTTGAGAGAAAACCAAACGTAAGCAATGTCCTACTCCAGACGGATACTACTGATGCTGGTCAAATCCGTGAAACCAGGATTCCTGGGCTTGGTCCGCTCTTTCCCATCTTTGCATGTGATTTCGTTTTCTTCCAGATGAGTTCTGCCCAGAATTGGCTTGTACTGGATGTTTGTATTCTGGACCACAGATTATAATAGTCATTTTGGTGATGTTTTACTGTTAGCTTGTTCATACCCATATAAAATAGAACCATTAATAGACAAAATACACACATATTCGTTCCAATTTCTGATGAAAATAATGAAGTGGGCCTATTTCTGTGTCCTCCTGTCTCTTGTTTGGAGTGTTATACCAGCCAATTCATAGGTAACGCTTTGGAGATTGCTCTCCAGTCAATAATACTTTTACTCTCATCCACCACCCAGGGTTGTTTCGCCTTATGTGACAGCAGATCACACAGTCATGATAAAAATCCTCAGTAGTGCCTACTGTCTCATGGTAGAGAGAAGGTTTCTATTCAGGAAGAAAGGAAGTAAGGGAGGGACGGAGGGAGAAAGGGGGGCAGGGGCAGAGGGAGGAAGGAAGGAACGGAGGGAGGGAAGACATGATGACATTGAGTAGAGAAGTAGAAAGGGATGTTACCCTGTTGACCAGAAATAGTAGAGTTGGACATTGAACATGGGTGCACATACAAATGAGATGAAGATCCCACTTCATATCCTGTGCATCAGTATTTCTTAATCAGCTAGAACCCTGGCTCTCTCTGAGAGTCTTACACAAAGGAATAAGTCCATGTCCTAAAATGAAAATAATCTTGAACTTCAAGTTTTTGCTTATTTCTTTTTATTGCATGTAGAAAGCCATTTCCTCACATGGACACAATTCATAATACAATCTTCATAAACAATCATGTCTTTCTCTTTTCATTTTTTGATAAAAATAATTGCTGGTTCCTAAAAAGACAACGATTCTAAATTTTCCAAGGAGGTAAAACGAAAGAAAAACCCCACAGATTTTATGTCAGCAAAAGTAGATTTCTGTGAGATTTTGCAGTTTGTTTTCCTGAAAAAGAAGCTGAAATGTTCATGTCTTAGACTTAGTCTTGATAATACATATGCCACTCCTGTTCTTCATACATTTAATACTTTTTATTCCAAAAGTACATATCTACATAACTTTTTCCCCAAATCTCACTCCGCAGAGACCATCATTGTTACCGTTTTGGTTTATCCTGACAATTTGTCCCTAAAAACTGATAAACCTACATGAGCATACTTACACACAGTTATATTTGGTGTGTTTTTTTGTTTGTTTAATTAAAAAAAAATGTTTATTGGGGCGCCTGGGTGGCGCAGTCGGTTAAGCGTCCGACTTCAGCCAGGTCACGATCTCGCGGTCCGTGAGTTCGAGCCCCACGTCAGGCTCTGGGCTGATGGCTCAGAGCCTGGAGCCTGTTTCCGATTCTGTGTCTCCCTCTCTCTCTGCCCCTCGCCCGTTCATGCTCTGTCTCTCTCTGTCCCAAAAATAAATAAACGTTGAAAAAAAAAATTAAAAAAAAAAATGTTTATTTATTTTTGACAGAGAGAGACAGAGCACAAGCCAGGAAGAGGGCAGAAAGGGAGGGAGAGAGAATCTGAATCAGGCTCCAGACTCTGAGCTGTCAGTACAGAGCCTGACACAGGGCTCGAACCCACAAACTGTGAGATCATGACCCAAGACAAATTCAGATGCCCAACTGACCGAGCCACCCAGGCACCCCGTTTAATTTTTTTAAAGTATTCTCCACACTCAACATGGGGCTCATGCTAATGACACTGAGATTAAGAGCTGCATACTCTACTGATGGGAGCCAGCCAGTTGCCCCTATAAGTTGGTGTTTTAAAATAAAACTGGAATCATCGTCTTCAACAACACTGTAACATCAGTTTTTTTACCAGTATCATCTGATCATTTTTTACTTTTAATGTTGGTATGTAAGAGAACAACCTGATTATAAAATCAAGGTAATAAAAAATAGAAACAAAAACAAAACCCACAAGCCTGGCATTTCCATCGGTCACACTGCTGGAGGACAGTCCCCTGGAAAAGGACTACAGAGCTGCTAATCTGAAGCCAGACCCATTATATTCTTTGTCCTCAATTCAAGAAGCTTATCTTCAGCAAGGCCTTCCTCAACTGTCCCTATCTGTGTCAGTAAGAAAGGATTATGAATTCAGATTTCGTATTTAAGGTCATCTAAGAATTTATACTCTGAATTGTTTGCACTGTTTTATGGTGTTTGCAGAGCCTGCCAGATGATAAATGTGTAAGTCTTTACCGACTTTGATCCTGGCCTACATGAGGCTTCACTTTTCAAGCACTGGGAAATCTGAACTGATATCTGTCTCTAATTTCCCTTGACAATGGCAATTTGGCTACAGGAGCTCATATTTGTGTTCAGCATCACTACCGTGATGACCCCACAGCCCTAAATAAAGGCGATTTTTCCTTTTCAGCCAAATGATCCAGGCATTATTCAGGCCAAGTTAATTCTCCCTACATTAGCCTGAGAATTATACTGTATTTTTTATTCTAAGAAATTAATTTTGCCTGAATTTTAACCAGGTGCTCGAAGACGTTGCCTTGAAAGCCTTAAATATTCTATTACACTTTCATTTCTTAGCAGAACTCTTAAGAAGGTCCTGACATTCTGTACATTGACAAATTTCAGGGCAGCCGAAAAAAAAAAAAAATAACACTTTTAAGAATTTTTGTCAGAATCCCCAATGACAAAGCGTCTCATGAAAAATCATGATTCAGAGTTGAGGCTTCCTTCTTTACCAAATACCCCAAATCAGATAATCTATCAAGCTTGTAATAGTTTTCCACTCACTGCAGAGCACAAACTGAGATTTTTCTTTCAAATATTGTTTTCACCAGTAAAGTAACATTTCTATAGTTTTAAAAATCTATGATCCTCAAAGTTTTCAAAAAAGGCTTGTCCCAAATTATTTTTCATTGACCGTGCCAGTATGCACATAACTGATTGATGTTATTAGTTCTTTCATTTATTTGTTGAAAGAAAATTATGCAGCTTTCATTTCTCTTTGATATTCAAAATATTAAATGAAATGTCATTGATCTGGGATGAATGGTATATTTAAAGAAGGCTTTTTCCCCCCAAACTTTATCTGTTTCATCCCCTGGGGTCGGGGAGCTAAATTATTTCCAGGGCAACAAGACACCAAGGTATCTCAAATTGCTTGTGATTAAAAAAAAAAAAGTTAATGCAAGAAGCAACTTAGCTTAATATACAATGATATGTATTTTGCTTTGGAAAATCCACAAATCGAAACAATAAGGTTCTAATCATTTTAGATCAGGTCTTTTTCTCAATAGAAGGTGCATACCTTTCAATGCACTTTTTAATTAGAGATTTTTGTTTTGAGATAATTAAAGATTCACATGGAATTATAGGAAATAATACAGAGATACACTCTGTACCTTTACTCTGTTCACACCAATGGTAACATTTTGCAAAACGATGGTACTATTATCACAACCAGGACAGTAACATTGATACAGTCAAGATACAGAAGATACAGAACAGTTTCACGACAAGGATCCCTGATGTTACCTCTTATTACAAAATTCATTCCCTGCCCCACCCCTCATTCCTGAGCTCTGGCAATCACAAATTCGTTCTCCATGTCTATAAGTTTGCCAAGTCAAAAAAGTTTTGTATACAATGGAATCACATAGTATGTAACTATTTGGAATCTTTTTTTTTTTTTTTTAATCTAGTGAAATCCATGCAGATTCAGCCAAGTTTTTGTGTGATAATATTTTTTTGTTGTTGTTTTAATATCGCCAATTAGTATTCCAGGGTATGATTAGACTACAGTTTATTTAGGCTTTCACCTATTAAAGGACATCTCGGCCACTTCCAGCTTGCAGCTATTACAAATAAAGCTGCTGTGAACAAGGGCCCTCCTTTAGTTTTGCTGAATAATATTCCTTTGATGTTACCTTTCCATGAAAAGATTATGCAGCTTTGGTATCCTATGTCACAGTGATGAAAATAATACCACAGATTTATGGCACAAAATATTTAAGTTATAAGCCAGGAACACTGAATTTCCCAGATTGAAACAGAAAAGAACTATATTAAAAGGTTTTAAATCAAGTAGCTGCCAAAATCAGCAAAAAGGGGCAGGGACAAGCAATGGAAGGCAATATCCAGGATCAAAGCAAAAATCTAACAGAAGAAATACGACAAAAACAATCCTACCAGCAGCCCGATCGCAGTGGACTTCGCATCTGACATTGCAGCCCATGGGGCTCTAAACCACTGGACAGCAGTGATGATGCCATATCTGTTCTTACAAATTAGCCATACTGTTGACCCTGACGTAACTGCCGAAAATGACTCGCTTGTTATCATGCACACAACTGTATATAGTCTAAATATCCTGTCGGCCCCCGACATCTGGAATGCCACAGGAAATACTGTCCTGAATTTATGGTAACTTTTTTTCTGATTCACAATTGAATTGATGGCTTTAAATTTAGGTTCACTTTACTGAAAAGGTCTCCACAGATTAAACAGAAACACTGACGATATTATATGAAAATGCAATTATCGCATAAAACCAATTCCATTCTAGAATAACAACAACAATTAAGAGTTGGGAAAAATAATAATTGTGAAGAAATTGGAAGCCTCGTACACTGCGGGAGTAAACGGAAAATGATCTTCCTGCTTTGGAAAACAGTCTGGCACTTCCCCAAACACTTAAAGAATTTCCACATGACCTGGAAATTCTACACCAGGCTACATACTCAAGAAAATGAAAGCATGCATCTACACAAAACTTGTACATGGATGTCCATAGCAGAATTATTCAAAAGAGTCAAAAAAGAGAAACGACCCAAACATCAATCAACTGATAAATGACTGTGGCATATCCACGCAGTGGAATATTATTCAGCAAAAACAAAACAAAAGAAAATAAGACAAAGAAGTGCTGATTCATGCTACAACACGGATACACCTCAAAAACATTACACTGAATGAAATGAGTTCATCACAAAGGACCACATATTCTACGATTCTATTTATATGAAATGTCCAGAATAGGCAAATCTACAGAAAACAAGGTGAATTCGTGTTTTCCCCTGGCTGGGGTGAAGAGGGTACAGATGGAAAGTGAAATCAGATTAGGGGGGGTATTTGCACTATCCTTAAATCTACTCAAAATCTCTGATTAGCATCTTTTGAATAGGTAAATGTTAGAAGCACCTGTGTGGCTCAGTCGGTTGAGTATCCAACTCTTGGTTTTGGCTCAGGTCATGATCCCAGGGGCATGAGATCGAGCCCCACATCAGGCTCCGCACTCAGCATACAGCCTGCTTGGGATTCTCTTTCTCCCTCTCTCTGTCTCTCTCCCACTGGCCCTTCCCCATTCTCTCCCTCTCTTTCTAAAATAAAAATAAATTAATTAAAAAATAACAAATGCGTGAATTTTAGGTTTAGATTCCCTTTCCTTGTACCATTTCAAGACCTTCCCCACCAAGTATCTGTACTGCCTTCCTATTTAAAGAATCACGACTGGCCTATTCCCACTGTCTCCACATGCAGACCTCCCAAGAATTTCTCAAAACTGACGCAATCTGGTTTCTTTTTTCCGACCCTATCATTCTATTGAAACCCTTTTACTACTTCCAATTTGACAAGTCACTTCCTTTTCTTTATGTCTTCCCTATTTAACATGTTACTCCTTCACTTCTTTATCAGCTCCGATGGCTTCTTCAACAACATTCACTCCCTTCTTCCAGCCCTCAGATTAATTATACCGCAGCACACATTAAGTTTTCTCTCCTCGTATCTTTGTCTTCAGTGCACATGTTTCCAAGGGTTTATTCCTAGTTTTCCTCTCTCCTGTCATCCTATCTTCCTAGTTGATCTCATTCATACCAGGTCTTCAACCTGCACTGCCTAATATATTAACCCACTCATAAATCTGTGTGTCTGCCAAGCAAAATAACAAGTAGTAATGAAAACTGTGGCCACACCCACAAATACACCTGCTAGGTAATGTTCTACGTGTGTTTTACAGATTATAATATCCAATTATCATGGGGACACTGTGTGGTATTGTAACTTTGTCCATTTGATCGACGAACACACTAAAGTTTAGAGAAATTAAATCATTTATCCAGGGTTGTACAGATTTTAAGTGTTCAGGTTGGGACTTAAAGCCGGTCATTGTCTTTGGAGCCACATCTAAAGTGTGTTCCAGACTCCAAAACTATATGTTAAATGGTTTAGTGAGTATATCAGTGTTCCTCAGGGGCTTAAAACTAAAAACAACATAGAAAATAGATTTTCCTAAAAATCTGTTCTTCCTGTTAAATTCCTTAATGGCACACAATCCTCTTAGGCATCTTACCAAGAATTGTGGGTTTTATTTTAAATTCCTACATCTGCCTCAGGCCCCACATCTAAGCAATCCATAATTCCAAGTGATTTCACCTGCTAAATATGTATTCCGTGTCTAGTGTTCTCCATGTGCAATCCTTGTTTCTTGTTTCAAGATCCTGATCACCTCTTCACCAGAATATTGCCAGGTTTCCTAAGGATTTCTTCCTCGACCCAATCTTTCACAGACCCGTGGTCAATGTATAATTTTATTGAAATACTTACCTGACACTGTGGCTACCCACAGGATTTAGTCAAACGTCTGTGCACTGCACACATCTGTGTCCGCCCACTCTCTTTCAGACTCTGTGTTCTAACTAGTTTGAAGTGCTTGCATTTTCCAGAAAGAACTATTTTTTTTTTCTCAGCCTCAGTTTTGCACTCCCTGGTCCTTCCAGACTTAGTGTAACGCCATCTCCTGCGGAAAGCTTTTTCTGACCACAGAGCGCTCTGATTAACCCTCACCCCCATGGCGCTCCTTTTCCATCCAAGAATTCTTTCATCTTGGAGACGCAGCATGAGCTTTGAAGCCACATATTCTTGCCCTGGGAACCCATTTTCTATATGTGAGATCTCAAAGAACAAACTTAAATCATCTGATTTCCAGGTTTCCCATCTATAAAATGATCGCACGCATACCTACATCGAAATGCTGTGGTGAGGATCCCATTGATATAAATAGTCCTTGACATAGTTTGAGTTCAGAAATACTAGATATTACTTTAGTCTCCTAACAAACTGGGGTATTCGTTTTATATCTCCTCACTACTATGATCATAACAGAACTCCTTTCAATTCTCCGGTTCATTGCACAGTAAGTATTTAGTGATTTTTTGATGCCAAAATGATGTTTCAATATGAACGGCTTCAAGTTTCAGATATTGATAAATATATATTTATAATATAAATATCTATCATTATCCAAAATGTTAATGTATGCTTTTTATTATGACCTCTTTTATTATAATCACATATATTTATTTTTTAAATGCTACAATTTGAAATATAAAATTTTTAGCCATAGGTGACATACAGAAGCCAACCAAACTAAGGTTTGTTCCAAGCAGAAAGAAATACCCCAGTAGAACAGGCACAAATAGCGAAGGGTAGAATAATTAGGTGGATCTGCGGAACATGAAGAAAGCCAGTGAGGCAGAAGATTGAATCATGGGGAGCATGTGGCCAGGCTGGAGGAAGTCTGGAGGTACGGGGCTGGAGGAAGACTCTGGATTTAGTTAAAGAGTAATGAGAGTCCCAGGAGGACCAGAGCTAAACATCAAACGTCTTTCTCCTTGGTGGAGAATATGCTGTAAAAGGAGAATAGGAGCAAAAAACTGAGACAACATGCCATGGCAATGGTCGCCAGAAGAAATAGTGAAGAAAGTAAACATCCTTAGTGATAATACATAGCTTTTTTTTTTTTTTTACATCCCACTGGACTCAATTTGCTGCATTCTTCCTCACAATATTGAAATTTCTCTTCGTTACTTAACCTGCCAACCCATATTTAATGAGCGGCTACTCTGTGTCAGGCACTGCTTCAAGTACTAAAGACACAGCAACGTAAAGAGACAAAACCAAGTCATCTTATGGAACTTTCATTCCAGTGGGGGTCAGAACCAGGGGACAAACAGAGAACCAAATAAATAAGGGAGACAAGTAACGTGTTTGAGAGCGACAAATTGTAGGAAAAAGGAAAGGAAAGGCCACAATGGGCGAAGCCTTGGAATTTGCGTAATCGGAAATGGGAAGTCCTCACTGAGAAGGCGACTTTTGAATCAGGACTTGACTGGTGGTGACACTAAGATATCTGGAGGAAGAACATGATAGCTTAGCAAATTCAAATAAAAACTACAAAGCATTAGTCTCGGTCTCTATAGGTGATTGTTCAGGGCAATCATGTGAGTTCCCCTGATAGTCCCTGAACTTGCCATTCTACCTGTGGCTGGAAAGCTTATAGTAGGGAAACTGGGAAGCCCCAGTTCATACTTCAAAACACTCCCAACTAATGCTTAATCTCTTGAACCAACGCTTGTGTTCTTTCCACAAATCCACCCCGCCTTTCTACCACTTTAAGAAGAAGCTATAAGGGGCGCCTGGGTGGCGCAGTCGGTTAAACGTCCGACTTCGGCCAGGTCACGATCTCGCGGTCCGTGAGTTCGAGCCCCGCGTCGGGCTCTGGGCTGATGGCTCGGAGCCTGGAGCCTGTTTCCGATTCTGTGTTTCCCTCTCTCTCTGCCCCTCCCCCGTTCATGCTCTGTCTCTCTCTGTCCCAAAATAAATAAAAAACGTTGAAAAAAAATTTTAAAAAAAAAGAAGAAGCTATAAGTAATACAACGTCAGTAGTGCAATTATCAGTTAATTTGGACTCCTTTTGAAATACTAGAATGTAAATGTCCATCTTCCAAGAACTTTAGCAAAGCAACTTACACACAGAAAAGACTAGCGCGTGTTCCATGTGTTCAGTCTTAGAGATTAGAGGGAGATAAACTGTAAGAGACTCTTAAACACAGAGAACAATCTGAGGGTTGCTGGCGGGGTGTTGGATGGGGGATGGGCTAGATGGGCAGGGTATTGAGGAGGGCACTTGTTGGGATGAGCACTGGGTGTTATGTGTACACTAAATTCTATTCCTAAAATCATTATTACACTAGATGTTTACTAACTTGGATTTAAATTTAAAAAAAAGTAAAGAAAAAGGAAATACTTTGAGATGTCGGTGGAACCATACATGTGAAGGCAGGCAAAACCAAGAGAAAATAACCCTTTGGAACACACCCCGTGAATAGGTCCATTCTCTTTGGTCATCTGTCCATTGTCTGTTTTCCTTGCTGGTCGTGACTATTGCTTTACAGGGTATTGGTTAGGTGTCACTGAGAATTACGGTTTCTGCCTAGCATCCGGATTATTAAAGCAGGTGCCAGAATGTCCAGCCTTATTCTTGCATACTTCCCAAACAAAGAAGATCCTACGGATTTCTACAGACCTCTTCTGCTCTTGGTGTGTTGATGTTACCACTGATCATATGAATCATCAATGCCTTTAGATAAGTTATTTACATAGCAGCTTTTAGACAAGTTTTTGAGAAATATCTTGTGATGGTTAATTTTACTATTAACTGGGCTAAGGGATGGTCAGATAGCTGGTAGCATGTTGCCCTGAGGTGTGTCTGTAAAGGTGTTTCTTGGACAGATTTGAATTTGATTCAGTAGACTGAGTAAAGAGACCTACCCTAACTAATGTGGATGGGCATCCTTCAATCTCCTGAGAGTCCCCACAGAACACAAAAGCAGAGGAAAGATAAAGTCTCTCTCTCCAGTACAGCTGGGTTGTCCACCTTCTCCTGCCCTATGACACTGGAGCTCCTGATTCTTGGGCGTTCAGACTCGGGGACTTTGATCAGTGATTCTCTGGTTCTCATTAGACCACTCGCTTTCCTGGTTCTCAACCTTGCTGATGGTGAATCATGGGACTTGGCATCCATAATTACATAGGCCAGTTCCTATGATAAACTTCCTCTTATACATGTCTAATTGATTCTGCTACCCTGAAGAACCCCAACTAAAACAAATATTTTCTGTCCTCTTTATAGAATCTTATTCCAGAGACATCTGTATAGTGATGTTACTTGCGTAGTAATATTTCAGCAAGTTTGTCAAAGTCTAATTTTAGTTTTTTTTTACATACAGATCTCGTGTTTTCTGGGAACCTCAGGTCTAATAGTTCAGGAAATATAGTAGTGCCCCCTTATCCTCAGAGGATTCCTTTCCAGACCCCCGGTGGACGCCTGAAACTGAGGAGAGTACCCAATTCTATGTATACTATGTTTTTGCCCATATGTACATGTCTATGATAAAGTTTAATCCATCAGTTACACACAGTAAAAACTTAACGGTAGCTAGTAATAGAACAGTTATAACAATACACTGTAATACAAAGACTGTATGCTGTAACAAAAGTTATGTGAATGTGGCCTCTCTTTCAAAATACCTTATTATCCAGTACTCACCCTCATCTTCTTGTGGTGAAGGGAGACGATAAAATGGCTGTGTGATGAGATGAAGTGTAGCGAATGATACAGGCATTAGGAGGTAGCATCAGGTTACTAGTGACTTGACAATTTGTTAGAAGCAGGGTCACCTGCTCCCAGATCACAGTAGACCCTGGGTAAAGGACACCACGAAAAGTGAAAGCAGGCAGAAGGGAGGGGAAGTGTACTGAAAATGCAATTGCCAGTGGCCATGCTGCCCTGAGAATTCTACCTTCCTACAGAAACCAAGACTTCCTCTCTGAGCCAACCTCTTTCTGCCTGGGGCTTTTTTCCTGCCAGAGGCTTTATCTTATGACAAACAAATCAAACCTCACTCAAATGACCGTCTAGTTGGCCCATCCTACTTCTGTATTTGACGTGTCCACATGTAACACAATTTAATATAGACTCAAACTGAAGTCCATGTTGCATACAAATGGAGCATAAAAAATACATAACCAGGTACTTGTTTTGTGCACCAAATAAAATTCTGGATGTGAGATATCTGTAATCTATACAGAAGATTATTATCGATATTAGCAATGACAAACAGCACCCTCTGGTTTCTCCATTTTATTTTTACCTCTTGCTCAAGTGGAAAGGCTTAGAAGTCAGGGCCAAGTAAATCACATTACTCGGCTGACCTGATTTTAGTGCAGGCACATCCCTCTAAAGGCTCCTCTCTCACTCCGCCGTGGACTGACTGTGCACCCTCATGCTTCTAACTGAGCTTTGACCGTCACCAGCTCCTGTTCTGGAAGTCTGCCTCGCACATCTGCCCCTTCCATCTCCTAGCAGGGTCCCTGAACATATCACACACTCAGTAAATGGTCACTGATGGAAGAACATATTACTTGAAACAGATAAAAGACCAGGTAATTCAATTATAAAGGGAGCCCTCATTAATGAATTTGTGATCTACTCTTTACTACAGCTGTCAGCCTTCCAGCATTAGCCACGGTGCACGGATTTTATTTGAATAGTCTCTCTATTTCATCATGTCCTCCAGATATTATAAAATGCCAGTGTGGTTTTTATTGTATGATGATGTGAGAAAAATGAAATAAAACGTCACTAATTTCTACTTCATTAAATTCGGGATTTGTGATCTTATAACCTGCGCCAGCCTAAAAGCTACTTTTAATACTATGATAAACAAATCAGTAGTTTAAAGTATATAACAGGAGAAGTGGTAAACCCCTTAGAAAAAGCACATTGTTATATGCCAGCTGATGACACTAAATATAAATAAAATGAGGTTGAGTGCCTCTACTTTGAAGCATGTTCTGTTTAACAACTGAAACTAAAACCAAATTCAAAAACCAATACATTTTTTTTAAAAATTAGACTTCATTGAATCATAACAGATATTTCATTTATCCTAATAGCCTTTTATATAATCATAAAAATGATGAACTGGACAGGACATTGCAAGTAGTAATGTATTGCAAACCCTCATTTGGTAGATGTGGAAAGTGCGCCCGGGTGACGCGATTTGTTGGCAGGTCTCAACGCGACGCATTCTACTGCAATCTCGACCCGATCTTCTCAGACTTACTGCTGTCCTAGGATGCTTCTGTCATCTTTCCTTCCAACCAAAACACATCAGTGAAGTTGTAGGATAACCACAGCACTTTTCTTAGAAAGTAACGATTTCGCTTCTATTTCACAAACTTTAAAATAAAAGGAGACTGACAGGGGTCATCTCTAAAATCGTATCAGCCCCTAAAAACTAAATAATCTACCTCTCCAGACTCCCAGGACAATTTTTGTTTCTTTACTTATTTTTATAGTTTTTTAAATTTTTTTTTTTTTTTTTTTTGAAGAGAGAGACAGACAGCACATGAGCGAGGCAGTGGCAGAGAGAGAGAGGGAAACAGAAGGTATGAAGCAGGTTCCGTGCTGACAGCAGAGGGCCCGATGCGGGGCTCAAACTCACAGAACCGTGAGATCATGACCTGAGCTGAAGCCAAAACTTTAACTGACTGAACCACACAGGAACCCCTCAAGGCAATTTTTTATACTATCCATATGGAATTTTACTTTCTACCATATACTGCAGATAAAGGGCTATGTTATATCTCTTGTAAAAGACCACAGGTACTTGGAAGGCAAGTGGTTCCATTAAACAATCATTAAATACTTGTAGAAAATGATACGAAGATCATGAAGTCCTTTTTTTTTTTTGAATCGATAAATCTAGTTAAAAAAAACACTATGACTTCAAATATAAAATATCTTAAGGAGTCTAAGAAAAAGAGTCACTCCCCCTTATTGTGAATTGCTCACATTATCTTAAATTGATCTTTTGAATTCAAAAGAACTGTGAATAATCTAGTGCTTAGTAACGGGAAATCAATGTTTTGCTTTAGTTTTTTTTTTTTTTAATCTTTGTGTTATTATATCATCATGTACCTATATATCCCAATGATATCTCCAGGGAGAAATATCAATAAAGTTTCAGTGTTAGAGTTAAATACTGTGATTGGTTTAAGCTTATCCTCTATTCATAGTTAAAACCAAACCCTATAAAAATATACATCCCAGGGAGTTAGCTGAAATATTTTTGTTCCTACTTGTGGCGAGTTTTCAATAGACGATATTATTTAAAACTAAGATGAGAGAAAATTACTTAAGGTCAAGATGAGAGGGAAATGTTTTAAAGTTTTAAAAATTATATTTAGTAAAAATTCCGCAACCTAATTTAACTTTGAGTTCTCTCATACAATACTAACAGCGTTTCTGTACATTTGGCAAGTCAGCTGTAGTTAAAATGAAATATTTACTCACAAGTAGGTATTACCAAATTTTAAGAAGATTGTAAAAAATAATTAAAATTTGGTGTTTATAGTTTTTATCAAATTACTCCAACAAGTGCTAAGTTTAGAAATGATATTTTTTGCGTGTAACAAAAAATCTTTCGAAACACTGAACTCCTTTTATTCCTTTGCACTGAATCAGTCCCTGAACACAAGCTATGGGTTGGCACAAAAATATGTATTATCTTGAAAAACCAAAGTCAAACAGAAGAAGTACCTATGAAATTAGGATCTATTGACTGAAGTAGAGTTAAACATAAACCACTTTCGTTACATTTTTATTTTGCAGCTCCTAAAGTCTCGGCACCAATGAGAGAGTTGCAACGTCCCACTCTGTGGCTATGGGAAACGACTGAAATGACATGGGGATCAAGCCTGTGGTTGGCAGAACAGGACTGGGGGCGAGCCTACCTCTCCTTTAATCTCAGCACATCAGTGCGTTTCTGGAAAAGGAAAAAGTGCTTTATTGAGCTGTCTCCAGACATGAGTCAAAGGACTGCATTTGCTGCCAGCGACTTGCCGAAAACTCTCTTCCGTGAGTCCGTCAGGTGGAAGGACGATGGACAGGACTGCCTCCCTGCTCCTTCTTCACTTTATTTCCTTTACTTTTCCATTAATGTGAGCACATGCTTGGTAATCTTTCTCACCTTTTAATTTTTTTTTTTTTTACGTTCCATTTCTTTCATTTTCTTAACCTGCCCTACCATTTATTTCCTTTTTCCATCCACTCTTCTGCCTTCTATCTCCTTCACTTTCTTAAGTCACAAGAAAAGGGTTACAATTCATGTAAGCAACATTTCCCACTTTCTCCATCAAAATTGCTGTCACTCGACCAGGAGAAGCTTGAATACTTCCAAGAAACCAGGAGAACAAGGGAAATATTTGTATAACAGGCATAAACCTATGTAACCAGTTGACTTGTAAAGATCTGTTAAATGTATCATCTCCTTTTTTTCAATGGAAAGTACTAGAGGCTAAATGTTGCTCAGGAAGAGATGGAAAATCTGTTTAAAAAATCCACGGTCCCGACTAGAAAGGGTAGGCCAAATTCTCAGTTTCAGTGTTGGAGAAAACTGATAACAAGGAGGGACACTATATAAGTACAAGTAAGAACAATATAGCCACTGAGGTAATAATGATGATAATAATTAATCATAATAATAATAGTTAGTATATAGAAGACATGATTGGCTACCATACAAAGTTGGGTTCCAGGGTTAGGGGATAGCTATAGTTTAAGAAATGAAAAGTATTTCACCCAAGTTTGCTAAGGCACACTGGTAGCCTGGGAAAATGCTGTTTATTTTCAAGGAATTGGTATGGGAATCTAGGTCATCTTCCACAGAGAATTCTGGGCTAAGCTTACATCATTCTGAGGGGAAGCAAAGTGTTCTTCTTTAAATACTGAAGGACCGCTTCCAGTGTATGAGAACCACAAACGGTTTCCTGGAGCACACCTTAGGGAAGCACCTAGAATCTTAATGGGTAGCTCTGTGGCCAGGAAGCCCATTATATCAAGAGCCACGTCTGCTGACTCACCGGTGAGTTACCGTTATACATGTTCCGCACACTGCATGGTACACAGAATGTACCCAACAAATGTATTTAACAGAAATCTAAATAGGGGCACCTGGGTGGCTCAGTTGGTTAAGTCACCAACTTCGGTTCAGGTCATGATCTTACGGTTCATGGGTTTGAACCCTGTATTGGGCTCTGTGCTTGAGCCTGTAGCCTGCTTCAAGTTCTGTGTCTCCTTTTCTCTCTGCCTCTTCCCTGCTCACTCTCTCTCTCTCTCAAAAATAAACATTTCAAAAAAAATTTTAAAAAAGAAACCTAAATAATGGCAGAAGAACATTCTCAAGATAGAAAAAAGGCACTGAAAATAACATTTCCAACCATAATAAATATTTTTGTTTCTTGGGCTACTTTGTGTTAATCGTTCTATTATCTGTAATAACTAAATAATATAGATTATACATAAAATAGCAGAGTCAGAGACTCCCTATATTTTGAAACACGTTAAATAAATGGACTCTTGTTTGATAAAATGAGTTTTTCTTAAGGATGAACTTTATTTCAACAGTGGAATTTCCAAATTGCAGACTTATATCAGATGTTTGAGATCATACACAGATTTTATTTTAAAAGCATGCACTCTAGAAGTTGGAAAACATTTGACAGATCATCCAGTCCAATACTCATATTTTATAAGTGAAAATAATGAAAATGAGAAAAGCCGAATGAACTTCTCCCAAGGGCACAGGGCAAGCTTCGGGGATCACCTGGATTAACATTCAGCTTTAAAATGAGATTAAAACGGATTATCGCCATATTATCTAAGATGCTCCTGAAGAACTGAATGATTACTCAGGTCCTGAGACACCAGAAAGATGAATTAAAAACTGAACAAAGAGTTTTCAGGACTACCTCTAAAGCACACAAGATTGAAAAAAGACTAGATGAAAACTATTTTATCGGAAGCCTGGTATGAGAAATGACCTACAGAAATATGTACTCTTGATAAGGTGACTTTCTCAAAATTGATAAGAATGTAAGGCTGAAAATTTCTGTTTTCTTAAGCTTTATGTTGTTGAATTCTCACAATGCCTTTAACTGCAAATAAACTTATCCACATGTAAAGTAAGAATACATTTTTCTCAAGTACCATGAGTGTTAAGAAATAAAAAGTTTTTCAGAATTCATATTTAATTATTGCCATTTCCTGTGTGAACGGAGATAATATATTTACTGGGCATGTTTTTAGGAAGTTTACTAAATATAATATAATTAAAATACATGTTTTAGCTTCACGGAGAGCTAAAAAACTACTTGAGGGGAAAATTTAAACAAACAAGCAACAAACACACTCTAACAAATGGATACTAAATGCAGGGAATAAAATGTTGAGTAGGATTGGCATGTTCTACATCCATACATTGAAAAAGGAAGACATCATAGGATAGTAAGCCCCAGACAGGGCAACTACAGAGTATCGTGCGAGGGCAGAGGAGACATCCCCGCCTCTATATGCCTGATAAATGAAGACTTACAAGGGAAATGACAGTCTAGACCATCAAAAGTCTGCAGTAGTATAGGGGATATTCCGATGGGAAGGGATTGTTCCAGGTAGAAGAATCAGCGTGCCCAAAGGCCTACCAGCTTGACGAAGGCTAGACTATTTGTGGAAATGCAAAGCATCCAGCCTAACCAAAACCTAACTACAAAGATGATGTATCTTTGTATGGCTACATGCGGTATATGCGAGAGATGCCAATATTGAGATAAGGAGAGACCAGACAGTTACAGATAGATCCTTTTGAGCTATGATCTAAGTTTTAGCTTGTCATGAGAACAATGGGAAATCATTCAAGGGTTTATAAACATAAGCCTGGTGAGCCACAAAAATTAGATGTACAATTGAGGAGTGGCTTTGGAAGGCTCCTTCTGTGCAACAGGACTACAGAAAAGGTGAAGGTAAATGATCACGAGGGGTGTAAAGTCTTCCAAAAATAACCAGACTTCAGGGGGACTTAAAAGCTGAGTGATATATGGTCAGGTAGTACAGAGGAATAAGACCACTGTAACAGAAACAGGTATCAATGATTAAAAACAGGGATTGTTCGTGGTATATAAATAGAGTTGACTTGACAAAAGCAGCTTTAAGAAACAGGGGATAATAAGATCTACAGAATGGGCTAAAACATGGAAGACAGAAGATGAGGAAATATAATGTATCTTTGTATTAAAACTCTGACGGCTTTTGAGTCATGTAGTATGGGATGGTGGGGATCCCTTCAGAGTCTAGGAAATCAGATCAGGGATTATTTCAGAAACCAAGCTGGAAACGCCAAAGAGTTTTCCAAGGTTATGAAGGGAGATCTGGAAGGGCTCTTAAGATAAATGCAGCACTGGTGTGAGTGGGGCAGGTCTCTGTCCTGTACAAGAGCAGGGCCCATATTAGTCACATGGCCACTGCATCCTAATACAATATGCACGCAAATGCGGCAGGAGGAAGGTTGGAAGGTGAAGTTAGTTTGTCAACAGAAGGACGATGCAGTTGTTTTTCAGACATGTTTTTTGGCCAGTATGTGGACAAATTCTTCAATCTCAAGATCTGAGGAAGGAAATGAAGAAATGACAAAAATTGAGATCTTCTAAATCACAGGAGCTCCAAGGAAGAGAATATGAAAAAAGGCACAGTGAGTCTTGCTGATTCTTTAATCATCTGGACAAAAGCAGGAGGAATAGGAAATGGGCAAATTTAATTTCTCTCTCAGTGATCAAGTTTTACAGAAATTTGGCACAACCTAGATTATAGATTTAAACATGATTTCAATAAAACTTTGCACCAGCTGCAAAAGACCAAATTATTCTTGAAACGATTTTACAGTAATACCTCAAATTACCATTTCCACTTTTCCTGTTGTCCATTTGATCATCTATTTGTAGATATTGATCTCTTCAAAATTGAAGAAGACAGCAAAATGTAAAAATAAAAATAATGAATGCATTACGTCTTTTGGAACTCATGAAATTTTTATAAGAAATAAAGATAAAAATTAGTCAATTCTCTACTGACTGGTGGACATTATCCTAGGGAGAAAAATTAGAAAGTATTTAAATAAATGTAAGTATTATTAAAATAATCTTAATTATGAAATACTGCCTAGTAAAACACTTGGGTTTCTAATAAATCATTTTATTCAACATATATTTTTGATGGAAAATTGTTGCTACAAATGTGATGTAAAGGCTTTTTGTTCCTAAAACGTGTATTTCATATTTTCTATTTCATCTTGTCAGCAAACTTTTTTCCTTATTCATAATACAAAAGTGAACTTTAGTACAAACAAATTATTACAAATACTAAATTCATACTAAATTAAGGAAGTTTTATTATAAATGTGTAACTAAATTGTGCCACCACATATTAAATTTGTTTTCCCTGTATCTCACAAGTACGTCTAATTGGAAATTTGCTACTTGGTAGGAGAAAAAAAATCACACCAAAGGCTTATTTTAGATAGACAGATGATAGATAGATAGATAGATAGATAGATAGATAGATAGATAGATATAGATGACAGATAGATAGATGATAGATATAGATGATTTATATATTTACATATATATCATAACAATGATTTTTGCCATTAAGCCTCACTTCAGCAACAAGGAAGGTAGCAAAATGTCTGAGATTCCTTTACTTGTATTTAAATGGAAAACATAACAGTTATAGAAAAGCGGACATTTTTTCTCTATGAATTTGAGCAACTCTCACTATGAACAAGCCTCCTCCTGGTACAAAAAATAGAGAAATTATTAGAGAGGTTTATGGCACTCAATCGGACCAGCAAACTTTAATTTTGAAAATTAGGTCCCCTTTTATTTTTTTATTTTTTTTTTTTAATTTTTTTTTTCAACGTTTATTTATTTTTGGGACAGAGAGAGACAGAGCATGAACGGGGGAGGGGCAGAGAGAGAGGGAGACACAGAATCGGAAACAGGCTCCAGGCTCTGAGCCATCAGCCCAGAGCCTGACGCGGGGCTCGAACTCACGGACCGCGAGATCGTGACCTGGCTGAAGTCGAACGCTTAACCGACTGCGCCACCCAGGCGCCCCTGAAAATTAGGTCCCCTTTTAAAGATTTCAGAATAGATACCATGACAAGACCCACAGTTCTTAGCCTTTTTTTAAGCAGATAATGAAGACTGAGGAAATAATTCTGTCTCTAAATAAACCCGCCTTACCATAATCAGGTCTTACTCCATTCGTGTTATGGCTGCCAAGCCTTCTAGGGCACTTTCTATTAACTTATGTGTAGGGGCACCTGGGTGGCTGAGTCAGTTGAGCGTCTGACTTCAGCTCAGGTCGTGATCTCACGGTTCATGAGTTCGAGTCCCACATCAGCCTCTGTGCTGACCGCTCAGAGCCTGGATCCCGCTTTCGATTCTGTGTCTCCCTCTCTCTCTGCCCCTCCTCTGCTCATGCTCTGTCTTTCTGTCTCTCTCAAAAATAAATACACATGAAAAAAAATTTAATTATGTTTATTTATTTTGCTGGGAAAATGTTTTCCCGGAAGTAGCAACACATCCTCCTCCAGTCTGATAGTTCCCCTGAAACATTTCATTTCCCAATTCATCAGCATATTTTATCCCACTAGTCAAAGGAGTTTATTCCTTAACTTATTTCTTCACTCGTAAGCTACATTCGAAAAACTAAAACTCCATGAAAAGGTTGGGATTATTAGAGATATATATGCATATCTTAGAATAATTCAATTGATTTGCCTTTATCAATCTCATAGTTTTTACAACTTTAGCAAATGTGTAAGTGATAAAAATATTTCTCCAAGAAATCAACAAACTAAGGGAATCAGGAGAGCAAACAAATCTTAAAACATGTGATTAAATAAATCATAAGAAATATCAATAAGAAAATCATACCAAAAACTAAAATGCCAGGTAATATTTCAGGATTTAATTAATTTTGCAATAATATTTTCATTAAAAGTCTTTATTTTCAAATAAAAATACATAGCATTTTAAAGGCTGATGATTTTCTGCATTGTTAAACATTTCTGCTTTCCACTCTTTCCTTGGCACTATTTTTGATCCAACCTCCTGCTTCTCAGATCCACACACTCATGCACACACATACACACACACACACACACACACACACACACACACACACCCCTACATACACAAGCACGCATACTATCAATTTTGCTTAACGTGAAAAAGAGATCCTTAACTGTTATCTTTAGAGGTGATATGAACCATATGCTATTTGGGCACTATCATCATTGAACTCAGAAATTCATGAGAAATGGCCCATGTGCAGAAGCCAGAGGATGTCCTGCCGTAGGAAATACATACAGATGATACCAGCTCCCTCAAGCTTTGTATGTAATGGCGGTGTACATTTGGGCAGGCTTAGCAGAGAGTGACAAGTGCACCTAAGTGGGTAGCAAGAACTTAACACAACTTAGAAACAAACTAATTCTTGTGATAGCACCATTGGTGAAGCAACTGCTTCAGATCAGAGAGAAAGGAACAAAAGAGACCACCCCTTCTAAAGATGGAATCTTCCTTTTCTTCATTTTTCTGTGCGCAAGTCTCCCATCCTTTATTATCTACAGAAATCTAACATGATGGTAGCCTGAGGTGTAATCAGTGCAGTTGTTTCAATGATATTTAACTCACACAAGAAATAGGCAGAGAATTTATTATTATTTGAGATCAGCATTTGCCTGGAGGTTGTGTGATATTGCTAATCTTACTGATGCTTTTTAAAGAAGCATTTTCCTACCCTTCAATTATAAGGTTTTTTTAATTGGGTTTTTAAAATTTTAAAGGTCTTTAATAATAAATTACCCACAGCATGTCTATTGCCAACCACAGATGCCATCTCACCCAGTGCTGTTTTTAAAGTACCTTATAATTAATCACAATATTAGCTGATTTTAGGAAACAGTTTTGTTTCCAAATCTAGACCATCATTTCATCTTCTATATACATGAATGTTTTCATGAAAAATACAGTGTAGAATACACGGTGTGAGATATCATGGAATACTATAAATGGAAGATATAATCGAATTAATCCCAATGATGGTCAAGCATAGGTTCAAATATGCTTCCTCTCCTTTGTTCCATCAATTTCTAAACGAATTATTCAAGATCCAACTCAAAGTTCACTTCCTTCATGAAGTAATGACATTTATTACTTGAGGAGAAGTTAACTAACACATTAAGATAACACAGTCTTTTGGGGTCAGGCAATGGGGTATAAAAGGAATTCAGCCCCTGACTTCAAGAAGCCCAGTCTAGATAGAAATAAATACTCATAAAACAAAATTGCAAGTTCATTAATGGAAATATGCAGAAGTTAGTAAGGAAACAAAGACAATGGCTGCTTATTGTGTTGTGGAAGTCAAGGAGGACATTCTGGAGGCCAGGAGGTGTCCATTAGAAAGAGCAGGTATTGGACAGTTGATTGACTGGCAGGGGACAATAGGTGTTATTTGAGTTCAGGGGAAAGAAGCTGGGAGTAGGTCTTGCAGGAGGACGTGGCTGCAGGAGCAAAGGCCCAGGAGTCAGTAACAGCATAAGGTACAGGAAGAACCACAAGCAGTTTGTATTACTAATGAAAAGAAGGAAACTAGGAGTTGGAGCAGTGGAGGATGAGGCTGGAGACGTGTCCGCATAGAGGTTGGATCCACATGACCTTGCAAGTTACGTTTAGGGGCTTGGAATCTTTCTCAGAAACACTGGAAATCATAAAAACGCTTTGAGAAGGGAAGAACACCCTCAGATTTGTGTGTGTGTTGTATTGATTTGCTCTTTTCTGTGCTTTTTAATCACTGGAAGGTGCTTGAATACAGTCTTTGAGAAGTCTAATTCTGAGGAAAGTAAGGAATGGCCTATTTCAGCATAGGGATAATGAGCACATAAATAAGGGTACTCTGATGGGATGAAGTGATTTTTGGAGAACATGTTCAAGAGATATTGGGGAAGTAAAATAACAATGCAAGGTGCTATTTTAGACCAGAGGATTAAAGAGAAATCAAAGACCATGCTGAAGAAGTACCACATGGTTCAACACATGTCTTCAATTACCATCCAAACGCCACCCTTCCTAGGTGACTTTGGAACAGTGTTTAACACACTTAAGTTTAGTTACCAAAAATGTAAATGACAAATTAAGTGCTATCAGTTTTATAGACTGTTAATATTAGTTGAGGTACTTCATATAAAGTACTTGGCAGTGAGGTACATACTATGATCCCAATAAATGTTAGCTAGGCATTCTTATTAATAATATCAGGAATTATATGAGATACTGGTACTATTGACTGAAAAAGAGAGATATGGAAGAAGTTATCATTTTAGGGGAAAAGAGATGATGAGTTCAATTTTGAAAATTCCAAATAATTATGGAAAAAGACATTCACATGGAAATGCTCAAGATGTTAAGAATGCCAATATAATCCCAGGGAAAGTATGATGGTTGAGGATATCAGTGTGATGGTAACAGAAAAACAAAAATGAGGAGCAATAAAATATCGGAGCAATGAAAATGATGAGTCCTAAGGGAAAAGAATACAAATGGGAGAGGTATGGGGCACGTGGCTGGCTCAGTCGGCAGAGCACGTGTTTTTTGATCTCAGGCTGGTGAGTCTGAGCCCCATGTTGCGTACAGAGATTACTTAAAAAATAAAAAATAATAAAAAATAAATGAAGCTTGGGAGTGTGAAGAAGAAAGTGACGTAGCAAAGATAAAGTTTAAAATAAAGTCCAGCGAGGTAACCGAAGATGCCCAATGGATTTGGCAAACAGGAAACTGTTAGATCCCTATAAAACAATTCTATGGGCTAAGGATGGGAAGCCAGGAGGCAACTGCTTGAGCAGTGATCAGCATTGAAAGACTAGAGGTGGTGACTGGAAATTGGTCTTTCAAGAAATTCCATGGAATAAGGAGGGTCACTGAGGAGGGAGGCACAGCCCAAGAGGAGTGCTGAGTGTGTGCCCAAGCACATGCATGCCACACAGCAGGATGGCTGTGTCTCATTTTAAACATTTGTAAATACTGCAGAGTTGAGATCATTTTGAAAACTAGTTCTTAGAAAAGGATTGCTGACACAAGACAGACAAGGGATGGGCTGGTCCAGGCCTCAGAGGAAGCATGAGAGGTTTGTGTTCATCATGGGAGCAAATGATTTGGCTCTGAAGCAGCTCTTCTCTGCTGAAACAAAAAGGAAATAGATTAGAAAGGTGTAGAGGGGGGCGCCTGGGTGGCGCAGTCGGTTAAGCGTCCGACTTCAGCCAGGTCACGATCTCGCGGTCCGTGAGTTCGAGCCCCGCGTCAGGCTCTGGGCTGATGGCTCAGAGCCTGGAGCCTGTTTCCGATTCTGTGTCTCCCTCTCTCTCTGCCCCTCCCCCGTTCATGCTCTGTCTCTCTCTGTCCCAAAAATAAATAAACGTTGAAAGGTGTAGAGGGACAAAGGTTTGTAAATACTACTGGAGATGGAATGGGGGGAAACAAGATAAAAGAACCACTCCATATGCTTGAAATAATGATGTAGTCTCTATCAGTGATGGAAAAGTCATCCACTAGGGGCCAAGAGTTCCGATTTTGAGACAGTTGAAGGCCTGAGATCACTGCAGGCAGAAGGACAGTGTGAGCCGACAAAGGACAATGAATGGACAGAGGAGCCTTAACAGATATCCCAACTACAGACAAAACGTTTATAATGGCCCTAACTATACCACCATGTGACTTTTTCCAAATAGATTTGTGTTTTGGGTGTAAGAATATAGAAGGTGAATGTTGTTATTGATGCCATGTTATTGGAAACTGGAATGTAGGACCTTGTCCTCCATGAAGAACACCAAAGACTGGGGTGAAATAATACTTTTCATGACCAAACATGGGGCCCAGGCTGAGTAGGGAATGAAGAGTTCTGGAGGGATTGAAAGACTAAAAAAAAAAAAAAAACAAAACAAAAACAAACAAAAAAAAAAAAAACCCGAATTGTCAAGGACTGGAGGGATCAATGAGGTTGACCAGAAATACTCCTTTTCATTCAGAATGCTGGCTCCTTAACCCTGGTAAGGGCTGATACACACGACACTTCACCTCTGTGGCCACTGAAGTCCGCATCTCAACCAGGCTGGGCCAATCATAGTGTCTATACCTGGCCACTGTGTTCAGGACAGGGCACTCCTATACCCGGAGCAGGTCAATCAGAGTCCTTCTTGGGGCTTTTTTGAAAACCTGCAGGTGAACATAGTTCAGCCTTTTGAGGGAAGCAAGGTAACTTTATAATAAAATCAGGCATGAGAGAGAGAGACAGGAGAAAGGGATGAAAAGAGGGAGTGAGAAAGAGATAAAACAGAAGAGAGGACAGGGAGAGAGAGAGAGAGAGAATAGCGATGATGATATAATTGCCATTAGGAATCATCCTCATTCTGAAAAAGAGGAGAGACAACTAGCCCATTGATGCTGAGTCCCCATCCAAGGTTTCATATGTACAAAACATTTCATATGTATACACTTTTTGCAAGAACTAAGCCTTTACTTGTAGATAACTGAATGAAAGTTAAGCTAGTTAAATTATCCTATATATTTTAAATATTTTGGTAAAGCATCCTGAAGAGAAGGTCTCAAGGAGCAGTACCTGCTCCCACATAAAAACAAAAAACCTTTTCTTTTTCAGTTAAATGATTCATTTCATTGCATTTTCTTTTACATTATCCTGAAGTTGTATACAATCATATTAAATTAAGCTCAAAGAGGTTAAGTATTGAAGACTATCTGTCTGTTCTAATTAAACTATGAATTAGTGTTTAGTAGAGGTTAAAATTTAGGGAAGCTAAAAGGGATAAAGATAATTCTTGCATTTGGCTCTAGCAGAAGCTAACAATGCCTTCTTTAGGTTAGTCTTATGCACATGATTGTATAAATGCTCACTTTAAAACTTATAAGAGTTACTGGAATTAATGTGCAAACCAAATAAACCAATTTATCAAATAGTCATCATGTAGTTAACTGTTTAAATATTTATTGAATGCTTACCACATTCTAGTTATTCTATTTACTTCAAAGTACCTGTATTATTCGTTATTTCTCCTTCTTCTCTTTATATAGATACACAGTTATATAATACACACATCACATGTACATAAATATAAACATATAAATTTGATTTTGCCAAATTTATGGGCCTAAAATCCATATTAAGATTTCTTTGATGTCCATCAACACATGAATGGATAAAGAAATTGTGGTTTATATACACAATGGAATACTACTTGGCAATGAGAAAGAATGAAATACAGCCTTTTGTAGCAACATGGATGGAACTGGAGAGTGTTATGTTAAGTGAAATAAGTCATACGGAAAAAGACAGATACCATATGTTTTCACTCTTATGTGGATCCTGAGAAACTTAACAGAAGACCATGGGGAGGGGAAGGAGAAAAAAAAAAGAGAGAGAGGGAGCCAAAGCATAAGAGACTCTTAAAAACTGAGAATAAACTGAGGGATAATGGGGGGTGGGAGGGAGGGAAGGGTGGGTGATGGGCATTGAGAAGGGCACCTGTTGGGATGAGCACTGGGTGTTGTATGGAACCAATTTGACAATAAATTTCATACTAAAAAAAGATTTATTTGAGGGACACGTGGGTTGCTCAGTTGGTTAAGCAGCCCACTCTTGATTTCAGCTCAGGTCATGATCTCAAGGTTCATGGGATTGACCCCTACATTGGGTTCTGCACTGAGCATGGCGCCTTCTTGGGATTCTCCCTCTCTCTCTCTCTCTCTCTCTGTCTCTCTCTGTCTCTCAAAACAAATAAGTAAACATTTTTTTAAAAAAGATTTATTTGGAAAGCTTAAATATGAAGAATAGGAGCACTTAATTTAGCAGGCTCTCCCTTCTGGTTACACTCACCCTTATTCATAGTGCAGGCTCATTTCCATACCAAGGCTGAATTATGAGGTTGATGAGCAAATTACTCTCTTGTCAACCCCTCAGCTTCTAGGCAGCTATGTGAGCACAACAGTCCTAATCGGCAAACCCACTGTTCCTACAAGAGAGCTGCTGCTTCCAATCTTAGCTGAACTCAGCACACCATTTCTTTTCAATCATGGAGATATTTCTCATGTGACACTAGTAAGATCTCCAGAACAGTGAGTGAAGATCAAGAAAAGTGTCCAGAACTAAGCCCCGGGCCTCTCCAACATCCAGATGTCAGAAAAAGTGAACATCAAGTAGGGAAATCCAGGAGTGACCAATGAGATGGTAAAAAAACACAACAGCCACATGCCGGGCACGGGTATATTAAAATGAAGACTGAGGAGTGACATTTAGACTTAGCAATATGGCAGTTATTGATGACTCCACCGTAAACAGTTTGAATGGAGAGACTGTCCAAAATCTGATTTGGTTGCCAAATGAGGGCAAAAGTAATGGACAATCATGTCTAGAGAGAACTCATGCAAGGGGTTTTGCTGCAGAGAACAAAGAAATGGGGGCAGGATCTGGCAGAGGAATGGGTGCTGAAATAAGAGCTGGTAAGAAGGACAGACGGGAGAACAAAATGTGATCATGAGGCACAGCAGAGACTTGCTTACTGACATCCTTGGGCATGCGACAGAAGATAACATTTGGTGCAGGTAGAACTTGTGGAGTGAATGGATGGAAGGAAGGAAGGAAGGCAGGCAGGCAGGAAAGAAGGAATCACATGAAGGTTTTTATTTTAACATTTGCAAAAATTGTATCAAGATACTTATAAATAAGCAAAATTAAATAATCCATATATAGAGTCTTGAAAATAGTAAAACAAAAAGACTATGTCACACAAATATTAAATCAATTAGTAAGCGTTTAGTGAGCACCTCCAACAGAATGAGGAACATGTGTGACAGGCAAATGAAAAGAATTGCCTATGATATTATTGCCTATCATATAATAAATGTTTAGTATATTAAATATTTATATTTGTTACTGATACTAAATATTTTATTGATACCAAATATAATAACACTATTATTATTGCTATTTTTAATAATAATACCATCTTTTTATTATTATGTTTTTTAATCTTTATTTATTTTTGAGAGACAGAGACAGAGCGTGAGCAGGGGAGGAACAGAGAGAGAAGGAGACACAGAATCGGAAGAAGGCTCCAGGCTCTGAGCGGTCAGCACAGAGCACGACGTGGGGCTGGAACGCACTAACTGCAAGATCTTGACCTGAGCCAAAGTCAGATGCCTAAGGGACTGAGCCACCCAGGCGCCCCATTGTTATTGCTATTTTTTAACCCTGTGGTCAATTACTCCATTGATTTGGAATAAGAATGTAAATAGTATGAACTATTATGACACTCTGTAAAAAAAACAAATTGTCTTTCCTGAGGCGACTTCCTTTATATCCAGGTTTCAAACTGCTCTTAAGGTTCTGGTAATTTTTCTCTTTTGCCTGGTGTTCTCCCTGGGACTCAGAATCATTCCCCTTAGGACTCTATCATTAGGAGTGTTCTTTTATTCTTCGAAGGCAATATACTGCTCGGGACACCCATTTTTCTTTAATTGTTGGCTTCCTTTTCCATTTTCCTAGCGCAGACATTCTACATAAAATTTCTCATCTTAGACTGAGTAATGGTTCAGAGCTTAGGCTCATAGTCGGGCTGGCCAGAGTCTCCCTCCACTCTCTCTAGGGACAGTGGCATGTGTATTAGCCTCCCTGTGCCTTAGTGAGCTCATCTGTGAAATGAGGCTAATGACAGTACATAACTCACAGAGTTTGTGAGGATTAAATGAGTAAATACATATAAAATAAAATGAAATAAAATGAAATAAAATGAAATAAAATAAAATAAAATAAAATAAAATAAAATACAAATAAATACCTGAATAATAGAGGAGTGTATGGCCCATGGTAAATTCTCACTGAATCTTACTCACCTGTATTTGATAGAACATTCCATTTGAACTGTGCCTCAGATCATAGCATAGACACCTAACCAAAACTTCACTGAAACATGAATACAGGCTTAGGTTTGCCTTCATACTGTAGGAGGAAAATGAGTAATGAGTACTAGACCAAATCACACAGCGAGTGCAAAACACAGGATTCAAATGGAAAACTATGTATAATTGGCTGTGTAGATATTTAAAGATAGATCACATTTTCATATCAAGTTTTGAGACTTCACACATTATCTTGGTTTGTACCATGGCATGTACATAGGTAATTCTTAAAACACATGCATTCCTCATGTAGCTCTAGGTTTATTTCCAAATGGCTCCTTAATGTTTCCTCTTTAAGGACCAGCTAGAATAGCAAGTATAACATATCCAGAACCAACCTCATTTTCTCACTATGCGCATTTCCTGCTTCCCAGCAGAAGAGCGCTACTTGAAAGATCTTTTATTTTTCCACATGCCTCACCACCAGCCCCTTCTGGGTTTTAAATTATGAAGTCACCCTGAAGTACCTTCAATTCACTTCCATTTCTATATCCACAATACTAGATGTGTTGTGCCTTGAGAACCATCTTCAAAAAGTGGTAATTTTTACTCAGAGAGAAAGATGTGGGGCATGTGGCTGGGGTCTCAAAATGGTAGTTTGGGATTATATGACAATATCAATTAGTGAACAAATCAGCTTGGCAAGTTCTAGGCATATCTCAGACATACATGGTGCAGTAGGAGTAAAAGAAAGACATAGACTATTTCCATATATGTGTGTGTGTGTGTGTGTGTGTGTGTGTGTGTGTGTGTATATATATTCAGCAATGAGAAATTTAGATCCATGGTGGTGAAGGGTGAAGGCCTACTAAACTGTGCTAGGATCTTTTTCCATTTGTCATCTCATTGAATTCTTAACCTTGTGAACTGTTATTAGCCCCATTTTGCAGATCAGGAAAACGAAGTTCAGGAAGCCTCAGCCATAGCACAGAATACCACATGGCCATTAAAATTGTGTTTCAGGGGCGCCTGGGTGGCGCAGTCGGTTAAGCGGCCGACTTCAGCCAGGTCACGATCTCTCGGTCCGGGAGTTCGAGCCCCGCGTCGGGCTCTGGGCTGATGGCTCGGAGCCTGGAGCCTGTTTCCGATTCTGTGTTTCCCTCTCTCTCTGCCCCTCCCCCATTCATGCTCTGTCTCTCTCTGTCCCAAAAATAAATAAACGTTGAAAAAAAAAAAAAATTGTGTTTCAAAAGGTTAGTTATGTAAAATTCTCAAGAAGTTTTATGTGAATGGTAACAACCATTTATTTTTGTTTTGTTTTGTTTTTTGTTGTTTGTTTGTTTAACTTTTAAGATTAGAAGACACTACACCAAATGGGAAGACAATTCAGCCAACTGCTAACAGTGATATTCTCTAACGTGGGAGGAAATTTTTGAAATTTTATTTTGGGCATTAGTACTTGTCAAACTACAGCTAATTAGAAAAAATAAAGGCAAAGTGGTAGGTGGATAGAGGACTGCACAGAAGGTAACAGGGAACAATGTAGGTAGGTGGGTAGGGAAAAACAAGAAGAGACAGTGGCTAATTATAGGACCACAGGCAGGGAACTAGAGAATCAATGCAAGGGTCAGAAGGACATAGAAGTGGGAAGAAAAAGAACGCTCTAGTATTTGAGGAATGACTAACCCAGAAAATGAGCTCATCTCTTCATGGTAAGCCATAGGCTCTGGTGCCTAATTAAGAGAATATTCTCCATACTATTTACTCAAATATTGCTATGACTGTATTTTGTTCATACCAATTGTGCACAATGAAATGCCCTCCACCTGACGTTGAACAGGTGATTCAGGGTCACCACCTTCTATAGCTAGCCAAGGAACAGGTAGCTTTTTCACATTTGAATGGCTATGACTTTTATCTGGTCAACTTTAGTGACATTAATTATACAGTGATTCTACTGACATACAAATATCACAGTGTGTATCTTATCTCTACAAGATTGTGCTTCTTAAACATCAGTACCTTATGTTTTCATGTCACCACATAAAGATTTTAATGAGATGCCTTACATTGAGATCTATTTGATAAGCATTTGTTAATTAATGTACTGACTTTTGGATGCATAGAATTCTTCACAAGAAAAATATTGGCAGAAATAAAGACTAGATTATGTTCTCCACAAATTATTTCAATATAATTAATGTGCATGAATTTAAAATAAAACTTCACATTAAGATAGTGTTAAAGCTGAGATTTCCATATAATGAATCAAGAATTTTCAAGTAATGTTTCCCTTAGTAATCATAATTCATTCCTTTATGCACATATAGTATCCCACTGCTATTAATTTAGTTATATTTTACATAAAAATATATATGTAATGAATAAGTCTGACAATAAAAAGAATATATAGATGACTTCAAAAATGCCTTAAAATATAGTATATGGGAGAGCTTTCTAACTATACTTTAAAATTAAGACTATTTATGGGGCGCCTGGGTGGCTCAGTCGGTTGAGCATCTGACTCTTGGCTTCAGCTCAGGTCATGATCTCACAGCTTCATGGGATGGAGCCCCAGGTCGGGCTCTGTGCTGGCAGAGCCTACTTGGGATCCTCTCTCTCCCTCTCTTCCCCTCCCCCACTTACACTGTCTCTGTTTCTCTCAAAATAAATAAATTTTAAAAACTTAAAAGAATAAATAAAATTAAGACTATCTTTGAGAATTTTCCCAAAACTGGCTCTCTAGAGTTACACATTCATGTACGACACATGACCAGCTGTGTTCACCACTTCTTTCTACCGGCTGAGCTCTTCGCATCGCAAGAATTTTCCCACATATTCCTCCATGATTACCTTAACATTTTAACATCTTTTAGCTTTTAACACTTAAAATTCTTAGTAATCATATTTATGATATATTTATTGAATTATGTATACCACAGTACTTTAATATAAATAGAAACATTTCTTACCATAAGCGAGTGACTTATAAAAGGGAAGTGTTTTTATACTAATTTTAAAGTGGACAATGTAGACTCAGTGAAATGTTAAAAGACACACATCAAAGAACTTCTAAGAGGCACAGGGAGTAACCAAATTCCTGTTCTGATTCCTTTTCTCATGTTCGTCACATTTAAAAATAAGGTCTTGAGAATATTAGAATATATTTAATAATCTTATAGTCAGTCCCGTTAATATTTTTATCTATGTGCTTTAATTTCCTAACCAGATTAAATGCCTCTAGAGGTCAGAGATTTTATTTTAAGCTTTTGGTTTCCACAGGTTAGCAAAGCAGCAAACAAACAGCAGTCATTTGGGAAGTACGTGTTGCTCTTGAAAATGTTGGTAATCTTTGCCAAATATTTATAAGGAGTCATCAAAAAGCAAAAACAACAAACAAAAACCCCCTTCAGTATCGCTGATAGAGGTCAATTTGTAAAATAAATGTCACATCAATACTTAGACATGTATTTGACTTTAAAAGTAAAAAAATAAAAGTCACATATATGAGGGGAAAAAGAGGGCATTATTCATGTACTAGCATGTTTCAAAGTGGTCTATTTCTTATACGACTTGTTGATTAAAAACAAAGATTTGTTGAGCCATTTCTCATACTAGTGAATTAGAATCTATGAAGGGTGAGGCGTCCTAAGAATTCACATTTCTATGAAGTTCTACCAGGTCATTCTCATGCCCAATAAGTTTCAAGGGCATATATCTACAAGTTGAAAGGTAGAAATTTTCACATCATCTGTTAGTTTGCATAAATAACTAACTGTACTAACTAAACTGTACTAACACATGTAGTCATTTCATGGATTACTTTTTCTTTTCAGAATTTAAGATTATTTTATTTGATTTATGCTAAAATCTTATATTACAATGTGTAATTTTATTTTTTTTTAATTTTTTTTCAACATTTTTTATTTATTTTTGGGACAGAGAGAGACAGAGCATGAACAGGGGAGAGGCAGAGAAAGAGGGAGACACAGAATCGGAAACAGGCTCCAGGCTCCGAGCCATCAGCCCAGAGCCTGACGCGGGGCTCGAACTCACAGACCGCAAAATCGTGACCTGGCTGAAGTCGGACGCTTAACCGACTGTGCCACCCAGGCGCCCCTACAATGTGTAATTTTAAAACTGCATGTTCATATAGCAATGGGGGGAAGAGAAGAGAGGCAAACAAACCACATGAGACTTTTAATAATAGAGAACCAACTGAGGGTTTATGGAGGGAGGAGGGCAGGAAGGATGAGCTAGATGGGTGATGGGTACCAAGGAGGGCACTTGTGATGAGCACAGGGTGTTGCACGGAAGTGATGAATCACTAAATTCTACTCCTGAAACCAGTATTGCACTGTATGTTAGCTAAGTAAAATTTAAATAAAAAAAAAAAAAACTGTATGTTTGTTATATAGGGGCTATGGAGGTACCTGTACTCCCAATAGGGGGATTTTTTCCTAGGAATAAGGGAATATATCTTCATATACTGAATTACACATGTAATGTATTATGCTTATAATTATTATCCTTACAAATCTGGAAAACCATTTTTGACTTAAAAAATCTGTAAAAGTCAGCCATTAGTTTACAAATTCATCTAGATTGAGGTAACAATGCCCACACTAAAGTTTGAACTGTTTGCAGGACCAAAGTATGTCATAACCTCTTATAAAAATATTCAAGTGGATATTTTATTTTTCAAAGACAGCTTACCTTTGAGCTAAGAACGTGAGCCTTGAGCACAATTTACAGGCATATGTGAAGGATCTGTTAGTAATTAATCGTATAACATTAACTTTGGTACGTCAATAAATGACATTTGACATTTGTTTTTATTTAGATGTATGTATAAAATTACATCTTTGTGGAGAAGCCACTATACAGAATTTAAAATAATTCAAATAGGGTATATATATATATATATATATATATATATATATATATATATATATTTAGAAATAATGCAAACATTGGGAAAATGTCTTTTTCTTTTATTCCTGGGCAGATGTTGGCATTTGGAGGCACATTAGAAAAATGAATTACTTTTGGGCTCACTTCTGTCATAAACACATAGCCAAATATTTTCTACTAAATTCCTCCTGTGACTGGTATGACAGAATATTAAAACCTACAGCTGGAGTTTTCTTCTGAATGCTGAGGCATTTAAAAAGTATAAATGATTAAAAGACTAATCAATACAATCTGCATAATCAATAGGATCTAAGATACCAGACCCTTGCACTTTTATGCCGTATGTATAAAGACAGAAGAAAAAGAGCACAAAAGCCTTGACCCTATTTGTGAACATTTAAAAGCATACATAATATAAAGTAACTTTATATGTATATAATCCGATCTCAATACTTGAGTGTTAATACACTAAGTTCTCCAGTCAGACATTATGAAATATAAATTAAGTTGCATGAACACACAGTGTCTGCAAAGGTCAATTAGTATAACCTTTAAGATATTTTGTGGAATAATTGATTAATGTCAACTAATATAAGAATAAAGTGTCAGTAAACGTGTGATTCTAGCAACAGTGAGAAAACATTTATTTCATTTTACCATCTATGTAAAGCAGCATAGAGAAATTGGGCTTTTAAATTGTTTTGTACTTGAAAACTGATAATCTATTCCATTGCCTCTGGTAACGCTGACCTAAATAGCTTAGAAAATGAGTAGATATCCTATTTATAATGTTGGGGAAAAATCAAGGATAACAAAGCATTTTGATAAAAATGTTTGTTATTACATTTATGCAAAACCAAAGTTAACTGAATACATGAGATAAGGGCTTCTAATGACTTTGCATATTCTGTTTGTGGTAGAAAGATCCAGAAGGTCATTCTCCCCCCCAAAATCTACCATAATGAGAGTCCAAGTCCTAAAACTACCACGGTAATTATTTTCTACATGTTATCTAATTAAGTGAAAATACAAATAGAAGTATCCTATGATCAGACATCCATATCTCAGGATGAGCTTTTTCTCTGAATATACTTTCCAGTCTGGCAGTTATCTGAGAATATTCCTCTAGGGAAAAAGATGAGGAGAGTAGAAAGGAATAAGGCAGGAATGTGTTACTCATAGACAAGGCATAGCATTAGTGGATTCTCAGAATTACATTACAGAGCTGAGTTCTGGGAATATTAGTTTCCTCATAAATTTGTTTTTTGAGGTTTCATATTCTATTTTCTATGGGTCCTACAATCTCTTGGAGGGCTTAACATCTCTGAAGGAAAAGAAAAAAAAATATTAGGTTCTTGAAATGTTCTGATTCTCTTGACCCTCTTCTTCCTCATAGGAGGAGAGCTTTGTGAGTAAGCAGGTGCCATGGCTGGTGTAGGTGATGACTATGCACCTCTCAATACAGCTGCACGCCGTAGTATCGTCCATGAAGCAACCAAGGATGGAAAGGATGGACTCGTATCCAGGACCACAGTACAAAATGGTTTTCACTCTTACGGTTCATTGAGAATTAAGCCCTAAGGTACCAGTTTACAGTCCTTTTGAAGTCTTAATACAGCAAGTCCTCAAAAATTATTTTGAAAATGTGACATGTAAGATTAGAAAGTTTACGGGGGGACATTTTGTGACGCCCGTATTTTTAATACTAGAATATCACTTTTCACTATACATAGATGGTGTAAGTGCAATGTATATATATTATGCTAGCATTTTGATCATACCGAATGACTTTATGAATCATTCACTACAGAATACCACCATTAGAACTGGAGTACAGACATACCATAAGGTCTACACTGTTTCAGAAAACTCAGAAATGATACTTTTTGATGAAAAACCAACAAAGGAACAAAACAGATTGAGGAAAATATGGGGGGGGGAAGGTAAGTTAGGGGCTTTAAGAAAGAACAAGTCTCTGTACTCTTGAATGGAGACTGCCACAACTATTCTGATTATTTGTAGACGGCTGCATTACTCAGGGGGATCAGTACACAGTGGACATTCAGCAGTAATGCTGAAACATCTGGGAAACCCAGAAGGTCTGAGGACACAGAATCTCTCTTTGTTCCTCACCCTTAATACCAAAGACACATCTTTAGCTATCACGAGGAAGTGAAACAAAACCTAAAAATTAAGGATTTTCTATTTTACAAAAGGTGAAGTGCAGGAGGCTTTCCATTTGTATGTCCTGTCTATCTTGTCTATGAAAGATACTATAACCAAAATAATTTGTAAGAGACATTTTTAACGGAGAAAGAATAACTTGAAGTTATTCTTGAAGTCAAGAGCAATGGATTCTCCCAGGATGAACACATACTAAAGACAGATACCAACAAGACAACTTAGATCCTTGCTATATGCATGGAATCTGCAAGATTTTTGGACTAAAACTCTTTGCAAATCAGATGGCTCTGGGTTATACAAAAGTAAAGAATGTGTGTTTTATTCTTACAATTCCAGAAGCAACAGGGTACTTAGCAATGATTAGGCCTTCTAAAAGTGTATGCCACGTAAATTAATAAATACATAAAGATATCAGAACATTAAGCCAGTGGATACAGGCTTTATATTCATTTGCTTCGTTGAGCACATAGCAGGTACTATTTTGGCCAGTAATGTACTGAACGAGCCAGAAGAGTCCCTGTCCTCAGGGAGTTTACAATGTCAAAGATCACAGTCATATTACAAGACCACCTTTCTGCAAATATAAGATCAAATGGGGTAACATTTCTGAGCCTCCTCTGGCTCCTTTCTGAAGTTGAGGGTTTGGAATAACCACAAACACTTCTAACACTATGATCCTACAACTGCGGTAACCATCGTGATTAAGCGGACAAAAGAAATTAAAGGAGACACTCTCTTCCAAGCCCCCTCACTGAGAAACTTTGAAAACGTCCCTTTAGATTTCTCTGGGTGGCTCAGTGGGTTAAGCAGCTGGCCGGCTGACTTCGGCTCAGGTCATGATCTCATGGTTCATGGGTTCGGGCTCTGTGCTGACAGCTCAGAGCCTGAAGCCTGCTTTGGATTCTGTGTCTCCCTCCTTCTCTGCCCCTCCCCTGCTCATGCTCCGTCTCAGTCTCTCAAAAGTAAATAAACATTGAAAAAAAAATTTTTTTTAATTTCCCTGACAACAGCTATGTTTTTGCTGACAAAGTGGAGCTGAGCCTATAGAGCCTACCTATGTAGCACTGTTTTTAAAAGCAACCATAATAAATAGTACTTTTGGTAAAGTGCCATTAAAGTATCATTAAAATAATCTTAAATTACATCAATTCAGTTGGGACTTATATGAACTTCCATTTCATATACATGATCCAATTATATTATTGCTTAATTACTCCATTGTTCTATATCTCTTTTGTCTTTTCTTTCTTAACTCACAGTTTGTGACTGTGAGGTCCCCATCTTATCGGACAACTTGCTTTTATTTTTATAGTAGTAAACGCGATGTAAGGTACAAAATACATATTTAATAATTACTTATTGCGTAAGTATCATTGTATAGGTATAATCCTTATTGAGCATACTTATTTGAGTATTATACTTATTGAAGTGTATAATCCTTCTGGGTTATACATTTATGCTAACAAAGTAAATAAAAAGTTTACCCTGATAAAAATGACATGTTATCTCCTCATGACAGAATTATACTTGGCATTTCTCTCTTTTTCCTCATAATTTTTCTGAAGTTTCAAAGGTATTTTCAAATGGAAAAGCAATTCTTATACAACCAGAAAAAAATAAATAAAATGTTTCAGGAAAATCCCTCCACAAAACTCTGGGACTATATTTAAGTCTGGGACTAATTAACAATGCACATTAAGTATTTTAGTTAAGTGAACAGGAAAAATACAAAATTTATTTTCACAAACATTTAAAAGATAATATATTTCTACCATTTTAAAGATTTCTTAATTAACCCCATTAACTGAATACAATTATTACAAGTGTCCAACCATCCAGGTGGTTCCAAATAATGGATAATGAAATCAGTAGGATAATGTTAAAGTGTTGAGGCCCAAGGGCAAAATAAATTATTTCAGTGAGAGGAAGCACATAGTACTGTGTAGGTCAAGGCACTTTTCTGATAAACTATTCTCAGGGAAGTAGGAAATAAAATCCACGTTAATGTTTAACACTGAGCCTCTCCATCAGATTTACCACTAAAGGAATGTCACTGTGAAGGAAAGGAAAGTCTTTCAATAGCTTAGAAAAGCTCACTTTGCAAAAAATCATTAAACATCAATTAAGACAAATTCATCTTCATATCTCACTCGCCGAAATCAATAGCACGTATCGGTATTCTACGGGCGGGATTCCCCGAAGTCGCTGGATGTGACAATTCCCCGGCTACTCAGAGACTCCCTGAAAGTCAGCGTGCCTCTAACTCTGCTCTTATCCCCAGAAAGTCAAAAGATGAAGGATGAAATGCTCAAAAAGATTTTTAAGGGCAGTGTAGGCACCGCCCCTGTGATCAAAGATCAGTTCACTTCTCTTGCGCTCACTAAGCAACTTGGGTTTTGACCTGTAATAGGAGGAAAATGAAAGTCAGTGGAAAGTGGAGTCCTGAAATGGGAATACACATTATCTGTAGCTTCCCTGCCACTTCGTCCCACGTATGGAAAGCCTTCAGAAGCTGAAATTTAGGCCAACAAGCAGAAGCATGCATATTCCTTTTGATTCACCTCCTAACTTCTTCTGTCCTTTCTACTGTGCCTGAAAGAAACTTATTTTAGAAGATGTAAACCTTTATGTATGTAAGTAACACAATGCGTTTTTATCTGCTCAATCCAATTGGAAGTTGGATTAAAAATACTGAATAATATCATGCTTTTTACATGTTTGGCTCTCAGTAGGTATTTGTTAGGTAACTAAATACATAATCAACCAGTCAAGGAAATGAGGTCTACAATGTGTTTTAAGTCATTATAAAAATAAAAATGTATATTTAATGTATATTCTTACAGCAGCGTAGGTGCTCTATACAAGTATTAAGCTTGGTTTGCAATATGTAGCATAGGACATCAAAGATTGCCTGGTTGAAATGATGTCTGTAAATACCTGATTTAAAATAAATAATTGCGTATTGCAAACTACAATGAAAATAATCTTGTTGTAAATACTAAGAATATTGCCCTCATCTTTTGCCATCTGGGTTTCATAAAGGAGTTATCCAAAAGCGATGAGGAATCATATTCCATGATTTATGTACATAATTCTTTACATATGGTAGTTTTCCTGAACCAGAACACAGCAGAGAATGAAAAGGTCTGTTTTATGAGCCAGAACCCAACTCCAGCCACTGCTGGTATATCAACTTCACTCCAGTTACTTGGTAATATGAGGCCACCATGATGTCTATGGTTGTTTCATGCTCAGTGAGCCTCACGGGGCAGGGAGAGGAGTCTATTTTTCCAAATGTCATCTTCCAAGTCACCACTTACATTCATAAGCTGGTTATATAAATGATAAATCCATTGGAATTTCTAGGATTAAAAATGAGCCAAGCACACATCAAGAGTGCTGTAACTATTTACTGTAATTACCATACATGTTAAGAAATACTGAGATGGCAATTTTCTTTCTGAACAATGAAACATATTAGAAGTATTTGATTTGCTAATTATTAGTCTTTGATTAATTACAATAAAAATTATACTGATCTGAATTACATTTTCCCTCCCTTTCTGGGTCATTCCAATGCAGTACGGATATTCAAGTTCCTACCAAAGGCTAGTCACCACCATTTTAAAAAATAGTGACTGACAATATAACTATGTTGTTTGGATTAAATGGAAGATTATATAAAGCTGTATTTTGAAATGCACCATAAACAGGATTGCCTAAAAGGAGATATTATTTGTCCTATATAGTCTTTTATTAACGTTGATTAACTGTCCTTTTATTTCATGACTTTATGACTATCAATAGTGTTATCTCTCTAGATTTAATTGAATGTATTAAAAAAACTGAAATAATTCCTGCAGCATTCTTTGGCATGAACATGATTTTCAAAAATACGTTTTTGATTAATAATCTAATAAAATCAAGTAACACAAAGAATATGATATTACTGGTCTTCAAAAACATTATATAATATTCACTTCCTCTAATAAGTAGAGAAACACATGGGGCTATGCTCTCAGATATGCTGAAAAAAATTAAGCAAAAATACACCTATAAACATTTGAAACAAAGCAGAATAAGAAAAACATCAAAATATAGTTTATATATTAGTATATAATGTATATATAGAAAGTTTGTTTTATTCTCTTTTAAGTAACTAGTGTTATGAACTAGTCATTTCCTCATAATTTTTCCAATGGTTTTATACTAAAAAAGGGTATGAGAAAAAGTTGATGGGGCCAAAAAAAAAAAAAAAAAAGAGAGAGAACTAAAAAAGTTTTTTAAAAAGTTGTACCAAAACAAAACAAACAAAACGTTTAAACTTAATTACTTTTATTTCATTCCATTCATTGAACTGATTTTTCCCAGCTAACATGTTTTCAACTAATAATGACAAGTTAAAAACGTTGTGGACAGAAAGCTAATGGTCCCTGAATATGCAGATAAGGGGAAACCATTTCACCATATTTGCATTTTAAAATTCTTGATGGTTTCAAAGCTTCAATTATAACTGCATTTTAGTTATACTGAATAATCAATTATTACATTAGTAAAATTTAAAGTTTTTTTTCTCAACTCATTAGTGTGAAGTATTAAAATAATCTAGTAAGTGCCTAAAGTATAGAAAATGTTTTTTTAAAAAATGCAAATAGGAGAAAGAGAGAATACTGGGACACAGGGAATCTCCAAGGAGAATCTTATTTCCTCCTCTTCCTTATGGTCATCAGCTAAAAAGCCAATCAAGGCAATGCAATTCCCATAGAATTAATATAGTTATGTCTGATTTTCCATAGCAGTACAACCCAGGAACCAGTTTATGCATTATATTTTTTATATGTAAAAAATATTAAGCCTAAAGATTTGGCCCACTGAATCACTCACTAAATCAAACCACTGATTGCCTAAGGATATACCTAAGGAGCAAAAATATCATTATAAGCACATACAATAACTCAAACGAGTTAACTCAAAATTATTTTCACATCATTACTAAGCAAGGACCACTAACATTATCTAGTGAGCACTCCAAAGTTATAAACAAAGAGTTCCACAACGGCCCCGTTGTAGCACAGCTACCTGAGAGGAGTTCCCTTACCTGTAAAACAGAAATATCGGTAGCTATAATATGGTGGTGGTGTATGTCTTATAGGAGACAAGTCATTTAAAATATCTTTGAGTACTTAGAGCCTCCCCACCAAAATAACTAAAATAAAATATCTTTGAAAATAGTCAATTGTTAAACAAATCTTAAATTTCATTACTATTATATATACACATAGTATAAATAATATTTATTATGTTTTTATATATTTACATTACAAATTATCATACCATTCACTGTAAATAAATGGTTTTTGTACAATAAACAATCCAACTATATAGACCGCTTTCATTAATATTTTTTCTTTATCCGTTGCTAATTTTTTTTTTTTTTTTTTGGGACAGAGAGAGACAGAGCATGAACGGGGGAGGGGCAGAGAGAGAGGGAGACACAGAATCAGAAACAGGCTCCAGGCTCTGAGCCATCAGCCCAGAGCCTGACGCGGGGCTCAAACTCACGGGCCGCGAGATCGTGACCTGGCTGAAGTCGGACGCTTAACCAACTGCGCCACCCAGGCGCCCCTATCCGTTGCTATTTAAAAAAAATGGATGGAGTGCCTGGGTGGCTCAGTTGGTTAAGCATCCAGCTTCGGCTCAGCTAATGATCTCACAGTCTGTGAGTTCAAGCCCCACATCAGGCTCTCTGCCGTCAGCACAGAACCCACTTCGAATCCTCTGTCCCCCTCTCTCTCTGCACCTCCCACTTTGCTCTCTCTCTCCTTTTCTCTCTCTCTCTCCTTCTCTCTGTCTCTCTCTCTGTCTCTCTCTCTGTCTCTCTCTCTGTCTCAAAAAATAAATAAACATTTAACAAATATTTGGAATCCCAAGTCTTAAAATTCTCAACAGATGGAAAGGCAGAATTTATTTTATGATGCATACATTTTTTCTATTTAAAAATAAATCTTCAAAATCATAAGGTAATCACAAAGAGTTTAACTTGAAATGCAGATGATTGTTTTAAAAAATATCTATCATAAACTGAATTCAAATTCCTCATCTAGGAATTAAGTGATAAAGGACCTCTGTCTCAGATCTGTATCCCCTCCTGTTCTACCCTTATCACCACTCTGGTCCCTTCCACACATTTAAAAGAGAAATATCAGGAATTCACAGAACATGAGTTTCACAGGAGGGGGATAGCATCTGTGGAATATAGGCAATGGCCATGGGGGATCTTTTCAGGGATTTAAGACTTGAAGAAATCCATTAATGGATCTATGTAGATACATAGATCGATATACCTCAGTGCTGATTCTTAGACCTATTGTTGATTTCATCCAAACTCTTCGTTCAATGACACCACCTTAGCTTCTTTTAGGTAGAAGCTACCAAACAAGTATATGAAATCAGTGGGGCAAATCCTGAGTATTTAAATACTATCAAATGCAAACAACAAAAAAACTGTCAGCTTATTTGGGGGTACTTATGAACTGCCTTCCAATGCAGTGTTCTTCAATGGGCAAACTACTGATTGAGAAAAACTTTTCATGGTACACGTAATAGAAAAAAGAATCCAGGGGCGCCTGGATGGCTCAGTCGGTTGAGCATCCGACTTCAGCTCAGGTCACGATCTCGCGGTCCGTGAGTTCGAGCCCCGCGTCAGGCTCTGGGCTGATGGCTCGGAGCCTGGAGCCTGTTTCCGATTCTGTGTCTCCCTCTCTCTCTGCCCCTCCCCATTCATGCTCTGACTCTCTCTGTCTCAAAAATAAATAAATGTTAAAAAAAAAAATTAAAAAAAAAAAAGAATCCAAACTTCCACTCCCCATCCACATCCCTTGCCAAAAAGTTCTAATAATCCCTGAAACATGTGAATATGCTACCTCACATGGCAAAACAGATTTTGCAAATGTGAAACTGTTTAAGGATCTTGAGATAGGGAAATTAACCTGGACTAACCAGGTGGGGAGATTCTAATCACAAGCGTCCTTAAAAGCAAAGGGTTTTTCCCAAAGGTAACAGAGGGGGACATGACTACAGAAGAATGGTCAGAAAGATACAGTGTCACTGGCTTGAAAGTGGAAGATGGGTTGGCCCACCTGGGGGGCTCGGTTGGTTAAGCGTATGACTCTTGATTTTGGCTCAGACCATGGTCTCACGGTTTGTGGGTTCAAGCCCCGCGTCAGGCTCTGCATTGACGGTGTGAAGCCAACATGGGATTCTCTCTCTTCCTCTCTCGCTCTGCCCCCCCCTCCCTGCCTCTCTCTGTCTCTGTCTCTCTCAAAATAAATAAATAAAGAACAACAAAGAGAAAATGGAAGATGGTGGCCTCTAGCAAGGAATGTGGATGTCTTTTGGAAGCTAGAAAAGGTAAGGAAAATAGATCCTCCCCTGGAGTCTCTAGAAAGCAATGTAGCCCTGCCAACATTTAATTTTAGACTGATGAGGCTACTCCTGGGCTTCTACTTAACTGTAGGATATCAGACTTGTGTTGTTTCAGGCCACTAAGCTTGTGTAATTTGTTACAGCAGCAATAGGAAACTGATACAGCACAAGTCATCCTGAGCTCTGTATGATGACCAGAATCCTTGCTCCTTTTAATCTAATGTCACAAGTGTTCTCTGGTTATTGCTACAACTGAAAACACCCACCCATGTGTCCAAATGTCTGCCAGGTTGTGCAGAACTAGCCTCTGCTGAGAACTTCTGCATTAATGAACACTTATTTGTAATAAAAGTTGGCAATGACATACTAGATTCTAATGTATAAATTCAAATGTTTTGATACATCTTTAAAAATCATCTTTGATACATCTATAAGCCTCATTTCCGATCTTAAATAAAACTGCTGAGCCAAACCCATTTCACACTATATTGTTTGCATCTTTCAGTGAAATCTGTGTGCTAAGCAATTCTATCTGTAACTCTCTGGACAATACCAATTCATTTATCAGGACAGCCATTAAGATGCCATCACTAGGAGGGAATCCAGTGGACATCCAAAGGAAGGAGAGAGATATTTCTGATTCTAAAAAAATACGAACTCTACTTAAAACAATTTAAAAATAAATATAGCATGATGAAGTTGATCATTAAAAGCCCACACAAATTTGAATGGGTTGACTCTTAATTTCATATAAGAAATAAAGGCATAAAACATTTATTTTATTCTACTAATTAGCAAAGATTCATACTTTGCTATTTTAAAATGCTGCAACCAGTTAAAATATTAAACTATCTACAATATACACATTTCAAATGTAAACAGAACTCATGTTAATATTATTTGTATATTGTTTCACATAGTGAGTCTTTAGGTAAGCTCTAATAAGCAATTCAATCTCAAAATTACACACTGAATGTTATTCACCCCGTTAAAAATTTGAACGAAGGACACTGGAGTGAAAATATAAATTATTTCTTGTGTTTCTTTTATTTCTTGTGTTTCTTTTCTTGTGTTTCTTGTGATATAAACACGTATGGATGTGATAGTTTTAAAATTACGCATATCTTACAGATGTTAAGTACCACAGAAGGACATTAAAGTATATATTTGGAGCTTCAAATTTATAAAAATTGTAAAAATTAACTAGATTAATACAGATTAGATTTATGCAGCTCTTGGCACAAATGCCTAGTTTACTAGTTTCAAGAATTCAGGCTATCCTCCTTGGAAAAGTAAAACTAACAGAGCTCAGCAGGAAAAAATAAAATAAAATGATGTCACGTGCTTTGTTTCAAACCTGGATATAAACAAAATACTTTATGTGATAATCTACTTAAATATTTATTATTTTAACTATAAATAATAAATCTATCATCTCATAAAAATACATACTCTCTTTACTCTTCACAGGAATAGGCAACACATTCTATTTTCTAAACAATTTATTCTCTATTAATCAGATAGAAATAAAGATAACCTCATATCCACTTTATACTAAGAATAAATAGCACTTGATCTACACTTTGAAATGTTCTTAATCAGCTTCAAGCAATACATAGCCCAGGAAAGAAACACCATAATTTTATTTATCGCAATGCTTATTATGCAGTCAGATGGGTTTTTATCACAAAAGTCTAATACACTTTCATCTTCACAGAAATATATAAAATGTCCTTTGAAATCAAACAGACCTTCCAAAGACATCAGTCAGTCCATTGTGAAATATTACAGCTTTGTCACTTTCGCCCAAGAGATTTCTGTCAGTCGCCAATCTGGTGTCACTATAGAATTACAGCTGGAGTACAGTATCAATGCCTGCTGTGTCCTTTGGGAAACAAAGCTGTGTGGTTGAACTTTATGATTTAGTCCCAAAGGCAGAAGAACATAGCTTTGAAAAACAGACAGGACACCTTCTTCTAACATTCTGAAGAGACAAGATAGAATCTATTTGCAATTGTTTGGTGTATTATAGATTAAATTGAATATTAAACAAATTTATCTGGTTCATAATTAGTATTAGCTGTCTCCCTGTGTTTGTTCCAACAAACTACACTGTTTTAGAATTTTCAGAAGTACCCATTTATTTTTAATGTGTTTCTTTTTGCCTTAGTGAGCAGTTACCAGCATTAACAATGATTTCCCTCTAGGAAAATGCAGGTAAAAGGAATAAAGTTTTGCTCTTCTTATTCTGAAAACTGTAGTCCCCCAGAGCATTTCTAAGGCCAAGTGTGATATTTCAAATTTTATTATAATATTAAATTTAAAAATCGGTTACAATTAACTTATCATTAAAATGTCTTTTTACTATCATTTTACTACTATGGTTAAAAATTAAAGATCTAGACTTAGAAACAGTTACTGCAGTAAGTCTAAATGCACTTTTTTTTTCAAACAGGAAGTTTTGTACATTTATGTCTATTTCTAGCAGACACATACTGTTTCTTGGATCAGAATTCTTGTATTTTCTTCTGTATGTGGTTGATATTATATATATTGAATCTTGAATGATCTGGTTTATTTTTCTTTTCCTTTTTTTTTCTAGGTGGTTTATAAACATATTTTTTAATATTTATTTAAATTTCAGTTATTTAATTTTCAGTTAACATACCAGTATAATATACAGAACTGGTGGGTTTTTTTTTTATTTTCTATTATATTTCCCCTAGACATAACTCAGTCACTTAGAAAAGTCTACCACATGGACCCATTACCTCCAAATGCAGTGCCTTACCATCAATGACTGTATATTACTTGCTATGGTAAAGGAAATACAACTGTTTTCTAGTAGCTAAACAAATGTGAAGAAATAGACCAATCAGCACACAAATATTTTGTTTCTACTAAACTGAGATGCACCCTGATCCCTTGCTATTAGTATTAAGCCTCAAAATATATGTCAGATGATTTTTTAAATAAAATATTGAGACTTAATAGAAAGCATTGAGGAAGAAATTACCTAATTATTTGGAAATACAAATTAAGTTCATATATACATAAACCCTTTTCTTCTTAATTTATAACTGATCAGCTCTGCTCTATCTAAAATTACACATCGATATGTTTATATTATAGCCACTATTTTCATAATACATGAAGAAATGAAAAAAAGAGCCTAATGTATGACTGTCTCATAAAATTGAACATTTTTCTTGCTTTATTCAAATAGTAAAGTCCAAAGATAAAGGGACTTCATTGGTTATTTTTTTTATTTTATATTTGACTGCAACTAGTCCGGATAAGGTGTTAGGACTTAGAAATTAAAAGTACACCCAGGGACTAAGGTTCTGCCAATCTGGCAAACATATATACAGAGTGCATTGAGAGTTTTCAAAGGGTGTAATAAGATGCAACATTTTCAGAGAACACCCACTTTGCCAAAGTCTTCAAAATATCAGGAGGTAATCAATTTTTCAGCCCTTTAAAAATTATACCCTGAGGGGCGCCTGGGTGGCTCAGTGGCTTAAGCGTCCGACTTCAGCTCAGGTCATGATCTGGCCTTCTGTGAGTTCAAGCCCCACATCGGGGCTCTGTGATGACAGCTCAGAGCCCTAAGCCTGCTTTGGATTCTGTGTCTCCGTCTCTCTTTGTCCCTCCCCCGCTCCTGCTCTGTCTCTCTCACTCTCAAAAATGAATAAAAGTTAAAAAAAAAAAAAAAAAAGAATTATACCCTGAGCCGACTGAGATCTCTGAGGTTTGCTTGAGTTGGTTTTCTCTATCCATAAATCTGAGTAATGTACTGATTTGCAACTAACAAATATTTGTGTGTGTTTGTGTGCCTGTGTGTGTGTGTGTGTCTTACTTTCACAGAACTGCTTGTAAGAACTGGTGATCTTCTATCTGGACTGATTCTGTGTAGTAGCTCAACACCCTGTCTGAACAAGATATATTTCCAAATCAGACAAAATTCTGACCATTACATAAATAAGTTATGGTGGAGCAAATCGAGTCTAGAATGACTCCAAATCACTCCTATTTTAACGTGCTCCAGTAGCAGATTAGCAGAGATCAAGATCAAAATACACGAGAGAGTCTACACTGCACTCTCCAATGTGGTAGCCACCAGCCTGATGTGGCAATTGAGCGCTTAAAATACACAAGTACTGGAATTGGAAAACATGCACCAGATTTTGAAGACATGTTATGAAGAAAAAGTCCGTAAAATACCCCACTTATTATATTGAAATGACAATATTTTGGATTTATGCATTAAATACATTATTAAGTTAATTCAATCTTTTCTTAACACTGTTTTAATGTCCTTACTAGACAAATCTCAAATTACATACGTGGCTCACACTATATTTCCACTGGAAAGTGCTAGTCTTTATTTAAGTTTGAAAAGTTGGGAAGTGTTTAGAGAGGGGGAATAAAAGGACATTAGGCCAGCATAAGCATTTCAGAACGCTACCAAAAAAACCCAAAAAAACAAAAAACAATAAACAAACATTGGTGGTTGGCCATTCTATAGGCATTTGAAGGCTTTTGCTTGTTTTTTTGTTTGCTTTTTGTTATCTTAGTAACATAATAATTTAACAGTCAAATAAGAAACATCATGAGACAGAACAGGGCACTAGTTCTCATTCCAGGCTACATGTTAAGATTCATCTTGGAAACTTTCGGAATATCCATGCCTGAGCTCTGCACCTACAGATCCTGATTTAAATGGTCCAGACTGGGACACTGAAGTTTTTTAAATAACTCTCTCGGTGTTTCTATTTTAAACCAAAAACCGTGAGCCATTATACACTAAAAATTGAAAAAATAATAATAATAATATCCTAGAGGTTCACACAAAGATTGTGGAAGGTGGGCTTACAAAAGAAAAGGTTTGAGCCACAACTTTATTCAGAGCAGAAGAGCAAGAATGAGGAATTTGCTTCATCTCGTGAGCTAGTTCTGACACTTTGAATGCTGTGTTGTTGAAAAGGATTCAGAAGATGTAGCAGACCTTGCATGACAGTAGTTCTATGATTGATTAGCAGTGTCTTCAATGGGGAAACAGAGTGGGAAATGGTGTTAACCGTTTCAAGAATTTACCATCCAGGGCTACATATTCACTTATCTGACTTCTGACTATTTTTATCCTCATTAATGTCAGATCTAAACTGAAAGTAATTTATAATTCATCCCACCCCTGATAACCACGGCAGGGCCCTTTAAAAGCTCTTCCTGGATCCCTTTCCTCCCAATCTGGGTAAGTGGCAAGTTTTTATGTTTCCAATTGCCACTTACTGTTATCTCCTTAACAGGTACTTTTTCTCTTGAAGCAACGCAAGGCAGCCAACCAGTCACCTGATTACTTTGCCCTGATTCAAGACCTTGCGCAGTGCTTGTTACTAGGTATATTTTCCTTTTTTACCTACTTATTTGTGTAGAGTCTCCACAGCCAGAAATAACATTGACGAGATAAGGTAAATTTCTCTCTGGTTTACTGCTACATGCCTAAAAATGTGCTGGCACAGAGAAAATACTGAATGAAGATTTGCCATATCACTGAATTAAGGAAGGATTGAATAATACCTTTTTAGGTAATAGTGACTTTGTAGATGGATGCTTTATTCAAAAGCAGGCTACCTTTAAAAAAAAACACAAATAATATAGTTTGTGATTTATTTGCATTCTTCTAAAGTGAATTATACTTTCTGGTAACGGAAAATCTTTAGAAGGGTTTTCTTCATGTCAGCCTCTAATTTATTGAAATCTTATGTGAGTATATTTATAGGCAAATTGTAATGATTTGAGGTGCTGATTTTTACTTCTGGGATCATAGGCCTTCTAATAATTCTTATTTCTGATTGCTTGATTTGAAGCAATTTCACTTAAGAAAAACTTTATCAGGTAGTGGGCTAAAGTTATAAAAAGATGAAATCCAAATTGGCAGTTTTGCATATTCCTAGAAATACAAATAAAATGTAATGAGAGATAACAATGAAAGTGGATAAAATCCAAATTTTTATATGACCTGATTGGACATTACTTGCTTAATCAGTAGTTATTTCGGTTGTAAGTTATTGAACTCCTAATTCTTTCTAAATCTTTTGAACAGAACAGAAATTGTAAGTCACAGAGGAAAATATGATTTTAAGTTAAACTAATCCATTACCAAATGTTTTATCTTCAAAAAATATGATCGAGTTTGATCACTATACATAAAACTCTTCATGTCCAGAATTTTTATCTTAGAAAGACACAATATGTCATGCCGATAGAGTTATGAATAAACCCTTTTAAGACTTTGCTTACCTCTATCTTCACTGAAACCTCTATCTTCACTGACATGGGGTGAGGCAGATATTGGAAGACACTAGCAAGAGGTGAATGAAAGACGAATGAATGATTTGGGAACATTTTAGACTATCAGCATCACAAGCCAACAACTGCTGTTTGCTGTTGTCAAAATGCTTTTGAAAGACACACACACACACACACACACACACACACACACACAAACCCTGGAGACTACAGGGAAAACATCTGCAGGGTGAAATATTAAATATCATTATGTAAATACGTAAATGTAAGTATAAATAAATATATATGCAGGTGTATACACATACACACACATATATAATACATTTACAAATTTTGCCAAGCAAAGATGCAAAGATCTCTCCAGGGGAAATGCTGTCAATTCAAAACTTCTTTGGTTAAAGTACAAACTCCTACCTGTATTTGTATATTGATATGAGCTTCCATATTTGCTGGACCTTTAGTGTCACTTCATAAATGTATGCTTTATTCTTTTATTAATTCTTTAATATAGGCCAAAGTTCTTAAAGTAATGCTGCAAATTCCTTATCACATGGTCTTTCAGTACACTTAATGCCGTCAGGCTATTTCACTCGACCAAAAGAAGGTGTTTTAAAGTCCTAAAACTTTCATGATTGCTGATAATCCTTATTAGAAATAAACCATCATAGTACTGTGTTCCAAATCAATAATCCTTCATAGATGTAAAGCACAGGAGGATTGTCCCCCATACCCTGCCTGAATTTAAGTGCCAAAAAAGAAAGGATGAGGAGAAAAGAATAAAAACTCCCAAAGAAAATCCATTTAAAGCACCAACTGAAATGTAAGTACTAAAAAACACTGGCACATGCCATAGCTTCTACTCCCAGCTCCAACATAGATAATTAAACACTAAGGAGATGCCCTCCAGCTATTAAAAGACCTGGAGTCCTCCCATCTAAACAATTAAGAGGTGAAATGGAGTCAATACTGAGGTACCAGTCCCATGCTTTATTCTTCTGATTGGCACATTTTTTAAAAAGAGAATTGTAGAATTAGGGGATAATAGAGTCACTTTGTCAAATCATCTAAGAAATCCGATAAGTGACATCAATGTTTACATCAATCCCCATTCTCTAAGTGAACTGATATGACTGCCCGGCTTTCAGGTCACCTGCCTTATCCACCCTGAGTCTGTCTGTTTTTAAGTAATAAGTGATTCATGGCCTTGCTGGATTTCAACCAGACAAAGTATTCAAGAGAATGGCCCACAATAAAGTACCTTAATGTGATAATTGAACTACTAGATAATACAGATGAAGTGATTATTGAGTATGAGAAACTTTCAACTCAGTAGAAAATGACTTTGGATAAGAGGCCTCCAGAGTTACAGAGAGAGGTTATTTTTGTTTTTTTAAATAAAGGTGAGTAAAGAAAAAGACAAGGACAGCATATACTATAACATAGAGAGCATAAGTGAGCAAGCAAAACTTTCATTTTTCTGAAAACAATTTAAGTGTTCTTAATTTTTTAAATGTATACACACACACACACACACACACACACAGAGTTCTGTTCAAGAGATTTATGAGAAAACACCCAAATTCCTTACATAAACTCCTTTGAAACTGTCAAAAATTGCAACCTAAAGGGTTTCCTCCTAAAACTCTGAAATTCATTCTTCATTAAATATCTTATCAAGGAAAAACACCTATTTTTTGTTTCACGCCATAAAAGTGTAAGGACAATGTTTGGGGTTTTTGGTTTGCTTGTTTTTAGAAGTCATTTTCCTTATTTATTAACTGCCTTGTTAATTATTGAGGATTCTATGCCATGTGCTGCAATTTATGTTAAATATAAACTGGTATTCAAAACAATCATGGGACAAAATGTATTTTGTCACCTTTTTGCTCTACGTGTATGATGGGTCATTCATCTAACCACTGACTGAATTATAACTTGTCTTTTGAAAACAAATAGATTAAGAAGCTACATGTTTTATGCTATTAACACGTACTCAAAACTCTTCTTTCCTTAATGATCTCATTGCTTATTTCTTATCACAAAGGATTTTTTAAGTTTTTATCTTAATTCTGGCTGCTTAATACACAACGTAATAGTAGTGCCAGGTGTGCAATATAGTGATTCCACACTTCCATACAATGCCTGGTGCTCATCACAAGTGCCCTCCTTCTTCCTCATCACCTACTCAACCATCCCCCACCTCTGACGGATGATGTTTTGTAATATATTTTTAAATGTATCTAGTGCAATATTTGTACAAGACAAAAAAACTGATAACTTTAAGATTTCTTCACAGAGAAACCTAGCTTAAACAAAATTATGCTATAATTTTAAAAGTATACAAAATTGGCAGATTTCCTTTACTAAAGGGTACTCAGACGATCCTGAAAAGTGTTTTCTCTGTAACAAGCTTTACAATCTAATTTTTTTTTAATATTTATTTATTTTTGAGAGACAGAGACAGAGTGTGAGTGGGGAAAGGGCAGAGAGAGAGGGAGACACAGAATCCAAAGCAGGCTCCAGGCTCTGAGCTGTCAGCACAGAGCCCGATGAGGGGCTTGAACCCACAAACCATGAGATCATGACCTGAGCCGAAGTGACACGCTTAACCGACTGAGCCACCCAGGTGCCCCTACAATCTGATTCTTATTGTCTCCCAGGGAGACCTCACTTGTGTTGCTAAAGGATTTTGGATCTAGGACTTTTCTCCAACCTCAATCTTCTCAGTATCTCTGAAAGTAGAAACCATAAATGACACTTCTGACCTTCTGAAATCGAGCACCTCAGCTCTCATTTAGAAAACAAGGAGGCCTGGGCTAAACAGTCTCTAAGTCCCTTGCAGTTCTGAAATTTTACCAAGAGTCAGGAGAATTTGAATAAGCCCTCAGTCTTTTCATTCGTCTCTTATCAGCTGCAGGTATTCCTTAAACCAACGTGCACTGTCTCCTACATTTCACCTTTTCAACCAGTCTGAGAGCCTATCGGTTTGTTGAAGATGATTAATACCCTTGCTCCTAACACGCACATACCACGGTATAGAAACAGTTTGGGTTTAAGAATTAAACAAAACGTTGTCTAAATCATATCTTGGCTGCTTACTAACTGTGGCTCCTTAATGATAACACAATACTCTTCATGTCTGAATTTTTACTATCTACAATGATGCAGGTTACAGTAAAAGGATGGTACAAAATGGTAAAAGGTCAAAAAATAAATAAATAAAAAAATGGTAAAAGGTCATAAAAACTATATATGGAAGTCTCTGTGGTTGACCCACAGTAGGGCTACAAAACATATTCTTTAACTGAATGAGCACTGTCTCTCTCAAGGATATTTTCTTCTAATGAGGCTCACTGCTTTCAGAATGAGTCTCTTTGTAATGGTGGGATGTTAAGTAATAAACACTGACATGCTTGAATGCTATTTTTTCACAAGGTAAATTTATTTAAATTTTTCATATCACTTACTTTTCCTGGGACTATTAGAGTCCTGTTGCCTGTAGTTCCTGCATCTAACAAATCCTTCCAGTAATTAGGCACCTTCTTGATAATGTGTACCACTTGAAAAGCACAGTCAAGGGGAAAAACTTAAATTAATTGAGAATAATGACCATAACAAGAAAATACCATTTAAGGAAAATGAGTTAGATTCATTGGCTAACTGAGGCCACAATGAAGAGGTATTATTTCCCGAAGGTAGAGTTTTGAAGAGACTTGGGAGAAAAGAAAAATGTGGAGCTAGTTGGAGAGGAGGAAACTTTAAGTAGAATATGTATCCATCTCTAAAACTAGGTATCATGACTTAATTTCCTATGGACAATGGTATATCTTTCTGCACAATCACTCCAGATCAATAGAAGTTCAAAACAAACACTCTCAGGGGGAAGAAAAAGCTTTGCAATTATAGTCTTGATATTTATCTTCCTCTTAAAAGAAATACAATGAATGTGATCATGGCTAAAATGAAGTGCAATAACGTGCTTCAAAGCATGTTCATTGCATTATGCTTAATGTACTTTAAAAAAAATAGGTCCATATAAGTCCTCATGCAGGAAGAAAAGTGCAGAATTTGAATCCTATATGAAATTCTCCCCAGCCTTAGAAATCTTGCCATATTGTGGTCCCCTAAAATTATACCTGCAAATAATTTTACACAAGTTGCAGACTGTAAGAGTTTCATTTTGGGGGTAACATTTCTATCGACCCATTCCACATTTATGAATGACATCCATCCTCATTTCATACTTATGCCATATATTACAAATATGTATTACAATATATAGTAATATATTACATATATAACATAATACAATATAATATAATGTAATGTAATATATTACAATATATAGTGGGAACCCTTTTTCCTGTTAAAATATGTAATTCCAATTTAATACGAATGCAAAGGGCAGAAAACTGGCTCACGATCTCATACCTTGAACACCTAAATGCTCACAACTGTGACTGTATACAGGCATTTAGCATTTGGGATAGAAGAATAAATATATTCTAAATAGTGTTTCTCCAAATCTGGCACATAGACCACCTGTACCAGATTCATCAAGGATGCTTATTTAAAAAGTTGATATTTTACCCTCCCCCCCTCCCCCCCCTTAAGCCCCCCTGCATCAGAATCTCTGGGTGTGGATCTCAGATGTCTGCATTTTAAGCAAGCTGCTTGGGTAAATCTTACACACGCTCAGTTGAAATGTCGCTATCGAAGAAACACACAAGACTTCGTTGATCCAGAAGTGGATGGTGACCTCACGAACACAACCTAAGTGAAATTTGGTTACAACTTCTCACCACAGGACCAAGGTCCTTTGTGATACAGCCTCTCTCCTCCCCAGCCCTCAACTCAATAGAGACCAGTGACACCGAACCATATACAGTGCTCACTTTCAGCCATGCATACCTGACCCACACTTGTCTCATCGCTTCACCAGCCTAAATTCTGATTTATATGAAGCCCAGATGACACCCTCCACTATTCTCCTTTCCTAATGGTGCCCAAACCTTATTCCCACAGTAAGAATAAGTAAAAGGCTTATTCATGTGACTGCTTTGCTAACATCTTTATTTAAATAGAATTCACATACCGTAAAATTCACCCATTTAAAGAGACATACAATCAAAGTTTAGAAGATTTTGACCCCCCAGAAAGAAATACATTAGCAATGACCCCGCATTCCACTACCCCTCTACCCCACCCTAGGCAATCACTAATGTATTTTCTCTTGCACCTATTCTAGACATTTCATAAAAATGCCAGCTGCACATTTCCATCACAACACCATGAACTGCATTTTAACTATTTCCTGATACATCTGCCTTTCTGAGACTGAGTTTCCAAAGTCTGGCACTCAGCATGGCATAGGAGGAATAATCAATAAATGCTGGATTAATTAATCAATATCCTTTTGCTTCGTGTCATAGGCAAGGAGAGACGGAACTTAGATGTGCTATCTCTACTTACAGGGAAAACACTGGATGGTAACTAAATCGTGGGGAGTTAGGTTCAGACAGGATGGAAGAAGTCTGGCAAACCAAAAAGTGGGATACACACAGCTACTGCTCCTAGACCTTGGGGAGACTGTACATCTGTTGTTAATTGACCTTTACCTCCAGCACCTGTGCACTCTCCTTCGTCAAGGGGCCCGGAGTCAACAGGTTGTGCAAAGCCTCCCTCCCTCTAGGTATTCAGAGTCTGAAAAGCAAGCGACAGATCTTCCCTTTGATTTTAATCAAAATTTCTATTGCCTAAGAGCTACTCACATCACAGTGATGTGATTCTGAATACATCACCTGATTGACAGAATTGATTAAAATACTAGGCAAGATATCAGTCATTAAGTAAAATTTATAACACACGTTCTTAAAGAAGCTTTACAAAGCAGCGTATTAAAAAGGAATGATTAAATCACCCAAAATGCCACAAGGGGAGGTTAACATTTTTCTTAAAGGTACTTTGAGGCAGCTCTCTCTGAGGACACATACACATATATCCATATATATATAAGTACCGTTTACACTTTACAATATACGGCGCAGATTTTTCCACTTGAGTAAATATACAACTACAGCACCCAGTGATGGCTGTGTAGCATTTCATCGTTAAATGTTAGATGAGTCATCTAAACAATCCTTTACTCTTAGACATCTTGGTTACTTTCCTTTTGTCTCCCACCACCCCTGCCCCCTGCCGGCTATTATGAACAGTGCTCAGAAGAATATATACCTGTGCAGTTAGTTGGGTATACCCCTGAATACATTTTTATAAAGAGAGCTTCTGTAGCACAGTGTATCTCTTCTTACGTTTTGGTCAACATTACAAAAGTGCTCTGCAGAAAGGCTGTATACCCCGACTTACACTCTGGCCTGACACCCTGGCCAAGACTGCATTTTCATAATATCTTTAGTATTTAACAACAGGAGAGAAGCGAAGCATGGCCTTTTGACCCTGATGTGTCAACTGCCAAATTGGCGTGCTATTAACCTTTTTCTTACAAGTGTTGATGCAAAAATCCCCCTGCCGCTTTCATCATCCTTGACCCTCTCCCCGACCCTGACCTATATCCTTTACCAAATCCACATTTAATCCCACGTAACACTGGGGTCAAGGAAGCTATGGAATACACATTTCACCTAATCCTCAAAAGTATGGAAACCGTAGTGCTCTATTTTTTTAAGGACCCATCAGAATAGAAATACACAATGGAGATTTTATTTGCATTTCCTCAGTTACTAGTGAAATAGATTTTTATTGATTTGGATAGTTCTTTTGCTGAAGTTCAATATATAATTGCCTAAGAGGATATTTACCTTGGATTTTTAAGACTATTTTCCCCACTGATGTCAATGCTTTCGTTATCATGTATTAACATTCCATATATGCATGATATATTTATTTCTGGACTCTCTATTCTTTCCATTATCATACTATTTTGAATCGTGTAACTTTATAATGAATCTTGGTATCTGCCAGGGCACAACCCCTCCTTCAATTCTGCCTGATACTCCTTCACTTGTTTCACGTGGTTTTTTTTGTAAGCTACTTTAAAACCACATGATGGTTTGTTTGTTTGTTTTTTAATCCTAATAGGATTTTGCTTGATTTCTCAATGCACAGATTAGGGTTTTAGAAATTCCTGTCTTTAATATTTTAAACTTTATCGTATATAGCAGCAACAGACGCGTGTGTACCCATAGCAGAAAGAGTAACAGTGGTGATTAAATGGTTAGGGTGTGTAAAATGATTTTTCAGGCACATCATATCATTATCTTTTGTCAATCATAACTGCAAAAGGGATGTTTTTATCATTATCGTTTTGTGGATGAGAAGCTGAGGCACAGAAATTTGTGGTAACTCGTCCACAGTCAACCAACCAATAAACACTGGAGCAGGTATTCCACACAAGCATTTTGTAAAAAGCCTCTACGCTGACAATTCTGCGTAGTTAGGGTACACACTCCATTCCAGTCTGTTTTTTGTAGCTTTAAAATGTTCTTGGGGCTCCTGGGGGCTCAGTTGGTTAAGCGTCCGACTCTTGGTTTCTGCTCAGGTCATGATCTCATGACTGGTGAGATCAAGCCCTGCGTTGAGTTCTGAACTTACCGCACAGAGCCTGCTTAGGATTCTCTCTCTCTCTCTCTCTCTCTCTCTCTCTCTCTGCCCTGTGTACCTGCCCCACTCTCTCTCAAAAATAAACATTAAGGGGCGCCTGGGTGGCGCAGTCGGTTAAGCGTCCGACTTCAGCCAGGTCACGATCTCGCGGTCCGTGAGTTCGAGCCCCGCGTCGGGCTCTGGGCTGATGGCTCAGAGCCTGGAGCCTGTTTCCGATTCTGTGTCTCCCTCTCTCTCTGCCCCTCCCCCGTTCATGCTCTGTCTCTCTCTGTCCCAAAAATAAATAAACGTGGAAAAAAAAATTTTTTTAAATAATCATTAAAATAAATAAATAAATAAATGAATAAATAAATATAATAAATAAATAAATAAATAAATAAATAAAATGTTCTTCACCCAACACTGAACATATCTTGTTGAATTTACATCCACCCATTTTATATTTTTGGCTGCAGTTTTCAATTATTACATGTCTTCGGTAAATTTTTTAAAAATTGGCATTATGTATATTATCAATTATTTATTTGGTAAATGGCCTAATTATTGAATGCTCATTGTTTCTAATTATACTTCAGTTGCTTTCCATTTCCAACAATTATCATCTTTAAATAATTATAATGTGGTTCATGGTTTCCAATATTTACACTTCTGGAGTCTCTATTGTCTGATTCTTTCGCCTCAGAATTACATAACTGCATTATATAACAATACCTAAAACTAGTTTATTACAGTTGAACATTAAAATTTCCTCAATGCATTTATTTTAATGTTAACATAATTTTTTTACATTTTACTGCTATTAATCAGATCGATTTATAAAACTGGTTTTTATCTATAATTTTTTATCTATATTCCCCAGCAGTTAAAATAGCTTAGGCTTCTTTTCCTAACTACTAAAGGAATTTGACAATAGCTTTCTGAAGTACGAATCTTTTGGGGGATACCTCAACAGCAGTCTTTTTATTGATAAACTTGTATTTTACACAATTTATTCAGTTCTTCCAATTGATAGCCCCTGAAATATAATTTGATGTAGGTTTTCCTTTCGTCGTTCCTGATTTTATGTGTTTTCTCATTATTTTATCATACTTTTTTTGATAAGATAAATGTTCCGCATCTTATTTATTCAAAGAATAAATTTTTGAATCTTACCTTCTTCAAGAAATAAGTTTCTGGATTTAGTTTCAAATTCTAATATTTCTTGTAATTCATTAATATACCTTCTTTTAGATTTCTTAAACTATTCTTTGTCCTTTCCTACATTTTATTTTGTGGATATTTTTTAGTTTTTTTCAATTAAATAATTCATTCACTTTTATTTTTATATAATAATAAAGTACCTCAGATACTAAGTTCCTTTTTATTACATTTTGTCTACACACATAGGTTTTGTATGGTTTCTCTTTTTTTGTATTTCCATAGATGGCATTTTTTTACTGCTATTTTCTAAATAGTCTGCAATGACAGCTTGATTTTATTCTTTGGGTTAGTTATTCCTAAATTTATTATTTTATTGTTAAACCAGAGAATAGTCTATTATTACAAATTTGTCTTTTGTTTTTTGGTTTTTTTTTTTTTTTGAGAGAGAGAGAGCACACTTGAGGAGGGGCACAGAGCAAGCGGGACAGAGATCTCAAGCTCCATGCTGACAGCAGAAAGCCGGATGCCGGGATCGAACTCAGGAACCATGTCAAGGTTGGATGTTTAACCAACCGACAGAGCCACCCAGGTGCCCCCAGTGATTACCAATTTTTCAAAATGCACTAAGGGCTTTTCTTTTTACTTGCTTGTGTGTGTGTGTGTGTGTGTGTGTGTGTGTGCGCGCGTGCGCGTGTGTGGCTAAGTATAAGGTAACATAAATGGGGTGTATATCTTGCATGGAATAACTTTTGATTTGCTTGTATAGTACATAGTTTGCTACTCATCTATTGGGCAATCTTATTAACTAAATCAGCAAAACCAACTGTGCCACAATTTAATTCTTACGTATTAATCTTTCATGAACTAAATCAAGTGTGCTGAACTCAACTACTTCTTGTGTTTCTTACTCTTCCCTGTGTATTGAGCAGTTTTATGTTACATTTGAATTCTAGGTCAAACGTTAAGTTAAAATTGATGATATTAGGGGCGCCTGGGTGGCGCAGTCGGTTTAGCGTCCGACTTCAGCTCAGGTCACGATCTTGCGGTCCGTGAGTTTGAGCCCCGCGTCGGGCTCTGGGCTGATGGCTCAGAGCCTGGAGCCTGTTTCCGATTCTGTGTCTCCCTCTCTCTCTGCCCCTCCCCCGTTCATGCTCTGTCTCTCTCTGTCCCAAAAATAAAAATAAACGTTGGGAAAAAAAAAATTAAAAAAAAATAAAATTGATGATATTAGAGGAGGCGGACATTTTTGTTGTTTTTTTAGAATTTCAGACCATAATCAAAAATTCCTCTCCTCCATCTCCAATCATTTCCCCTAGGAAGAAAATCATGAAATGTTATATTCTGCAGCCACATACAATCTACAACCATGAAAATAATTAAAATAAAATGATTAAATTCGTCTAAGAGAGCAACGTATACTTTAATCCATAAATCACATATTGGAAAGTGCAGAATCTGTCTTAAATTAACATGTCCATTTTACTACAATACTATTCTTGAGATCGACATCATTAATGATAAACAAGTCAGAGTATATCAAATTAAATTCTCACATTTTATTACTTAAATCATGAAATGGGGAGTCTAAGAAATTATTTATGTTTAATTTTCTTTTTTTATACTGCTCTGATTTAAAGGTTATATGACTAATATTTTCAACACTGTTCTGTAAAGGATAAAGGCTCTTGTGCAAATCAGAGGATTTTTTAAATTCACTAAAGTCAAGACATACATACCAGCTTCTAGCTCCGTAAAACTTAAATAACTCTACCTGTCTAGAGAAAAAGAAACAGAGACGAAGAGAGAGAGAAAAGAAGGAAAAGAGAATGAAAATATGTATTTTTCCATTATGTCAGAAATTGTGCCAGATTTGTTATCCTGTCTCATACCCCATAAGTAATTACTTAAATTCACATTAAATTAAAATCAAATACATTCCTAATTCTCACCTTGTAGCTAGCGACTACTCTTTTGGACAGTACAGGTAGAGAATATTCCCGTCACCACAGAAAGTCTTTTATGACAGCACGGAGGACGAATGCTCCTCTTCTCAAGAATAATAAAAAAAAATACTTATTATTTCTATTTTCAGATAGGACATCTAAAGTTGATATAAAATAAATTTCATGTTCATGTCCAGAATATTAGCAACTGACAAACCAAAGACTTTACCCTGGTTCTGTTTGGTTACTGAGCCTCTGCCTTTTCCACTCACTACATAAAATTGATTGGAGAAAAGAAACTGTTAGCATTAGAAATGGCTGTGGGAAGCACCTGCCCCAAGCAGGTCAAGGTCAGAAATCTCACCAAGGTGCCATTGGCACCCTTTCTCCCGGGAACATTTATCCTCATCCTTGTTAGATTATTTTCATTTTTTAAATTTATTTATGTGTTCTGAGAGAGACAGACAGACAGAGAGAAAACAAGCAGAGGAGGGGCAAAGAGAGGGAAAGAATCTCAACCGGGCTCCACACTGTCAGCTCACAAACCCTGAGATCATGACCGGAGCCAAAATCAAAGAGTCAGGTATTTAACTGACTGAGACACCTAGGTGCCCCCTTGCCGGATTCTGCATTTAATGCTAGATTCTTTGAATGGTGTTAAAGGCTCTTACTAGTAGTTGTGTTCTTCAATGCATTTGTGTCTCAGATTTCTACATCATACCTCCCATCTCTGGCAGACTTAGCAACTCTGCCAAGCACTGTATTTATACCACTTATGGAGACAATTTTTGTGGGTGACACAGTCTAAATGACCTGTCCAAATTTAATTATTTAAATTCTACCAAACTCACCCATTTTCTGTTGTAAATTGAGTAGCGTCCTCAGATATGCCCATTTCCTAATCCACGGTACCTACGAACGTGACATTATTTGGAAAAAGGGCTTTTTGCTGATGCAATGACATTAAAGATCTAGAAAAGAGATCATCACGGATTTAGGACAAGCACTAACTCCAAAGCCTGGTATCCTCATAAGAAAGAGCAAGGAGAGGGCCGGTTCGCACAGGCAGACACAGAGGAGGACACAAACCCACAGAGGAAGGTCAGGTGAAGTTGGCGGCAGACAAGGCAGTGATGCAGATAGAAACCAAGGACCATCCGGCATTTCCGGCCACACCAGAAGTGAGGACAGAGTCATGACCCGACTCTCCTTCAGAGCCTCCAGGAAGAATCAATGCTGCCAACACTGTGGGTTCAGACTTCCGGCCTCCAGAACCGTGAGTGAACAGATTCCTATTCTTTGAAACCACCGGTTTGTGGCAATTTGTTACAACAGCCTTGGTAAACTAATAAAGCCACCCTCTCTGTCAGTATTTCCTGTCAGTGCTTTGATCCCCTTCAAAAAAGGTAGGGCTCCTTCTGCATCTACCAAGGAAGTCATCAAGAACGACTTGTGACTGACTTCCCAATTAACTAAAACAAGGTAGCAAAATCTGGGTAGAACACCTAAAGAAAAATGGCAAAAACACAAGGATGTTAGGTTACAGGAAAATAACTTTGCCTTGTAAAAATTGGTTGACTGGCTGGATCTAGAGCAAGCTGTCCCCTTGCTGCAAGTTCTGAACTGGGTCTGAGGCAAGATTAGTGTAAAGAGACTCACTGACAAGATGTGTGAAAACGTACCCTTGATCAAACAATGGCAGAGAAGTGAAGGGAGCTGCACGATACTGACAAACAGAAGAATGGTTCGTTTAATATGACATCCACTTAATGATATGCAAATAAATTATCATGCTGCATGATGATGAGAAAAAAGACGCAGAATGTAAAAATTTACATTTTCTTATTGATCTCATCGATACCCTTATCTTGTATTTCTCTAGCATCCGCAAAACTAATTTTAACAACTTTCCATACCATGAATTTTTAAATAGCCATTGCATTCTTTAAACTGTATAGAAAGACTCTCATGAACATCTTTTTTTTTTTTTTTTTTTTAATTTTTTTTTTCAACGTTTATTTATTTTTGGGACAGAGAGAGACAGAGCATGAACGGGGGAGGGGCAGAGAGAGAGGGAGACACAGAATCGGAAACAGGCTCCAGGCTCTGAGCCATCAGCCCAGAGCCCGACGCGGGGCTCGAACTCGTGGACCGCGAGATCGTGACCTGGCTGAAGTCGGATGCTTAACCGACTGCGCCACCCAGGCGCCCCTCTCATGAACATCTTTTAATCTGCTCCAAATACCTAATTCTGTGAACTATATTTGGTTTCCTCCTAAGGTCTAATGCTGAGAAGTTTTGTTTTGTTTTGTTTTTTGTTTTTCTTAATTCTCAAGCTCATAGTCAGTGAGGTGCTTACTAAAAATGATAATATGGATGATTGGAACAGAAGGCTGTGGGTGAGAGGTTGGGATGGAAATGAAATCTCAAACAAGGGAAACTGAGTGGAGAGACTTGTGCTTCAGAGTAAGTGTAGGAGAGGGTGGGGTCATCAAAAGAACCGGATGGGAGGAAGGGACCCATCTTCTGCCGGAGGAAGAGCAGTTTGAGTCAGCAGGGCGTTGGGCTCCAGAGACAATGGAGCTAATGGCCCAGAGACAAGGCTTCTCTTCTGTTTCAAAAGGCCTAAATAAAGAACAAATTGCCTGAGGCCCATGGATATTTAAGTATAAAGTTGTAATAGTATCACATGACTTTAGTGAAACAAGAAGTAAAAATGCATTCAATTCCAGAAAAGGGAATCTGAGGGGTTAAAAGAAAAAAATATATTTACTTATAACTTTGAAGAACCAGGTTTCTTTGGCATTTTCCGGGAAGAACACACAAAGCATTTGAGGCTGGTCAGAAGAAAATGATTGCAAGGCATTCAAGCCTTGGTCAGTCAATTTAAAAAGTCACCCGCTATCATTTGTGTTTATTTTTCTTTAAATGAGGTAGTCTGTACAAGGCAGTAGACTCAAAGGGAATGGCCCTTATGATCACTTTGGCCTAATTGGAATTTATGTGATCCCGCAGCCCCCAGGGTTCTCTAGTTAAAAAAGACCGAGTATTCAGGCAAAGAAAAAAAAAAAAAATACTGGAAACAAGAAACAGCAGCAAAACTGACTAAAGACTAACGGAGAAGGTCATACAAGCCTAGGATTCTCCATAATTACCTATCCACTCTTCACTGAGACTTCAGCCGTACGCTTTGGAAACTTTTCACCGCTTCCTGGCTTCATAAGAAAATGGCAGGCTATCAGAGTTACTACACCATGATGGATTAGACATTTGCTGCAGAAGGTTTTTCTCTACTTTCTACCTACATTGGAATTCTTTATGCAACTGATTTAAGGTATACGCTTCCAAAAATGCTGTTTGATTGCAGTTCATTAGAGTATACTCATTTTTTCCTATTACATAGGTTACATACAATTTGATCCAGCAATAGGATATATCCTGGAAGTTGTGCTACACAGGATCAGACTCATTACAGCAGAGATCAATGTATCATTAGGATTACTGTCGGTCCCCTGCGCTTGGAGGGAGAATGGGAGACTTGGTATGCTAACGGATAAAAATTTTGTGATTTGTTTAAATGTCCATTGTTTGACACGTTATGTGCGCTCGCATACACTCCTTCATGCACACACACACACACACACACACAGGTGCACATGAACACACGCACTCTGGTTTAGAGGACCAAAGTGAGGAATGGCAGAACCTAGGAAGCACTTCAGAATAGCTTTCACAGACATAAGAAAATATCACCTCATACAGCCCCAAATATATTTGCAAATTACATTTTCGAAGTATTTGTATATATCGTTTAAAAGCAAAAACCTCTGGAAAGACAGAGCTTTTTTATGGATCAGAAGAAAGGCACTGAGGGAGGAAACAGATTGTTTTTGAGAATGGGGCCCTGGACAATCAGGTTCAGATTGGGCACCAAAGAAAGTGGACTTACAGCAACAAACAAGGGCAAATCTAATTCATTAGTTGATTTAATAGCACGTAGTAAGTGCTTTTAAAGTTTACTTCATCTAGTGAAATATCCGAATATAATGAACGCCTTTTTTTTGGGGGGGGAAACTTAAAATGAGTCGTCACAAATATTTTGAGTATTGACAAAATGGTGCCAAATATTTACATACTTTAAAATCTACTTACAGGGGCACCTGGGTGGCGCAGTCGGTTAAGCGTCCGACTTCAGCCAGGTCACGATCTCGCGGTCCGGGAGTTCGAGCCCCGCGTCGGGCTCTGGGCTGATGGCTCAGAGCCTGGAGCCTGTTTCCGATTCTGTGTCTCCCTCTCTCTCTGCCCCTCCCCCGTTCATGCTCTGTCTCTCTCTGTCCCAAAAATAAATAAACATTGAAAAAAAATTAAAAAAATAAAAAAATAAAAAAAATAAAATCTACTTACATAAGCCAAAAGTGTATGTGAACATTGGCCTATAATACACATTAATAGAATTTGTGGAAGTATGTGCCAGAATTAATATACGTATGAGAATACACACACACACACTTACGGAAGCATATTTCAAGGAAATAAGTGAAATAACATGAGGAATTAATTGTAGGTATATATCACACAATCTATGTGCCTATATTCCAAAATATTATGCAGTCAGCTATGGATGGAACTGTTTACCAAAGGAAAGCTAAAAGAATGTTAATCTGGAGGGTAATTTAAGCTTCAGCCCAAACAATTGGCTTTATGATTAAATATTACTGCAAGATAACTGACAAAAAATATCTTGCAACCTTGAAGCTGGCAACAAGGGAGTTAATGCCAACACATCATGGAAATACAGACCTACTTTTATTCTGACACGCTATTTTTTTTTTTCCAAAATCAGAAGTGGGGTTAGAAAAATAACTGTCCATGGTGATCATGTTCTATCAAGCATAATTACAAACACCCTGGCTTATAGATGAGGAAACTGGAGCTAGAAGGTATTAAAGAATCTACTCGAGATCACACAGATTTGAGTGAAAATCACATTTCACATCCTGGCATTTCACATAACAGCATTCAGTGTTATGTCTGTGATAATAAAATTTACTTCTCAAGTAATAATTCACTTCAGAGCCAATCACAGTACTATGGTGGTTCCCAGTATTTAAGAATAAGCTTTAATGAAAGCTATAGCTAAATATTAATTATATTTAAAATAAAAAAAACACACAGGCATACCCTCTAATGTAGTAATTTCAGTTTTGAGAATTTATCTCAAAAAAAATCTTTATATGTCAACAAAGACACAAACAACAATCAAACTGTTCATGTTTCTTTTTTTTTCTATTATGAAAATGGTAAAAGAAATATCCAAACATAACAGACTGTTGAAGAACTTTCACTAAATCCAAGTAACAAAATAACATGCAGCACTGACGTAATAATTACTGGCATAGACGGCCAACATATGATTGACTACAAAATCAGAAATAATTTTTGAGTAGACTTATAATTTTCTACATGACATTTATAACTTTTACATGACATTACATACATAGCAAAACCATTGTTCCTTAACGTTGTTACCTTAGGATTTGTTACGCAAGTTAAAAATCGTCTTTCCATATCCTAGAGACATAACTGTTGCAAAAAATTAGCAATTTTATTCTAGAGTTGTTAATAGCAAGTTGATTCCAAATAAAATGAACTGAAAGGACCAAGCTCCAGAAACAGGAAAAAGCAAAGAACTTTATCACCATGTAATTACATTTTTACTCTAGATTTTTCACAAATCAGTATGTCCAACATTTAAATATTAAGGAGAGCATTAGGCATATAATCTTATTTGTACACAATTAATACCAAATCTGATTTGGGGGTACATTCTCTTTCAAAGATACTTTGTAACTCATATTTCTTTCTGTTTGTTTTTCTCTGAAAAAAAAAATCATTAAAATAATTTGTTTCCTTTGGACCACTGTTATTTGCACACTTTTATTTAAATGTATCAACAAGAGAGGTTTTTGTTAAGTACTACAATTTCAAATTTTAAAGCAAATTTGAAAATTACATATATTACAAATTTCAATATTGGTTTCAATGCACACACAGGATATATAAAATATATATAAATAAAAAATAAAGTTACAAATGATCTATATAGAGATTATCAGAATGGCGATTTGGACACAAATCTTACCAAAATCAGTACCAAGAATTTGAAAACTCAAGACTATTATTAATGTTGTTTCTGCACTTAATTATTTCTAGGTTATTTTCTCTCAAAATTTTTAGGATTTCCAAATACTGAGATTTCTATTTTTTATATTGTTTGGACTAGGTCATCACACAAACTTTTCATTTAACTGAAATTTGTTTTTCAATATTAAACCTTTAAATTTTTATTTTACTCAAATCAATTATTGTTAGCTGTTTTAAAGGCAAAAATCTTAAAAAGTGTAATATGTTCCCCAGTTTATAACTAAGGAACATCATTTTATTTAAAAAATTATTTCTAGGTTTCTAGAAGATGAAGACTACAGACAGCAAAGAAATACCATTGGCCCATAATTATATTAAAATTAATAAATGTATAAATTAATCCATAGTTACCAATATAAATTTTAAAGAAATGAAGAGCAAATTAGATTCACATAATTAACTTCAGAAAAAATACATTTTAAGGCTGTTAATACTTTCAATCTTTTTAACGTATTTTTGAATCAAAGTAAAATGAAGGTGACCGTAATTAAAACATTATCAACTATGCTTTGAATTTAATAAGCAAAACATTAAGTTGTATGTAAAAGTTTTGTGAAATTTGTCAATAAGGAACTTCACAATGATAAACAGATCTCAGATCTGTATTTTAGCAAAGACCTTCAGTATAAATAATGATACATATAAAACGTGAATTTAGTATTTTTTAAACTTCTTATCTACATGTACCATACATAAGAATGCAAGGTATTTTATCACACTTATTTTGACTATAGAACAAACTTATTTTACATAAGAAATCTCTATATACAATACAATATTAAAATAAAATAACAAATCCATAAAACAACAAGAAAATAAATTATGATACATCCTATCACAAAACAAATATTCTGCAGTTGTTAAGCTCCTGGATTGTCTGGTACCTATTTAAATATATTCATATTATTAAATTATATTATATTATATCAGCATACTGTTTTGTTTTTAATTTGATAAGAACAGATCAAAGATAGGAGGATCCTAATATTTATAGAGCATTTAATTTGATATCTATCCCTTACATACTGTTTATCAAGCTAATGGATACTCTCTAAATTTGCATAAATACTCTTCAGGAAAGAAGCTTAAGGATGGAAAGTACGTTGGCATATTTATTTTTCAATAATATAACCACTTAACTTTTAAAATCTGTGTTCAATAGGATACCATTATCCTTTCAGAATATTCTACTCTAGTGATAGTACCTACTAATTAACAAAGAAAATTAGAACACACACACACACACATACACGGAGGCTCATTTATCATTTCCAGTTGTCAAATTTCCTGAAAAATGGGTGTGTTTGTTTATGCTGCTGTTAATTTTGTATATAATCACAGCTTAAACCTAGAAGAATTTATCTTCCAAATAATAGAATTAATCCCTGAAAACAGCATCAACAACTTCTACTTGGTTTCAATGTGAGTATTCAAAACCAGGCCATGCTGATTTTACCATTAACTGCCAAAATACTTTTCATTTGTGAAAGGTAATGTGAATAAACTTCTGCCTTAATTCACACTTAATGAATAACTATTATAAAGCAAAAAATATTAAGGACTGATATAATCTACTAATGAATTGATATTTGTAATCCTAACTAGTTCTCATTAAATAGATCTACACTTAAAAAATGTAAAAACTAAGTGTATTTAACAAAATCATTCTGTAAACTGAAGAGCAAACAGCTAAGGTTGTAAACAGGTGTCCTGACCCACCTTGCTCTCAACCTCATGAAACTGCAGCTGGGGAATGGATATTTTTCCCTTTTCACCTGCCCCAGGGAACCAGTTCAGTGAATTTTATAGACTCGGAACATTTTTTCAGATTGCTTATTTTGCGTGAGAATGTTCTAAATCTGATGTTAGCGTCAAATATCACTGACATACAATAATGGCGATCAATATTTATTATAAAAGTCCACTAAAAGACCAGCTGGTACGTTACTAAATATGGAGAGTTGAACAGAAGTGTAATATGATTTATATTCTTACCAAAATCACTAGCAAAGCAATAATAATGCAGATTTTTCAAGTATGTAAATACTAATATCAATTTGAAGGATTTTTTTTTTAACATTTAATTCAGTCTTCGAATTTGCCAAAAGTATTATAGCTGCCTTCAGGTGTAGACCAAGTCTGAGAATTGATCAAATATTTCAAAACCTTTAAGACGTTCATATAGGAAATAAAAAGCAATCATTTGGGGCATGGAGGCATTGTAAAACAATCAAAATCAGAAAACGTATTTGTATGGAAATGTAAATACCAGACAACTGTTTTCTTCTGATAATATCAGGTAGTGAATTCTTTCATGATTATGCCTTTCATCTTTTAATTACGCCTCTCTCTAGCCCTTCAAATCTCCTACCTCTTGAAAAAAATAACTAGAAAGGTATGCTAGTTGTAATAATTCGTAAATGATTCTGCTAAATCCTTAGGTTTTCACCGATTTGATACCAATTTTTGATCCACCCACCTTTTTCAGTAAAACTTCTAAATACAGGTCCTACAAAAACACGGGAGATGGTTTTCTACCATTACAGAGACATATCTGCATTTGTCTTATCCAACAGTTTTAACCTTTAAATAACTTATAAATCTTCTATACAATATGCTGTATTTAAGAGATCTCAAGTTTTATGGTAGTTGAATGAAGAGTAGGGTGGCTGACCCAATCATAGATCTTTGACCGAATATTTCTAAAGTTCTAAAGCCATATGGCAGAACCATTAATGTGCCCTATGCAATCACATCCAGAAAATCATCTGAAGTTAAAAAAAAAAAAAAAAAAAAAAGGCTTTGGATAATCAAAGAAAAGGCTTTTGGATAGTCTATCCCTAATTTTCAATATTGTAAGAGAAATCTTACACTCAATGTTAGAAAAACAAGTGTTGACTGAAATGAAAGGAGCTTCTTAAATATAAAGGCATCTGCACCCAATACATCATTAATACATAAAGATTAAATGAGAGAGGAATAGTCAAAGTTGGGAATATCATTTGAAATACATTTTGAGGTCCCCTTTATTTCTGCTAAGACTTTATATTTCAAGGTAAATTTATAACACCTATATTCATTGAGAGTAATTCTTATTTTCTTATAACAGAATTGTTTTCTTAGATGGACTGCCTAAAACTCTTTCTTGTAATTTAGAATGGTGCCCCCCCCATAAAACCCAGATTCAAATATATATGCATTTTCTAGAAATTATAAGTGAAAGTCATATTCAATCATCCTTTACATTACAAGTGAAGTCAAACAGGCTGGTGACAAGATAGAAATTAAAGCATAAAAAGGTTTCATCTTGTGTTTGATCTTCACCGACTGATAAACCTATTTTATCTCTTAGAAGATAAGTTAATGAAGAAAAAAAAAAAAAACAATACTCACAGCTTCTTCATAAACTCTCAATCCCTCTATATCTTTTTGAAAAGCTTAATTTAGTCGAAGCACATATAAGTCGAAACTTAATAACTGTATTTTATACTGTCGGAAGAAAACCACTTAATATAGCTACAAGAAAAAGAAGTCCTGAAGAAATGGAATGAAGGTATAAATGTACAGAAAGTGGATTAAAATACCGTAATAACCAGTATAACCACTTGGTGATTGTCAACCTTCAACTATTACCATAAAACTTAAGTTAAATATAGGCACGTTATTCAGGAGACTCTTGTAAAGAACCTAATATTGATCCTATGGTTTTTAAAATAAGAATTTAAAAGTTAGTGATTAAAGCATTTCCCCAAATCTTGCAATATACCACACTACCACTGTCATTATCGAGAGTCAGAAGGCTGTCTATCCAGCCAATATTTCCCCCGTTAAACTTGAACTCAACTTCCGTAGTGTGTTACATGATCCTGCCAGCCAGATAAACTTAAGAGGCTCACTAATGTATAGAGTCTTGAGCACTTTTTTAAAGTTCTAAAATACAATTTATCTATTTATTAATATACAGACCTGCCTATCTACATATGAATATATATAGAGAGAGATGGAGTATACGGAAAAAAAACATAAATACACTTGGTTTTCTTTGCAAATATATATATCACATAAGCAATTGCCATACTATAAACACTTCTAACCTATTTTGCTAAATTAACATTGTTGTTCCTAGCTGACTTTAAATTATAAGAGTTAACGTGCTCAAGGAATTTTATATGTTTAACAGTAATAAGAAATTAGTAAATCTCTGGTTCTTATATTTTTAAACATTTAAACATGACATAAAACTGTCAGCATTTGATACTGAAATCCTTTTGTTTTTGCATGTGTGAAGGGGTATGGAATGCGATGTTTTTTAAATGCACAATAATTTAATCTGTGTGGCAATAGGCAGAATAAAATCAGTTCCTTCAGAAGGTAATGTTATTATTTTACAACATGGGGAGTTCCAAACCTTCCTTAATATTATGTGAATGCAAAGGAAATGTAGTTTTAGAATGCACAATTAAGTACTTTTCTAAAGACGTTACCTGATGATTTAGAAAATAATGACATATATGTTATAAACATGAGTACTCAACATAAAGCATGTTTAGATCAAATGATTCTTGGTACTATCTTTTCCAACAGCATCCCATCTGTCTCAAACATCCTTAAAATGTTTGGTACAGAATTGTAATTTTAAATTGCTAAATAATGATATTAAAATAAGACCTAACTTGATTCTTCCAGACTAGTTAAGCATAGTTCTATGCCACAGTAAAATCGACAGCAAATTACAGTGAAAAAGCAGAGAAAGAAGATAGGCAGCTCCAAGACCCAGCTCTTTTCTGAAACTGTGCAACTAATCCCTGAATTTCGGTATGCCTTTGCTGGTTTGTCTGTAAAATGGGCAGCCTATTTTTCTCTCTTAGCTTCAAAGTTCATTGTCAGATACATGACTGGCTGTAAAGTTTTTGACTTCATGTGGGAAGGCAGATTAACTCCCCACATCATTATTGTTGCCATAATTACCAATGTACAGATACAGGCTGCTTTGGAAGATTTCTGCCTTTCCACCTGAATGTGTGCTTAATGTGCTCAAGGAACAGCAGTTCCAAAATTCAGTCCTGCATTATTGGGAAGGCCAATGAGCACTTCACCAGGATTCCTAAAAAGTTTTACCAACTTTTTCCCTTCAATTTCAGCTGCAGTAAATTACTCCAAGAAATAAGTATTTCCCCCATCTTCGTTGTAAACCATAAACCCAGTTTCATCCGAACTATTAAAAAGTAATCAAACTGATGTTTACTCACTTTTAAGTACAAGTTCATATAGTCTTTTGAACTATAACACAACAGTCAGACTTTCATTATGGCAGAATGCATGGTTTCCATAGGAGCAACCGACGTTTCTGACATAAAGAAATACTCATACTCTAATCTGACCAAGGGACTATTTTTAAAAAATGCTTTATGGAAGCAAAAGGCTTAAAGAATTGAGGTCTACAGATATACTCCCACTATATTTCAGTTGGCACGAATCTTTTTTTTTTTCTTTCATTTAGGACAGAAAATCCAGTATCTCTCCTAAAATTAGAGCTCCATATACTTTTTTTTTTTTTTTTGGCATCCTCGTGATTGAATCGGGATAAATGAGTGCTCCATAGGTTCTAGTACAGTTTTCCACTGCTCCATCTGCTGGATGTGCCTACACCTCCTGCACCAAGTGGTAACCTCTAAAAAGTAATATGAACTAATTCAGCAGGTGGCTTCTAAAGGCTCAAGCACGTTGCTTGAGAAACTTACTGTGACTTTTTAATTCTTGTTTCACTGAGAGTTCTTACCTCACTGTAAAATAATAATGGCAATAACCATAAATAGGAATCCACAGTCGTCGCTGAAACACTAAGGCCGAGAAGATACGCTTCACAGTAGTTGACCGAATACAAACAAGAAGGAACCAGGCTCCTCCTTAGCAGGTTTGCGCCCTGCTCCAACCCTACCGATTTTGACATTTATCCTCGAGGTCCTACAGCCGTTCACCCAAATCTGGACGTGACAACGACATGCACAAAAGTTTTAAGAAGATCTGTAAAACCCGTCTATCAGACAAGCATCTAAATCCCACCAAAGAAAATCATGCGTCTCCAGACTGTGATTTACCGAGCGGTTAAGGGGCCCGTAGCTCTGTCCACCGCAGCATCTTTGCAGGCAGCTCGAGTGTCGCGCTCTCCGACCAGGCAGCCGCACTCTCCCCTCCAGCGCCTGGTCACAGACGGGACACGATGCAGCTGCCGCCACCGGCCAGGCCGCTGTCCCCGCCGCCGCCGCCGCCGCCGCCGCCGCTTAAAACCGTGTCCGCTGCTGCAAAGAAAGGGTTACTCCTCTCTTGGAGTCTAGTGGCTGCAAACTTCCCCTGCGCTGTTACATCTACCTTTTTATCTGCAAACTTGTACGTCCTTCGGCGCGGAAGGGCCAAGCAAAACCGCTACAAGCATCCCAGGGAACATCGTAATAAAGGACACCCCCGGAAGGTAAGACCTGCGACTCGGTTCGGAAACGCGATTTTAAGCCAGACGGGAGACACCGCTTCCAGCGGATGCCCCGCGCACCCCCCGCGGCTCCCTCCGGCGCGCGGCGCCCACGCCGCCTGCTAGGGCGGCCGCAGCGGCCACGGGCAAGTGCGCGGTGCAGGTAAAGTTTGACAAACGATGACCCCTCCTGCAAAGGGAAGCGGCCAGGCAGCCCCCAAATACTCGCGGGGGCGCGGGGGGCGGGGGTGTGAGGGTGGGAGCCGTGCGGGAGAGTGCCACGTACCTTTCCGCGGGCGCCAGGCGCGGAGGCTGAGCAGAGAGCGTCGCTGGAGCTGGCGGGGCGCGGGTCCAGCCCTGGCCGCGGGCTCCCTCCCGGGGCGAGCGCAGCCGCCGCCGCCGCCGCCGCCGCCGCCGCCGCGCCTGGGCGCAGGGCCGAGCGGCCGCCGCCGCCGCGCCAAGGGCGCCGGGCAACGCCGGGCAACGCCAGTCACTTGGCCCAGAGAAGTTGGGCAGCCCGGTCCGCGGCCTCGGCAGCCGGCGAGAGCAACACGTTTAGTTTGAACTTTCCAGCTCCAGTCCCAGCAAATACACACGCACGCACACACATGCGCGCGCGCGGAGGACCTCTCAGAGGCGAGCGAACAGGCACCGGCGGCTCTCTGGCCGCGTCTCTCTCTCTCCCTCGCTCTTATTGGCGCGGAGGTTATTGTTTTATTTATTTATTTCCTCCTCCTCCTCGCTCCGGCCCCCTCCCCGCGCCTCCCGCCCTCTCCTCCGCCTCCGCCTGCCCCTCCCCCAATCTGCGTGGCCGGCCGCGGTCGCTCCAGCTGCAGCGTGGCGGGGCTGCGCGCGCGGCTGGCGGAGGCTGCGGCGGGCCCGGTGGGTGCGCGCCCGGCGGGGGCGCGGGGGGCCGCGGAACGGGGCGGGGCCCGGGGCGGGAGAGGACGCCGGGGCGGCCTGCGGGGGGCTGTTTGGGGGCGGGGGGGCGGACGAGAGCCAGTGGAGGCGAGGACAGGACGCCCCCCCCCCCGGCCGCCGGGACCGTGCGGCGCGCGGCGACGGAGAAGCGGGCGAATCCTGCGCGGCGACCTCCCCGCCCGGCCCGGGAGCCGTGCGAGGGGCGGCAGCCTCGGCGATCCCCGACCGGGCTGCAGGCTGCGCCCCGCGGGCAGGAAGGCTGCGCCCGCTCCTCGCCACCCTTCCCTCCCCTCCCTGAAGCCTGGCCAGACCCCTCGGGGACGCTCAGAGGCGCACCGCCGCTGTCTACCCGGGGAAGACGCGACTTTGCTGTTTTTGTCTTTTGGGGTTTTTTAATGGTGGCTGAAGCGCTACGCAGTTAGGCTTCCCCCGCTCCCCAGCCTCCCTGTCCCCCGACGCTCGGGAAAGGCGCGTTCGGCCCGGGTGCAGCACCGGGCGCCGCGACCGGGCGGGCTCAACCCTGGTAGGAAATGAAGTGGGTGTCTCCAGACCACAGCCTCCGGGCACCGCTGGGGGAAGCCTGCGTGGTGCTCCAAATCCACCTGCAAGCCCCGGGGCGCCAGGGTCTTTGCTGCCATCGCTCGCCCCAAAATGAGCTCTCAAGCGTCACCTGACCGCTGGTGCCACCGTCTTTCCGGGCCAGTCTGCCTGGTTCCCAGACCTGCAGGAGAGATGACCTTAAAGCCGGCCGCCCTCCCTCACCCCATTCAACCCGAGAGCTGGGCTGGAAAGAGCCCGCTTCTGATTCAGTGAAATCGCTGGGCCACTTCACTTGCGTCTTCCCGACCCTACTTCGGAGAAGCTTCTCCAACGCAAACCCCTTCCAGGCGTCCCATTCGGTAAACCTTTTTGTTTGCTTATTTATTTATTTTTATTTTTATTGACTTATTTTTTTTAATTTAAGGGTTCACGATTTCAATCATGGAAAGGGGACAAAAATAAAAAGGAAATAATTCTAGAGATACATAAATCGACACGGCCAGTGAAGTACATACACTCTATCCCAAAGGCTACAATGCAAATCTCGCCACTTGGATTTGCAAACAGGGTTCCTGTCTTAAGCGATGTGTCCTCCAAAGTCCTAACAGTGTTGGGCTATTTTTTGACTGGGACTCCAGGTATAGAAACACGATGACACTACAGTACTTGCCATGATCTCTTATGTGTGCACTTATTTTTTAAATCACTATTATTATTATTATTATTATTGTTGTTTTATTTATTTTCTGGCCAAAAACACCTTCCAATTTCTCTGAAATGTATATGTTAGATACCCATCCCTTAATGTTTTAGATCTTAGCAAGTCCCTCTTAAAGGTACAAGTACTCTTTAAAGACCTGACATTTAACATATCTACTTTACCTTTTCATTGACAGCCCCGGAGTGAGTCCCCCCAGAGGACAAGGAACAGGGGAGGTTCTGAAATGGGAGAAGGTGGGGAAAAAAACCCCAGGCTTCCAGCCTGTTGTTGCTCCATCTGTAATGCACACTTGTCATTTCAAGGAGGATAAAAAAGCAATGTCAATATATACATATCCAACTCTTCCCTTGTTCTGGAAGCACCATCTTACAACTGAGAAAAAGGGCCACCCATTGTTGAATCTAAGACCCTTCTACTGAATGGAAGGAAGAATCCTGAGATAATCCCTAAAAGCAGAAAAGTGGCTCACTGGTCAGCTGAGCGGTAGTCATGAGGGTCTGTGGGTTTCTGATGACATCTGTGCCATTAAGGTAGTTAAGATTTTTACTCAGATCTTGAATGGACCACATATAATTTAAACCCAGGATTTGGAAGCATTTGTATTTCTCCCTCGCTCCAGAGGTAGCCAGCTTCAAATATGGGGAACACTTATTAATACTTCAGTTGAGCTCTGCATACAACTTCTTCTGGATATAGATGTCTTTTTTTTTTTTTTTTTTTTTTTTTTTACCATTGTCTGAACAACAATTAGAATGGCATTCATCCAGGGAATAAAACTGTTCCTCTCCTTACCCTTTCCACATAAACTTGTCCCCAGTATGCTCCTAGTCTCTGATGTCCACAAGTAGAAATGTCCACTGCGAGCTGTTGTCCAAACTATGATGACCATGTTCACGATCAACACAAAACACACACTTGGTGCCAAGAAAGGTAGTGACTCTAGATGAAACAAATATCATAGTCCAAGATTCTGGATGGAGAAAAGAGTAAGCCAGAAATTGATATTCATCATCACAGTAAATTACTGAATTTGTAAAATGTCTATTTTCTGTGAACTTCATCTGTTTCAAAGACTGTGTTTATGTTCGTACCCGCAGCATAAGACATGATTCGTAGGAATTAAAAAATACACGTGGGGTGAAAAAGTTACAAGAACATAGAAGTGGTGGGTAGCCTTTTTTATCTGTTACGGGTCACTGAATCAGAGGAAAATAATTATTTGTAAATAAGTATATAAATGTTATGTAAATTCTACACGGAGATAAGCAAATAACAATGTTTTAAGAGATATTTTGAGAAATTCCAAAAGAAAATCCACTGCTTTATATTAAATATAAAAAATATATGTAACTATTGGATTAGTTAAATTTATTTTAAACTGTTCTTCAGTATCTTATTGTGAGCTAGGAAAATAAAAGGAAATGGAAAGGATGAAAAGGGAAAAGGGAGATGAAAGATCCAACAACAAGAGAGGAAGCCAATGAGGTGGGAAGGGGTGTCATGGTAAGAAGCAGGGAGGGAACAGAGAGGGAAATGGCTCAGAATCCCTTCGTTTCTGGGCACAGCATCAACAATCCTCAGAAAACCCATTCTCACATCTCTGCTTAAAATCCGGAGTTTATGGGAGTTTGCTTAGACCGTGGGTTGCTTGTGTCATCAATGATAAAACTGCATCAAACAAGAGAGTGAAAACAGACCAATCGTCCTCACCTCACCATCAAGGTACTCACTTTTCTCATGTTTTCATAAAAGGTCACTGAGCCATAACTCTTATGTGGTGAAAAAAAACTCTAGTCCAAATTGGTTTTTAACTTGTGAATGCACATTGGCAAGTCAAACACCACCACCCCTTTTCCAGAATTTCTGCTCATAATTTGCAACCAATAATTGTGTGTGTGTGTGTGTGTGTGTGTGTGTGTGTGTGTGAGAGAGAGAGAGACAGAGACAGAGAGAGAGAGAACCTGTGTATATGCATACACATTATCAACATCTAGCCTGACTCACTGTAATATGGGATCATCCAGGTTACAGATAGATAATCTGAAGTTCAAATCTAAAAGAGATTATTTCGTGGTTAAAGAAAAAAAAAGGCATTGTGATTTGGAGTACTCAGGGCTAATACTAAACTATTCGCATGTTTCAAAATGAGTCCCAAAAATCACTAAAGAATGCATTCCTAATACTTAGCATATTACATATCTCGCTTCTCAAATTCTTCAGCATTTATCATTTTTGTTAATCTTAAAAAAGTCTAAAACTATAGACTCCTCTCTGACACATATTTGCACATTACAAGGAAGATTCTCTAGCCAGTCATCCAGGATTACATTTCCTACGCTCACCTCAATTGTCGAAGTTGAGAAGTCCTGTTCCCCAAGTTCCCCCCACCCCCCCCATCTCAGTCATTTTTCCTACTTCTGGCATCTTTAATTACTACATTCAGGACGATATTAGAGCAAAGATCAGGGAGTCTTTGGACAAGGTCTTCAATTATCTCAAGTGGGGAAAAAGAAGGGCAGTAGATTAGCTGTTAGCAAACTTAAGGTTATAGAAATTCTGGGCAATAAGAAACTTAATCTGTCAGATAGGCCAGTGCCATTTCTCTTTATCTGTGTGAAAATAAATAGAAACTGTGTGCCAAGTGTGACTGTACTTAATCCTGTGGATATGAGCGTGTGAATATAGTCGTCCTTAGAGTCAAGGTGTCCAGCCACAAGCCTCAACCTCATCAATCTCTTTCTTCCTTTCTTCCTATCTTCCTATCTCACAAACTGGCCTCCTTTAATTCTTCCTTATTGAGTTTCTTCCTTCCTCTTCAGGACCCTTGCAAAGACTGTCCCCTCTGTCTGGAGCATACCCATTTATTTCCCCCAACCACCCACCTAAGCTGATGCTTTTTCATCTTTCAGCTCCACAGGAAGTCATAAGCCATGGATGACAGACACTCCCTCGATTGATTCTGGACCTCCTTGATTTGTTCTCATGAGACCCCCCCCTACTTTTTCAGCAGAGGACGCAGGACAGCTTGGCATTTCATACACCTGAGATATTTAATGGACACATTTTCGCAGGCTTTGCACTATAAATTCCACAAGAGGAATTTATCTTCAGCTCTTAGCACGGTGCTAGTCACAACCAAGTACATACCTATTAAATGACTGCATGAAAGAAAAATAGATACAATTCAGGAAAGCCATTGTCTGGGCCTTGGAGAGCTGTACAACCGGGACACGATAGAATAAAAAAAGATAAAGGACTTATTTTACCCTGTTTACATCACTGTTATGGAAATCTCTGATATTTTTCAAAACTCCTACCATACCTTCAAGGATAAAATACATCATTCCATAGAAACCATATTTTGAGGCAAGTACATTTTTGAAAATAATTAACAAAAATGAAATAGAGAATCATAAAGAAAGGAGATCAAATTATAGCATTTTGACATTCTAAATGAATCAATCCTTCATCTTGGTCAATTCTGTGAGATATTTTCCTCATTTATGCTTTGATTGTTTTGTCTTATTAATAAAAATATTCAACTATGTTCTAAGTTAGTTTTAGTGTGTTCTGTACAAAGCTGGGAATGCCTTGGGGAAAATTTATATTACTGTTAATACAGAGTATATGAGTAAGGAATAATAGACTAATTTAAATGAAATTTGTAAAATACAATGATTTATTATGAGATGACAATTATACTGCCACAGCACTTATTAAAAAAGGAAAAATTAATATGAGCCTTCTGATTTCAGAAGGGTCCGTGAATGTGACAGAATATGAAAAGTACCTGTTAAGATCAGAAATTTTGAGAGAGGACAGTAGAAAAATGGGCAGTTAGGATGAAGTTATAATGCAAAAGATCCAGGTTCACAATAAAGGGTGTGTGAACATATTCCCCCAGTAAGAAGACAAAGTTTATGCTCTAAATTTCCACTTGTATTTAACATCTGCATTTTATGATCTCATTTGCTTGTTTTGTTTTATTTATCTACTTATTTTGAGACAGAGACAGAGAGAGAGTGCATGTGTAAGATCAAGCAGGGGAGGGACAGAGAGAGAACCTCAAACAGGTTCCGCTTGGTCAGTGCATCGCTTGACTCACAGCTCCATCCCATGAACCATGAGATCATGACCTGAGCCAAAATCAAAAGTCAGATCATTAAGAGACTGAGCCCCCCAGGCGCCTCTGATTTGTTTTGAATGTCATCATTGCATTTGGCATGAAACAGAAGTGAAAATCTGAAATTTGAAGCATTTATGATATTCTTGATTTTACAATTCAGGGAGTTAATGCTATTTTTTTTCATGGAACACACCTAAAAAGTCCTGTATACGTAAATATGATTTACAAATGGATACATTCATGAGTTTTTAATGTAAATGAAGGGATTGTATGCTTTGAAAAGTAATTTAGTTTTTCTTTTTGATAGGGAGTTCCACAAATGCATTTGAAATACTTTATTTTTTCAAAATATTATTTAAACATTATTTCCCTTATATGTAATGACATATTTTGCTTTAGTTTTTTTTTTTTTTTCATTTTTACCGAAAAGTGGAGCCCATCTCAAAATGTTCTCTCATTGATAGAAGGATCCATCAGGCTAACATTAACCATGCCGAGAGCCAGCTAATGTCTTTTCAAAAGGTAAAATACCTCACAGCTTTTGGGAGAACTTTTTCAAATATGACTTTTAATATTTTGCCCTACCAAAATTATCTTTAAGACTAAACATTTGTGGGGCACCTGGGTGGCTCAGTCGGTTAAGCGTCCAACTTGGGCGCAGGTCAGGATCTCATAGTTTGTGAGTTCAAGCCCTGTGTTGGGTTCTGTGCTGACAGCTCAGAGCCTCGAGCCTGCTTTGGAATCTGTGCCTCCCTATCTCTCTGCTCCTCTTCTGCTTGTTTGCTCTCTCTCTAAGAAATAAACATTACATTTTTTTTAAAGAGTAAAATTTTGAAAGCTGTGAACGAGAAGGGAATAGAGGGATCAAAACTCAGTAAAAAACTGAGTATCAGGGGCGCCTGGGTGGCGCAGTCGGTTAAGCGTCCGACTTCAGCCAGGTCACGATCTCGCGGTCCGGGAGTTCGAGCCCCGCGTCAGGCTCTGGGCTGATGGCTCGGAGCCTGGAGCCTGTTTCCGATTCTGTGTCTCCCTCTCTCTCTCTGACCCTCCCCCGTTCATGCTCTGTCTCTCTCTGTCCCAAAAATAAATAAACGTTGAAAAGAAAAAAAAAAAAAAAAAGAAATCTTATTAAAAAAAAACTGAGTATCACAAGGGGATCCATGTTGCCCAGGGCCCACCATAGATTTTTCAACCAGTAACTAAAATACATATTAACCTATCCGACAAGAGAATACATGAGAAGTTTCAGGGAAAGAGAAGCAGACAAGGAAATTTTATTGTATACTCTGTGAAGAAAACTAACACTGAAATAACGCTATCTATCTGGGGCTGGAACGAGAATGAGGCCAGTGAACCTCCCTCCTCAGGTGCACGCACAGAGTGGGGTGAGGTGAGGGAAACACCAATACTGGATGTAAGTAATATTTAAATACTGTATTTTTAAAGTTGTAGTGAAATATATGTAAAATAATATGATTTAAATGATTTTAAGTGTACTATTCATTCAGGGGCATTAGGTTATGCGATTGTTGTTATGCAATCATCACCACCACCCATCTCCAAATATTTTTAATCTCCCCAAACCAAAAACTCTGTACCCATTGAACATTGATTCTCCAACCACCCCACTCCTCAGCCCCTGGCAACCATGACATCGCTCTGTCCCTATGAATGTGACCACTCTAGAAAACCCGTAAGTAGAAACATACATAAGTGGAATCCTTCTGTGATTGGCTTGTTTCTCTTAGCAGACAGTCTTCATTGTTCACCCATGTTGTAGCATGTGTTAGAATTTCCATACTTTTTCAGGCTGCATAGATTTCTGTTGTATGCATAGATCACATTTCATTTATCCATCCATCTCACCGTGGACACTGGTTATGGAAATGGATGTACAAATGTCAGTTCAAGTACCCACTTTCAGTTTTGGGGGATATATACCCAGAGATGGAATTATTTATACTAATTCTGTGTTTAACTTTTTTAAGAAAATGTCATGCTGTTTTCCACAACAGCTGCACCATTTTGCATCCCCATCAGTGGCGTATGAGTTCCAATCTATCCACACCCTGTTCAACACATTTTGTTTCCTGTCTGCCCTTCCTTCCTTCCTTCCTTCCCTCCCTCCCTTCCTTCCATCTTTCCTTCCTTCTTTCCTTCCTTCCTTCCTTCCTTCCTTCCTTCCTTCCATAATAGCCATCCTAATGGCTGTGAAACAGTATCTCATTGTGATTTGGGGTTTGCATCTCCCTAATTATGACTGAGGTTGAGCATCTTTTCATGTGCTTATTGATCATTTGTGTATCTTCTTTGAAGAAATGCCTTTGCTCATTTTTAAAATTAGGCTGTTTGGGGGCGCCTGGGTGGCGCAGTCGGTTAAGCGTCCGACTTCAGCCAGGTCACGATCTCGCGGTCCGTGAGTTCGAGCCCCGCGTCAGGGTCTGGGCTGATGGCTCGGAGCCTGGAGCCTGTTTCCGATTCTGTGTCTCCCTCTCTCTCTGCCCCTCCCCTGTTCATGCTCTGTCTCTCTCTGTCCCAAAAATAAATGAACGTTGAAAAAAAAAAAATTAAAAAAAAAAAAATTAGGCTGTTTGTTTTCTTTTTGCCTTGTGGGAGTTCTTTATATATTCTTGATATTAAACCCTTACAGATACATGATTTTCAAACATTTTCTGTCATTCTGTGTGTTATCTTTTCATTCAGTGTCCTGAGATGCACAAAAGTTTTAATTCTGATGTACTCCAGTTTATCTACTTTTCTTTTAAATGCAATATATACTTTTTTTTTAGACTCTTAACAAATATTTATTGAATGGATGAAAGAATTCAGGTAATTTATGGTTACACACTTATTACACATAATGCTGCAATAGACATTATTGTAGTTAAATTTTCATATACAACTTTCAAATTTTTTCGTAGGATGAACTTCCTATGATTGGGGTTTCTGGGTCAAAGGAATTATATACTTTTTAAAAATGTTAACTAATTCAAAACCATAATGAGCAAAATATCCAAATTTAAAATATATACAGGTCAGTATCACTAGTGTTTTCTTTGCCTCAGGTTCCAATATGGCTCCTTACCGCATTACTCTGTGTATTTTCTACACTATGCATTGTGAAACATAAGAAATCTTATGGGTTCAAATACTACCGTTAACACAAGTACATAAATTATGTAAAAAAGATTCTATAGGAAGGGTTCTACACTGTAACACAAATAGTACCAGTTTAATGTAAGTTGACAATTCCCTTCATTTGGGTTCTCTGTATTTTCAGAATAAGATAAGATATAAAATTCAGGTCTATATTTTTAGCTTGGTCACTTTTCTTCCTTCCTTCCTTCTTCCATTCCTTCTTCCTTCCTTCCTTCTTTCCTTCCTTCCTCCCTTCCTTCTTTCCTTCCTTCCTTCCTTCTCTGTACAAATGTGATTATTCTTATTAGTTAGAAAATGGTCTTATTTATTGGTGGGAATCACAACTGGAACACTACCTCAGGGGAGTTACCGCAGGAGGAGATGCCCTAGAGAGCAGGCAGCAAAGTCTGTAAAAAACTATTTTGTGCATGCTGTTGTGCCTAACCCTTTCTGTCGCCGAAAGAGGCCATATTTTCATATTAATCAAGAGACTGCGAATCTTCTTAAAGCTCATGGAAAGTTTGGGATATTAATAGATTTAATAGATTTCTTTCTAAACGTCAGCATATGGCACTCTAAAGATTCCTTTTGTCTGAACCACTAGTGACTATACGTAGATTTACCTTGCTGAACAGAGCATACACATTTCTCATTGTTCTACAACTATGTACCTCTACTTTTGTCAAATGAAAACAATAAACCAGATTAATGTAAGTTTGTTTCTTTGTACTGTTTTCCATTGTCAAACACTGAGACCTTCTTTTTTAAATGATTGGATCAATGGTGGACTTTGTTTTGAAGCTTGTATTTAAGAAGGTATTTAAGAAGAGTGCAGTTCATGCTCTTCACATCCTTAGAAATCAGTCCTCAAAGACCACAGCACCACCTGTCAATCCAGCAGACACCACCATGTAACAACAAAGACCATGAAAGTTGCTTGTCAACTACTTTGAGTTGGAGCAGTTTACTTTCTCAATAGATGAGAACAGAGGACTTTTTTTTTTTTTTTTGAACAAAATGAAACTGAGTTTTATAAAGCCATCTGAATCTTTTTAACTGCTTTCTTTTAACACGCACAGTAAAATCTTTCATGTGAATTTCATTAAGCTTCAAGGTCATTTAGGAGAAAATGGTAAGCATATCAATGACAGAAGTGCTTTGCATTCGATGCCTATCAAATAAATATGTGTTAATAATAGACTCTTCCATTCATTTCCTGTTATTGCCAGCAGATTTGGAAAGAGATCATAATATATGAGATATTCTCTCATTCTCTTTTCTAACTAGGAACACATCTACCGCAGAATACATAATGTTATGTCGCTGCGGTTATTTTTACTTTCAGTAAATAATAAGAGAGAGACAGGGTAAATAGTCTATTATTCTCTTAACTGATTTTTCATTGTAACTGAATGTCCAAGATTATCCCATTAATTTTAAGAGAGAAATATATTTATTACCATGATCCAAGATTGGACTTTAAATCACAAAGATATTTTCTAAGTATATTAAAATCACAGAAATCCACAATCTGAACATGTTGTATTTTTGTAATATACATTCACAGTTTTAACTAAGACTAATGTCCCCAGCAGAGAAATATATCTGAAAAGTAAGATATCCTTTTAATATATTTGTATTTTTTAATTCCTGAAATAAATTCACTTGTGTGGGCAAGAATCTAAGTTCTTACTTAATTTTTTTATATATGCTTATCTTGAAAAATTATATTGCAACAATACTTAATTATATGTATAATGCATAGTAATCTTTATGCAAACTGTGTTATACAGACATGTCAAGATACAGAAATTTTTACTAATTGTGAATTTCGGATATGGTGCAACTTATTGGAATTTCAATCATGATCGTGAAAAGAAAAGATTATCTTCAAATTAGTACATAATCAATGTTATCAATAAATTTGTAACTAGTGTGCTATGTGGCTTGTTAATTGTTGTAGCTTACTGATCACTGTGACTTGTACATAAAATTTTGAAAACACATTGCTAGTGGAAGAAAATCTCTGCACCAAAGAAAAAAATCTCTTTAAGTCAAAATAATGAATGATACAAAAAATGTTTTTAGGACTGAGGTGACCTGATATGATATTTCTCAAAGACAAAAGGATAGCTATGGTAAAGTCCTGATTAACTAGAATGCTCCAGAATAGCTGGTACAATTTGTTACATTTTTGATTGAGAGTTTTAATTGGCATAGCTCTTCTTTCAATGATTTATTAATTTCTTACCAATGTATTAGAATAGTTCCACCCTTAGTCAAAAGGATAGTAAACATTCTCAGCAACATGCTTTTTAGCTAAGTTTATTCATTTTTTTGAGCATAAATTGATTTTAGGCTTGACCATTAGAGATTCAAAGTTGAATAATCCTAGCTTACTATCTGTTGGTATCTCACATTTAGACATCCATCGGAAATGTCAAGAGTCAGAACACAATATACAGTGGCCAAAACAGGTGTTACCGAACTTTTAATCTTTGACATTCTGGTAGGTAAAAATCATATTCACTATAATTTAATATTAATTTATTAGAATCTGTTCAATCATTTGCATTTTTTTTTTATTTTTTTTGGGACAGAGAGAGACAGAGCATGAACGGGGGAGGGGCAGAGAGAGAGGGAGACACAGAATCGGAAACAGGCTCCAGGCTCTGAGCCATCAGCCCAGAGCCTGACGCGGGGCTCGAACTCACGGACCGCGAGATCGTGACCTGGCTGAAGTCGGACGCTTAACCGACTGCGCCACCCAGGCGCCCCTAATCATTTGCATTTTTTAAGGTCCATTTGTAGTGTTGAGATTGTGACTCATATTTTCACACCCATTGCCCATTTTTTTTTTAGTTGGGATGTTGTTTTTTTCTTAGTATTGTGTGGAAACTGTTTATATATTCAACTAGGATTATGGTGAGTTCTTTGCCAGATTTTTTATTAAAACAATAGTCAAACTTATTGCTTTAATTTACTGTTTTTAAATATTGTATCATACTTAGAGAAGTTCTCTCTCTTCCAGCATTTTATATGATTTTTCTAAATTTTCTACTCTTCTGTACATTCATTGTTTTTAACATTTAAACATTTAGTTATTATGATATACAGTGTCACTATGGATATAACGTATTCCTTTTTTCCTAGAATTTTCTCAGTGATTTGCAGGTCACTTAAACAATCTTAATTAAAAAAAAAGTGTATTTATTGATTTTGAGGGAGAGTGAGCACAAGCAGAGGAGGTGCAGAGAGAGAAAGAGAGAGGGAGGGAGAGAGAAATTTCCAAGAAGGCTTCGTGCTGTCAGCACAGAGACTGATGTGGGGCTCAAACCCACAAACCATGAGTTCATGACCTGAGCCAAAACCAAGAGATGGACCTTAATTGACTGAGCCACCTAGGAGCCCTGGTCACTTAAACACTCTTAATGAAATTTGTCTTTTTCTGGATTTGTAGTTGATTCAATTGATTTGAATTTCTATTCATATTTATTATTCCCCAGTTTTAATTCCTTTGTCATTATATAATATGATAATTTATTTTACTACCTAAAACAAATACTACTTCTCCTCCAATCCAAATTCCAAGTGGTTCATTTCTCCTGACCTACTAGAAACAAGGCACAACTAGATGAAATGAGGTCTTGGGTATTTTTTTGGATCCCAAGAGAAAGCTGGTTTGCAGTTTTATTCCCTGAGGATTGAGAAACCACATGAAAGACTAAATCAGACATCTCAGCCAAAGCTGGCAATTGGTACATTCTTGGAATCGTTTATAAAGCAGAGACTTTCAAAAGTCCCTGCGGAAGACCAGTATTAGTGCCTTGTGGATGTTGAGCTTCTCTTATTAACAAGAGAACAAGATGATGTGGAACTCACAGACAGATTACTCGTTTGTCTTGAAGCTGAATGTATGCAGAAGCCAGAGACAGACCAGCCTCCTCCAGCTGTCCCAAACATGGATGGACACCTTGCCCACCACACCACATTCTGTCGCCTTTGTGGCTGGTGACCCTAAATGTAAACTCAGATCCACATCTGAACCCCAGTTCCCTGGAAAGCAAAATAGCCACACATCTGAGAGGGTCTCTATTAGTTCACTATTGCTACTATAACAAATTATCACAAATGCAGTGACTTGAAACAATGCAAACTTAGTTATTTTAGAGTTCTTAAAGTCAGAAGTCTGAAAGGGGTCTTGTAGGGCTAAAATCAAGGTGTCAACAGAGCTGCATTCCTTTTGGAAGTCCTGGGGTATCCAGCTGTATTCCAGGAAGCTCACTGCTCTTTCCAGCTTCTTTTTTTTTAATTTTAACTATTTTACTTATTTATGGGAGAGAGAAAGAGACAGAGTATGATTGAGGGAGGGGCAGAAAGAGGGGGGAAACAGAATCCGAAGCAGCAGGCTCTAGGCTCTGAGCTGTCAGCACAGAGCCTGAGGCGGGGCTTGAACCCATGAGCCCTGGGATCATGACCTGAGCTGAAGTCAGATGCTTAACCATCGGAGCCATCCAGGCTCCCCACTCTTTCCAGCTTCTTGAGGTCACCAGCATTCCTTGACTCATGGCCCCTTCCTCTACTTTCAAAGCCAGCCACTTAGTTTCTTCTGATCTCAATCCACCCCCCTCCCTCTCTCTCTTCCTTCTGGATCCTGACATCACTTCCTCTCCCTCTGGTCATGTTGTTGCATAATTCTCTCCAACTATAACTCCTCCTGCATACCTCTTAAAAGTTCCATTGCTAATCATCTTGCCCAGACAGCTCCTCGTCTCAAGATCCTTAACTTAATCACCAGTGCAAATGTCCTTTTGTCATATAAGGAAACATAACCATAAATTCCTGAGATTAGGATGTGGACATCTTTAGGGATCATTGCTTAGCTTACCATAGGACACAACAGGGCAAAAAAAGAAAGATCAGTCACAACATTCTCATTGAAATATAGCTCTTACAGGAGTGAAGTGAAAACCTAAAAGAAAAATAGGAGCACTTGAGAAAACTCAGGAACAGCAATATGCACACACCCCCAGATATGCCAGTGCTCACAAAACTTCTTTCCAATTAAACAATTAAGTAGGCTATTGCAAGAAAAGTCTGTCAGCCTTGAGACCAAATTCAGATCATGAAAGATAAAGGGCAAAAACATAAGGTGATGGAAATCCTGAAGGATAATACAGTGACTGGAGGGCACATCCAGGAAACCCATAATAAAAATAAAAGGCATTCAGGAAGATAAAATGGAACAGATGGAAGAAAGGAAATAATTAAATAATAGGAGATAATTCATCTGTGATGAAAAAAGACCTGCGTCTACAGACTGCGAGGGCTCGCTGAGTTCCAGAACGTACCGACGGGATAAGACACACACTTGGCATGTCCCACAAACTTCCTGAATGATGAGGAACAAAAGAAAAATAACACAAGCACAGGGTGAAAGTACAGACTTCTTATAAAAGAAAAACACACTAGCGTTCAGGATTGTCTTTTGCAACATTGGGTGAGAGACAGTAAAACGGCATCTACAAGCCCATACGACTGTGCAACCGTAAGTCGCCTTGCCCACTCGAGATACTGCTCATGTATCAGAAAGAAAGAAATATTTTAAGACCATACAGGAAATCATTAGAGCGTATCACTCATGTGCCCTATATGAAGAAAGTACTCAAGGAAAGACTTAACACAATAAAGAATTGATCTGAGGCAGAACCCTCAGGACGGGGGCACAAGAAAGCAAAGAAATGTGTGAAGAGCACCTCATTATACACTGCCGTGGACATCTGTGTATAACTGAACATTAATCTAGTGGATAATGAGTGACTGCCCAGGAATACATAATACAATTGTGGAATAAGGGCCTTTCTAACAGAAGGGACAAGCTGTTGATGAAATTCTAAGTACCACATAACCCAGCAAAACACAGGAGTTTGAGGAGAAGCAGGAACTGATAGAAACGCAAATGGCTTCCAATGTTGTCGTCTGGCAGAGGTGTGTGTACCAGTGCAGAGAGAAGTAAGTGTGTGCGAAGCTCAATTTAGTGGGGCAGGTACAAGTACCAACGAAATACAAACTCTCAGAGGAAGAAATAGGTAGCATCTTGTTTTCAAATATGCTGAATCATAGGGCTTTTAATCCGTGGGCAGAGAAAAAGAAAGTGATAATGGAATAGAAAAGTAGAAAATAGAAAATAGAAAATAGAAAAGTCTGTGGATCAAACCAGCAAACATCAGGACAGTGATAGATAAAATTAACTCACTGGCCTCCATCTCTCATTGTTGCAGATCCCTAGGTCTCATCCCCTTAGATCTGCTTCTGTTCTCCATCCATATCACTCCCTTAGTGAGGAAAACTAAACTCAAGGTTCCAAATACGATTTATATGCTAATTATTCCTGAAGTAGTATCTATGACCTGGAACGTTTCCTCCAACTATACACGTATTTTCAACTGACTACCTACCACTCCACTTGGATGTTTAAAAGATATCCCCAAATCACCGTATTCAAAACTCAACTTCTAATAATTTGCTCCCCAACACACAAGTATACACTGAAAACCACCTATTTCACAGTCCCCTTGAGTCCTTAGAGCTGCTGCTACCTGACTATGTCTCACCACTTTGATGCCGCTATGGTCCCACCACCTTCCTTCATTTCCTGTGTGGAATGCTGTCGACTGTCATGCTTTAATGCATGTTCCCCCCACTCCGTCTCTCTTTCTCTCCCTCTTTCTCTCTCTCCTCCCTCTCTCCTGCTTCTCTCCTTCCCTCCTTCTTTCTCTCAACAATGTTATTTATTTTGAGAGAGAGAGAGAGAGAGAGAGAGAGAATATTAGTGGAGGAAGCGTAGAGAGAGGGAGAGAGAGAATCCCAGGCAAGCTCCACACTGTTAGCAAAAGAGCCTGAAGCTGTGCTCATTCTCAGGAACTGTGGAATCATGACCTGAGCTCAAACCAAGAGTTGGACGCTTAACCGACTGAGCCACCCAGGTGCCCCTCAACATTATTGAGATATAATTCACATACCATAAAATTCACACTATGAAAGTATGAAATTCAGCGTTTTTTAGTATACTCACAGAATTGTGAAACCATCATCACTATCTAATTTCAGAACATTTCACCATCCCAAAAGAAATGTGTTCCTAGTGGGAATCACTCCTGATTCTCCCTCATCTACATTAAACCTGTGCCAACCACTGATCTATTTTGTCTCTGTGCATTTGCCTGTTCTTGATATTTCATATAAAAGGAATCATATAACACGTGGCCTTTTGTGACTGGCTTATTCAATTTGCATGTTTTCAAGGTTCATCCAGGTGGTAGCATGGATCAGTACTTCATTCCTTTTTTTATTGATGAATAATTTTCCAGTATTACATCCACACCACATTTTGTTATCCATTCATCAGTTGATGGACATTTGGGTTGTTTCTACCATTTGGCTGAATAATACTGCTTGAGAATTTCTGTACAGGGTTTTTGTGTGAATGTCTACTTTCAACTCTCTTGGGTAGATATCTAGGAATGGAATTTCTAAGACATAAGGTACTTCTATGTTTAACATCTTCAGGAATTGCAAAATTATTTTCACAGTGGCTGTTGCACCATTTTACAATCCCACCAGCAAATATAAGGGTTACAATTTCTTTACATCTTTATCCACAGGTTTTTGTTGTTGTGCATTTGTTTCACTTTAGCCATCCTAATGGGCATGTAGTTGTGTCTCAGTTTGGTTTTGTTTGGCATGTCCATGATTATTAACAATGTTGATCATCTTCTAATAGTCTTGTATTGGCCATTAGTATCTCCTCTTTAGAGACATATCTCTCCAAATCCTTTGCCCTTTTATTTTTGTTGTTGAGTTGTAGAAATTCTTCCCCCCCCCCCAACTTTGTTAAGATATCATTGTGTTTTTAAGGTGTATCATGTAATGATTTGCAACATTTATATATTGTGAAATGATTACCAAAATTAGGTTAGTTAACACATCCATCACCTCACATAATAACATTAATTTTTTTAGAAATTTATAATTTGTGTCAGGTATGTTTTAGAGTGAACCCAGAACAGTTGTAGTATAAATGCCTGGCAGGGTGGGTTTTCTGGGAAAAACTCATTATTTTTTTTAAGAAATAGAATAAAGCAATGATGTTCTAGACATCTGTCTAAATGATCAGACTCAGGTTCCATACAAAGTACCTTGTTGGATTCTTTTCTATCATTTTGTGCTACTAAAAACCTGGGATGTAAAATACTAGTTTGTTGGTAAATTCTGTGAATTCTGTGAATAATAATATGATTGAAAATAAGTCTAGGGGTGCCTGGGTGGCTCAATCAGTTGGGCGGCTGACTTCAGCTCAGGTCATGATCTCACGGTTCATGAGTTCAAGCCCCGTGTAGGGCTCTGTGCTGACAGCTCAGAGCCTGCAGCCTGCTTGGGATTCTGTGTCTCCCTCTCTCTCTGCCCTTCCCCCACTCATGCTCTGTCTCTTTCAAAAATAAATAAACACTTAAAAAAATTTTAAAAAAATACTTCTGAAAGTCAAGCTCTTTATTACTTTGTTTATTTAACAAATAAGTTTGAGCATCAACTTTGTGCCACATCCTGTTCCAAGTACTTAGGACATATTGCTGAAGACAGCAATCTGATTGCTATTCTCATGAAGCTTAGATGGTTTGGGAAGGGGGTGCAGGGGAGATGGTGGGAGGGGGAGAAGAGGCAATGAATATAATCCACAGGAAAATGGGGCACCTGGGTGGCTCAGTTGGTTAGGCCTCTGACTTTGGCTCAGGTCCTGATCTCACGGTCCGTGAGTTCAAGCCTCGCATCAGCCTGTGTGCTGACAGTTTGGAGCCTGGAGCCTGCTTCACGTTCTGTGTTTCCCTCTCTCCCCCACTAACGCTCTGTGTCTCTCCAAAATGAATAAACATTAAAAAAAATTTTTAAGAGAAAAGTCTAAACAGTTGAAAAGTGACCACAAATAATGAAATAAATTTAATTGTCTAGATCAGCAAAAAGAAAAAAAAATGTTTATGCAGTGGTTTTCTGATTTTCTTCCGCTGTTTATTTGCATTCTCTTGGATTTCACTGGGTTTCTTTAAAGTAATTTCATTGACTTCCTCGTCATAGATGTCTATTTCTTGCGGGTTGGTTATCGGAGCTTTAATAGTTTCCTTTGGCACCTGTGTCATATTTTCATGATTCTTAGTGAACTGTGTAGCCTCACGTTGGTGTCTGTGCATTGGAGGAAGCAAGAACCTCTTCCAGTCTTTACAGACAGGTTTCAGGAGGTAAAGACTCTCCTGCCTGTTCCCTGGGCTGATGGGATTTCCTCCTGAATCAGAATCATGCTGAATTGTAGCCAGTTATAAGGCTCTTTCTGGGTCTACATTGGGGTCCACTGTTGGAGGGTTTTCTTAAGAGGGTGGGGGAGGCATGCTTCCTGACAAGTTCCTGTGCCGATGAGACTACCTCAAACCCTTGGTTGGTCAGTAGGATGGCGATGGGACAGGCATCTATTTCAGGATCCTCAGATAGCTAGTCCATGACCAAGGGCATGACGGGTGTGGCTCCCACCAGGTCCCTGGGAGGGCTGCTACCTGGTCACTGCGTGTTCCCTTTTGGGCAAGGCTGGCCCATTACTGTGGCCAAGAGGAGCTGGAACCAAGCCCCATGACTGTTACAGGTTCTACAGCCAAGTTTGAAATATGTAGACCAGGTTCTGGAAGCATGATTAGGCATGTCTGCCACCAGGTCCCTAGGTGGGCTGGGCTGGTCCCTGACATGCCTGGAGGGGCTGGTGCTGAGTAGAGGGCCCTTTCAGGAGCTCCTGAGGTGCCAGTGTATGTATCTCCCACCTGGTCCCCGGGCCAGCAGGCCTGCTTGTGGGCTGCAGCCGCAAGGCCTGGCATAGAGTGTAGGACCCTTTCAGCATCCCTGGGTGTACTGAGAGGTCTCAGAACTACCGGCAGACAATGGCTGTGGGGAAGGTGGAGTGGTATAAAGGGCCTTTCGGGATCTCTAAGGGTGCAGATGGGTCCCTGTGATAGCAAGACTGTGGGCTCTTTTAGAATCTACAGCATGACCACATCTGGAATTTGGCAGGCTTGCCTCCAGGGGCTCCCATACCGCAACCCAGAGGGGCTGACTTTGGTTCACAGGCTACCACAGAGTCAACTGCCAGGACTGAGGTCTCTCTGCCCATTACCCGGTGCACAGGTGGGCCTGAGTCCTCCCAGGTTCCTTGGTATGTGGTGCTGGCAACAGACTCACAGCCAAATGAGACTGTGGCCAAGTCCTCCAGGGTACAGAGCTCTTTCTGCTTCAGTACCCAGGGCCACGGTTGGCAAATCCACCACCAGGGCATGAGCTCACCTGCTCAAAACGGCTCTCCTGTCTCAGATTATCTCTGAGTTTCATGGTCCCCCGCATGGATCTCAAATTTCCCACAAAGGCTCTTCGGTCTAGATGGATGCCTACTGTTGCTCAGAGGGGATGTGAACAAGGGATGTCTCATTTGGCCATCTTGTTCCCCATGGTTTTTTTTTTTTTTTAATTTTTTTTAATGTTTATTTATTTCTGAGGCAGAGAGAGACTGAGCATGAGTGGGGGAGGGTCAGAGAGACAGGGAGACACAGAATCAGAAGCAGGCTCCAGGCTCTGAGCTGTCAGCACAGAGCCCGACGCGGGGCTTGAACTCACAGACTGTGAGATCATGACCTGAGCCAAAGTCGGACGCTCAACCGACTGAGCCACCCAGGCGCCCCTCCCTATGGTTTTTTAATACGAACATACTTGTTACAGTGAGGTTACGAAATGCTTGTCAGCTGGGATCATTTCCTTAAATGTACACTCCACATAAGAGGCATCTGTTACAGACTCATTTATCCCCAGTGATGGATACTCTAGAGAAGTGTAGTGACACATGGTATGTTCCCATTGAACATGTGTTGATGGAATAAATGAATGAAAAAAATGGAAATAAAGGGGTAATCCAGGTGACACTAGCCAAATGAAACACACAGAAGTTAACATTATACATACTTCACGCAATAATGCTGAACATTTAAAGAACAAAAGGCAGCGTAAGGATAAATGGATTATAAATATGAACATAACAGGGGAAGTAAGTATATAACCCACTAAACAAAAAAAATGGTTAGAAATATAAAGAGAACATGCTAAATTTAAGAATGCAATTTTAATAAAATGCTCAATGTAAGACTCAAATAGGAAGTAAAACATAGGGTAAGACTAGCAATTACTAGCAATTACTAATGAGAAGTGTGTTGATTGGTCTGCAAATGAAAATCAAAGCACAAAATCTGTCCACGTTCTCTTCAAAATCTCTCTTCCTAGAATTTTCTTCACTTTCGCTCTTATCCTTCAAAACTCAAATGAAGGTAAAATTTGCATTTTGAAACTTTATTTAATTTTTAGCTAATGATAAGCTCTCATTAATTTGAACTCATAATAGTATTGGATTGTTAATAGTGCATTAGTACATAACATACCAGAAAATTCTTGCAGCCTAATACATTTTAAAATTTTATTTAAAACCTTATGTGGAGACTTGTACTCTGGTGAAGATGGAAAAAATGCAGAGACTGGATTTACCCCACCACCTGAAACATCCAACAAAGGAGCAAAAAAATACCAAATAATGGCATTAAAGACACTAGTTTCAGGCAACAAAGGGCAGTGATCCCCAGGAAATAGAAAACAGATGAAAGGATCCTCACAATTACTCCAAGATTACTTCTTTGGGAAAATTTCCTGGCTATTTGAACCCAGGCAGATCCAGGTGGACATTGTGAGTTGAGAAGATAAAGCTGAGAATCCAGGGAGACAGACAGCTAGAGTTTGCAAGACAGAATACCAGCGAGACGAGAGCTCCACAGAAAACTCTGGAGATCTGCAGAGGAGGCCCTCAAGCCGAGTACTGATCAGCACAGTCATGTGAGGCGACTACCTAAGCCTGGAAAGAAAACCAAGCGAGAAACTCTGACGGAACAGTACCAGATGCTCAAACAGGGTTGGGAACAGAGCTGGTTCCCATTTGCCTGACTGGGGAACCTAACTCCTAGTGCATTCAGTACAATTCTCAGATGGGTCTTACCTCAGAAGAGGGTTTGCATTGACTTTGGAAAAAATGCTGATTTGATCCTATGTAATAAACTTCAAGACGATTAAACTGTTTCCAAGTAATATAACTATATCCCAGAACAAAGCTTAAAACTAGTAATAGAAATAAAAGATATTTAGCACTCCTCAAGATAAAAGTAACAACGTCTGACACCAAACTAAAGGTTTCCAAATGTGTAAAAGACATAAGAATATAGGCTCCTGATGAAAAAAACTGAATAAATCAAAATCAAATAAACAGGCACAGATGTTAAGGATTAGCAGAAAAGTAGATGAAACAGCTATTATAACTTTATTCCATATATTTAAAGGGTACAGGCATGGAAGATATTATTTTTAAAAAAGACCTAACTGAAATTCTAGACCTAGAAACTATACTATCTGAGATGCAAAATACCCTACATTGAATTAGATTAGATATTGCAAAAGAAAAGAGTCATGAACTAAAGGACCTATCAATGGAAACGATCCAAAAGGAAATACAGAGAGTAAGGAGAACCACAAAATAAATGAAAGGATCACCAGAGGACAATTTTAGATGGTCCAGTACAAATGCAATATGCACATAACAGGCTTCTCCACAGGGAAGGAGGGAGAAGGTACGGCAGAAAAAATACTGGAAGAAATAATGGCCAAATTTTTTCCAAATTTGAAGGAAACCATAAATGCATAGGTTTAATATGCACAAAAAATTAAGAAAACTGGATTCACATAGTTCAAAGTTTGTGATAAATAGAAAAATCATGTTTAAAACAGGCAGGAGAAAAAATGTCTCAGGCACAGAAGTGCACAGATAAAGATGACTGTACATTTCTTGAAGAAAACCAAGTAAAGAAGATGACAATGCAGCAGTATCTTTACAACAGGAAAATTTAAAAAGATGTTTCTATACCTAGGGCAAATTCTATGCCATGCTAAAATGCCATTCCAGGCATTTGACCCATTAAACAAACTAACAAACAAAAAAAAAAGCTCTACCACAAAACTTGCAAGAAAGATACGTTTAAGAAAGTTCTACAGACAGGTTGGAAATAAGGAGCCATATAGAAATACAAAAAGCAGTAGAAATAACTGCATGGGTAAATGTTTAATATAACTCGTATTCTTTAAAACTATTTCAAAGACATCTCACTTTTAAAAGAACAATAATAATGCATTGTGGGGTTTATAACATGTAAGTGGAATATATTATAACAATAGCATAAAAGTCAAGAAAGATAATAGAATACTATTTTCAGTTTTATGTGCTATGCATACATTGGTGTCCTTCCACCCGAAATTACACTCTGAAGAGCTGAAACTTTGTAATATAAATCCCAAAGCAACAACTAAAACAACCAAGCACACTGAAATTATATATGTATAAAATCCATGAAAAAAAGCCAACAAAGGAGAGGAAATGGAACAATATGAAATACTCCAAAAGCAGGTTGAAAAAGATGTAGGGGGAGCAAAGCACCAATGGAACATAGAGAAAAAAAACATGACAGACTTAGGTATGATCCTGTTACATGTAAATGGTCCAAACACTACAATCCAAAGGCACAGGTTATCAGACTGTATCTAACCAAATATTGTGGGGCGCCTGGGTAGCTCAGTCGGTTCGGCATGTGACTCTTGGTTTTGGCTCTGGCCATGATCTCACGGTTTGTGAGTTCAAGCCTCGCATTGGCCTCTGTGCTGACGGTGCAGAACCCGCTTGAGATTCTCTGTCTCCCTCTCTCTCTGCCCCTCCCTCACTCACTCTCTCTGTCTCTCTATCAAAATAAATAAATAAACTAAAAAAAAAAAAACCCAAATATTTTTGTTGGAAGACTCAATAGTTTAACATGTAAATTATCACCAAATTGATTTATAGATTCGACACAATTCCAATCAAAACTGGCAGGGATTTTTACACATTGGTAAGCTAGTCAAGGATTCAAATGGAAATACCAAGGACTAAAAGAATAAAAAAAAGAAAGCTTTGGAAAACTGAAAGTAAGAAAAGGGGAAAGCAATTACAAGGTGTTGTAAACTGAATTCTCAATTTTGTCCCCTCAAAATTCATGCAGAAGCTCTCCCCTCCAGTGTGGCCGTTTTAGGAGATCCGGCCTTTGAGAAAATAATGAAGGTGAAATGAGGTCACACAAGGGGGCTGTGATCCAATAGGACCGATGGTCTTACAAGAAGCAGGAGAGACACCAGCGATAAGTGCCCCAGGAGGAAAGGCAACGTGAAGCGGTAACAAGGGGGCAAACATATGCAAGCCAAGGAAAGAGGCCTCACAAGAATCCCCACTGTGGATACCTTGATCTTCAACATCCAGCCTCCGGAGCTGTGAGAAGATAAATTTCTGTAGTTAAACCACCCTATGGGTGCTATTTTGTTATGACGGCCCAGACAGGCTATTATGGGGTAACCCTGCATGTTTTCAGGATTCATTATAAAGCTACAGTAATCAAGGTGGTGTGGCATAGTATCAAGATAAGCACCCTGGAAAATGGAACTCAATACAGAGTATAAAAACAGACCTGAATGTATGCAGGCACCTGATTCTTGACCAAAGTGCAAAGTCAAATAAGTTGAGAAAGGACAGCTTTTCAGCACATGGTACTGGAGTAATTAGGTGACCACATGCAAAAAAAGGGACTTTCGTCCATACCTCACACTGTATACAAAATCAACTCAGAATGGGTCACAGACACACATGTAAAAGTTAAAACTAACAACCACCTAGACGATATGTATGTGTAAGCCGCTGAAACTAGACAACAGAGCAAATGTCCGTAAACTGGTGATAGCATGAACTACGGCATATCTATCTGTGCAGTGTCATACAGCTCAGCAATTTAAAGGAACAGACTATTACTACATGGAAAAGCATGGATTAGTGTCAAAATAATATTGATAAGTGAAAGGAGCAAGACCACAAAGAGGTCATATTGTGGAATTCCATGTTACGAGAGTCTAAAAAACATGAACTATTCTATAGTCACAGAAAGCAGAGAAGTGGTTGCCTGGACAGGACAGAGCGGGGAGGGCTCTGAGGTGGGGCTTATAAAGGGGCATCAGAAAACCTCTAGAGGTGATGGATACATTCACCATTTGCTTGCAGTAACGACTGGTTTCACGAGTGTTTATGTACCAGATTTCATTGGCTGTACCAAGTTGTGCACTTTAAATTTGTGCATTTTACTGTATGCCAACTTACCACACTACAAACTGGGACATACTGCATATGGATGTATATTCTCTGCGTGTAATAGTCATTACTAACAGAGTAAAACTAATTCTTATAATAAGCACAATATTCTGTATTGATTCCAACATCTAGGAAAAACTCATCAAATGATACAGCCTTGAAAAGGCCAGGGTATCAGGGTGCCTGGGTAGCTCAATCAGTTAAGCAACCAACTCTTGATAGTGACTCAGGTCACGATCTCTTGGTTTGTGAGATCAAACCCCACGTCAGTATCCATGCTGACAACACTGAGCCTGCTTGGGATTCTCTCTCTCCCTCTCTCTCTCTCTCTGCCTCTCCTCTTCTCTCTCTGTCTTTCAAAATAAATAAATAAACCTTAAAAAGAAGAAGAAGAAGAAGAAGAAGAAGAAGAAGAAGAAGAAGACGACAACGACCAGTGTATCCTCTTAGAGAATGCCCAGTGTGACTTCAACAAATCTTTATGCTAAATATCATATCTAACAGCCACCAAGTAGTCCTGGGACCTAATTGTCTACCTGTTGTTAGGCTTAACATCAGGTATTATATTCACATTACAAAAAAATTATATCAGCATTATACATGAGCTACAGCATAAATGAAAAAGCAAGAGACATGGTCCATCAATGAATTCCTAAATAGAAGCTTCTTGAAGTCTTTCTAACATACGGTAGGCATTTGATAAATATTTTAGAATGGATAAAGTAAGCATTCTAGCATTGAAGCTTCTCCTTTAAGACAAGAAGGAAGAACACAAGGGTAACTCTCAGTAGGCCAGAGAGAAACAATGCTATATGCGTAGCTAAAATTCTACTTAAAGTTTCCCATTACAACCAGATACCAGAGACATGTTAAACCAGAAAAAAAGAAATCAGAGACTAGGATGTCTCATTTGAGCAAAGCATCCAAGAATGAATGTGGTTTGCAAATTGCAGCCAAATCTACATAATTACTTGCTCTTAAGGATTCAGCTTTATTTGAATACATTTTTTGCAAATTTTCTTATAACTGCTATGGACAACATAGAGGCTCTCATTTCTTACGTATCAACATCAGTAGAGTAGATCTGTAGAATCCCTGCTTGGCTTTCTGTTACATAGCTTTCATTTCATTGTAACACTTCAACTAAAAAAAAAAAAAAAAAAAAGATGGTGTTCAAAGTAGAATTGCATATTTCCCTTTTATTTTCATTGTATTATTATAATACAATACTCTTATCCCTAGTATCACTGTGATTCAAATTGTACTCCAATATGATCGTTCATTCATTTAAAATATTTATTGAACACCTCCCAAGTGACAGGTGCTATCCTAGATAATGAAGACACAAATAAAAACAGAAGACATTGCTGCTTCCACATGGATAATTTAGTTTACAATCTGGCAGGAAAAACTTGAAACTACAGGGTGGTGGTACAAACTGTCAGCCAGGGAGGGTAAAGAAAGACTTAGGAAAGGCCTTTCTCAGGTAGTGTTATTTCCAACTAAGGTCTGAACACGAGTACAACTTTACCACTAAAGGAAAGAGATCAAGTTATAAGACAAGCATGGGATAGAATGAGTCACATCTGTGGGAATGGCATCATTTGGATATGGCTCATGGAAACAGAATTTCTTCTTAATTTCAATACATACTTTTAGGTCTCAGCAATTGTTTAGAATCTGTGTCCTACTCAGAGATATAGATTTTAATATTTTCATCAAACTGACTCTAGACTTTACTTCACTACATTCTAGGGAGATCCTTGCCTTTGTTTTAATATTAAATGGGGTACATGTGTTACACTTCTCCAAATTCAAAGCATGTAACTGATAGCGTGTTGGCACCTTACCTGAAATGAGTTCACTGGAACACTGTGTTTGCAAGATCGTTACTTCCTGGCCATAAAATGCTTTGTATCATGAACACAATGTATGCTATCACTTTGCCATAATTAAAAAGTTTCTAAAAGTACTAGTGTGGTAGATGGCTATATCCTTAGAAATACACAAAAGTATAGAATAAAAATGGCATAAAATTCTGGGGAGCTTATTTTATTGTATAGCAAGCAATTTAAAGTATTTTATATTAAAAAAATGCAGCTGCATTGCAGAGTATAATGTAAAATCTGTATGATCTTTTGATATAAAACATGAGCACTGAAAGAGAGTTTATATGTACAGTGGGTAATTTAAAATTATACTTCCTTGCTTTTTTTTATTCTCTTGTCCTATAAGGGCTGGAAGTGGTATATTCATGATAAAATTTGAGAATGGAAATTGATCATTTTGACTTATCTATTATTCATTCGTTAGGTAGCTCGTTCTGATTATTCAGTAAATCCTGTTCTATATGAGAAAATGCTCAGATTTACATAGGGTTTCCATGACGCAGACCTGAATCTTCTTCAAGGTAATTATCAAACTCAAACCACTGATTTGTTTAAAAAACATATTGCATGTGATAAATTATTTGGGCAATGTTTGCAGAGCAGAATTATAAATATCAACCAATTATTTTTGAGGGACTGCCTCAAGAACAGTTGTAAAGGTTTGTAGCCTGCTTAGGTTGAAAATGAATGAGAATGTTACTGAAATGTTACATTTCATGAATGAAATGTTACATTCTGAAATGTTCCCATAATGAAAATGTTACTGAAGACATTAATTTAGTTTATATTCTTTCTTTTTTTAACTTTTTTAATGCTTATTTATTTTTGAGAGACAGAGAGAGACAGAGTATGACCGGGGGAGGGGCAGAGAGAGAGAGAAAGACACAGAATCTAAAGATGCTCCAGGCTCTGAGCTGTCAGCACTGAGCCTGACGCGGGGCTTGAACTCACAAGCCATGAGATCATGACCTGAGCCGAAGGCAGATGCTTAACCGACTGAGCCACCCAGGCGCCCCAGTTCATATTCTTTCATTGTCAAGTGTATCACTATAAAGTTGACAAAATACAAGAAGATACATTTTAGTGTTGTTTTTCTATTAATAATAAATAAAAGCTATTAGAAAACTTATAAATATAACTAACTCTCCATCTTCCAGAATAGTCCATCCTAATCTATTTCTCATCAACTATAAATTGATTTTGCTCCAGAATTTTACAGTGCATCTTAAGATAAAATCATATTTGTTAAATATGGGACAGTGCTATTTCCTCAGATTGATTTTAAGATATTAAGAAGTTGTTTACTCAAAATGGTGAACCAAACATCATTCTGAAGGGTTTGTGTTCTTAGTGGCCCTGCTACAATGGATTCTTGCTGTGTTCCATTAGCTTTTACTATTGGAAGCATTCTAGAAACTCCTTCGGGTTCAATAAGGGTCTTCTCTGGCCTAACTGTATAACAGTGGCCATCTTTCCCCTTGGTAAATCAGGATCCATCACCTCACCCAGTCCAGTAACACCTTCCTATGCCTGTATTTCAATAGTATTAACAACACATAGTGTTGACAATGGTAGTAACAACACACACAATGATAAGCCTAGAATATAAAAGTACCATGGCTACCTATAGGGCAAAAGCCTCTTCCCTTGGGAACCAGGAGAGCATAAAATTACTGACAGTGAAGTGAAAGTTTTTGAATGCATTATGAGGAGTAATAATCAAAGGAATTATCCCCACTTTTAGCAATTGGCACATATGTTCTTGATTTTGGAGAAACTACATCTTATTTTGGACTTTGGCTCAGAACATATACTACATTCAGCAGAACTGCTCACTCCAGAGGATGTTGTCTTCTGGAGGGGCCACAATATTGTCTTCCATAACTTACTCCAGAATTCCAGAATGCTGGCAGATTTGAGAGAAGTCGTGTGAGGCGAATCCAGCAAATTCTGTGAAGATAATTAATTTTTATTTCTGTAAAATGCATTCGCTGGTCAAAAATGTTATTTTATAGGATACCAGGAATGTGAGTAAAATATTATACCAGTACACATATGATAGTGCTGAAATGGAAATTTCCATCAGCAAAGGAAAATGTATATAAAGATGAATGTCTGTCTCAATGAGGACAACCATCCGTCTCTCCAATTATGCAAAGGAAACAAGGTGATTTTCTAAACCTCTCACCTCCACCAGGCAAGGGTTTATATAAGAAACTCAACACTGAAATATCCTGTTGGCAGCTTAGGTGTTCAGCAGGAGTGGTAGCTAGGGTATATTTGATCACGGGTAGTATTCTTTTACCCCTTCTACAATTTTTATTTTGCACACGACTCTGGGATGGCTGAGGCAAGTGGCTCACACACATCCAAAGAATGAGCCATCTTTTGTTCCTTTTCTTTCTTCCTCCTCTTCAGTGGACTCTTTCGTAAACATTTAATTGTATGCAGACACCTTACACAATGCTGCTATTCTTAGGACCCCATCTTCTTTCCTACATATCCTAGTCCCCAGTATTCAGATCATGTTCTTTTCAGGTCTTTGTTATCTGGTAAAGGTGAGCCACTGCTCATAAATTAGCATAGATCCATATCTTGGGCGATTGCTCTAATGGGGCAAAATAGATCAGTAGATGCAGTGCTCAAAATTTTTATCACTAGTTGGCTTTCCCTCAATAAATTCCAAAAAACAGAGATTAAAAAGAAGAAATTTACAAATACACTAGAGATTTTAATACATATTTCTAAGTAACAGAAGAAGCAGATCAAAAAAAAAAATAGTTCAGTACTATATAGAGGATTTGAGTAACACAATTAACCATCTAACCCAATTGATATTCAAAGGACATTACTTGGAAAAGATGCAGAATATGCATTCTTCACAAGTGCCCATGGAATATTCATTAAAGAAGATACTATCTTGCTATGAAACAAATTCTCTGAAAGTTCACTTGATTAAATCATACAAGATACACAATTAAAAACTCATAGAATTAAACTATATGTCAATAACAGAGAGATAACTAGAAACCCACCATATTTAGAAATTAAACAACACATTTCATCATAAACAGGGTTAAAAGAAGGAAATACAATGTGAACTTTTAGAAAACATTTTGAACTAAATGATAATGAAAATACAGCATATCAAAATTGTGAAGTAGAGCTAAAGCAGTGTTAAAAAATGTACAGCTTGGTATACACGTAATAGAAAAGAAAATAAAAGCAGTGATATAAGCCACCTGTTAGAGACATTAGAAAAAATAACAGAAAATAAAAATCAAAGTAAAAAAAAAAAGAATGATGAAAACAGAAATCAATGATATAAAATGCAACATAGGAATCCAGAGACATGATGAGTAAATGTAAGATGACTTCCTATTTGGGATCATGGAACAGAAAAAAGGACATGAGATTAACACTAAGGAAATTTCAATGAATTATGGATTTGGTTAATAAAGTGTCAATATTGGCCCTTTGACTGCAACATTTGTGCCATACTACTGAAATAGGTCAATGATAGGAAAAACTGATTAAGGGGGTTTATGGCAACTCTCTGAATTTATTTTCTACAAATGTAATTTTTCTGCAAATCTAACACTGTTTTAAATCTTTAAAAAATCTTTAAAAAACTTCTACAGTAAAAAACAAAAGCAAATGTACAATAGAGAAACATCAAAACATCAAAAATGTCAAACATTAGTTGTTTTAAAAGATTATATCAATACTAATTAAGGAAGTATAAATTACAATCACAATGGATAGCATTTCATTTCCACCAGAAAACTTATAATTAGGAGACTGAAACCACAATGAATAAATGAAGATTGGAGAAACTTGATATCTTTACAATACCAATGGGAGTTGAAATGTGTCTAATGATTTTTGAAAACCTTTTGCCAATACCCATTAAAAATAAATATACAGTGTACTCCTGCTACCACATAGAAGATAGAAAGCTGCAAACAATGATGTTCACAGTCAAACAATGAAAAACAAAGTTTAGTGGTCTACAAGGCGATATCCTTTCTTGAGCATATTACAGAGCTTAGGTTGCAAGGCAAATAGGTAACCTGAAATCCAAAGAGAGCCTTTAAAGTAATCATACTATGTTAGAAGATTTAGTAGGTGTCCACACCTTGCATAAAGAGATGAAGATTATAAGAAGAAACATGGAAAATATAAGCAGGTGCCAAATGGAAAAGGCTAGCAATGCAAATCATAGTACCAGAAATTAAGAATCCCTTCAAAAAAATTGAAAATAGAAAATAGTAGTTGAAGATAGGTCAGTAGCAGGCATTCAAACTAATGGAGAGAGAAAAGAAAAACAATAGGGAAAAAAATGAACAGAACAACCAAGAGCTGTGGATCAATATCAAATGGTCTAAGATACATGTTAATTCTCAGAAGCAGTAGAACAAGAGAGTGGGACAGAAGAATTATTATAAGAGAAAATGACAGAAACTGTTCCAAAAGTAACAAAAGATACAAATCACAGATTCAAAAGACTCAAAGAATCCCAAGGAAAGTAAGGACCAGTAAGTGTAACGTGTGCATACATATACTCTTGGAAAAATCAAAAACTACGTGGCAATTTTGAACATACTCAGAGAAAACAACAGTATATTATACAGAAGAACAAAGAAAATTAAGCAGTCTCAATATTTCCACTACTGGCTATGTACTCAACAGAAATTCACTATGAAGAGAAACAGTTCAGAGACAAAAGATTACAAACTGTATAGTTCTATTTACAAAAAAGTTCAAGAATGAGCAGAACAATCTATGGTGATAGAAGCAGAAAATTTGATTTATTTAAGGGTATTGACTTATAGTGAGCACAGGTGAGCCCTCAGGAGCACTGTAAGAATTCTATAACTTGATTTTGCATTTGACTTTTCCTGCTTTTTTTTTTTAAATTGGCCATCTATTTCTTTATGATTTGTAGACATTCTTTATATTTTTTGTATGGTAGTCTTTATGATACATATATATTGAAACTATCTTCTACTGTGCAACTAAGCTTTTAATTCTCTTAAAAATTTCTTTCAATGAGCAGAGATCCTTAAACTTAGAGAAGTTTTCTCTGTTTATCATATTAAATTTCATTGAGCTGACACTTAATATTTGTATATAAGTAGCTTATAACAGAGTAAAAAGTGAATTAATGTACAGGAATAAAAGGAAGAAAATTTGAGATCTTAATAGAAAGAAAATGAAAAGCTTAGAAAAATTAATAGACACATTAAAATTCTAATTAAGTTCTCAACAGAGTCTGCTATAATTTGACAAAATAAACTTTTGAGTTTTGGGGGGAAGAATACCTAATATTAACAGTATAATTGATGCCAACGGAAGACTGATGAGCAGCGATCTACCTTACAACACATTAAAAATAATATAATCAAAGCAGTATCGGCAAAGACTTAAGAAAAAGTAAGTAGAAGAATAGAGTCCAGAAATAGTTCCAGAATATATAAGTTTTTGATGTATGAAAAGGAGGATATTTAAATTCAACAGGCAAATAACTGTCTAATTTAAACCTATGGCTGGCCGAAAGGAGTGTTTAAAAAAATTGGTATAGAACTCTACCTCAAATTAAGATTAAAATGTGAAAATAAAATTTAAAAATTGCAAGATCTCAGGAGACCAAATAAATAACCTAGAAATTAGGGAATTTTTTTAAAACATGACAGAAAATTATTGGCTACAAAAATATTAAATATTGTATATATCATACATAAAATGGAAAATTGTAGGGCAAGATACACGATAACCACAAGACAACATATAGATTGGGAAGCATTTTGAAATGCATATAACTTACATATCTTATAATATTTATGTTATCTCTGATATTTATTAGGGCTACCCTATTTCACGATCCCCCTGTACATAAAAGGCACTGTGGCTTATACAAACCCCTGGAGACTATAACTTGAATGGAAGCATGGCTAGGCTTCCAGCACTTGCTCATTATGGCGGTCATCAAAAAGAGTTCCTGCCTGCTCTCACATAACAAAAACCTAATAGAAAAACTTGCACAGTGTCTTCAACAGACAACTTACAGAAGAGACAACAAAGCAGCCCCTAAAAATATAAATCTATGGTGAGCCTCACTAGTACTAATTGCAAATTTCACCGCAAATTTTAATTATAAATTAAAAGAATGGACAAGTCTACAAAAATTACAAAAAATAAAATATTATTATTAGTGTTGGCTCTAACACAAGGATACACATACAAGGATGTATCACTGGTATAAATGTAAATTTATATAGTCTTTTTGGAACGTACAGCAATGATCATTTGTATTAGAAACAAATATTTCTATGACCAGTACTAAGACTCTAGGAAGTCTGCAGATTTATGTACAGTTATTCATTTGTATGGTAAAAATTTGAAGGGAGGGATCCTTAAAATGCATGCCATGATAAACCTCATTATAAAGAGGGAATATCTGCAATTGAACGAAAGCAGTAGGAGGGGAGCTGAGAAAATGATAGGACATCCACACCATGGAAATATGAGGAGGTTGTAGGGAGTTAGATGCATTCCAGTTGCCTTCAGGAGATTTCACAATATAATTTTAAGTGAGAAAATCAAGGTGCAGTAACATGTATATTATGTGAGCTCAATTTCATAAATAGATAAGGAAAATCCTGTTATACAATTTTTACTTGACTTATGAATGAACAATGAGAGCATGTGGATTAAGTGGAAAGAGCAAGCAGAAATCAGAAAACAAAGAGGATAACTAAAATAAAAACAATACCCCAACGACAACAAAAATCAGTTATTCATCTAAGATAAATAATCACTGGGGCACCTGGGTGGCTCAGTCAGTTAAGCATCCGACTCTTGGTTTGGGCTCTGGTCATGATCTCACAGTTTGTGATTTCAAGCCCCACATCTGGCTTCATGCTGATGGTGCAGAGCCTGCTTGGGATTCTCTCTCTCCCTCTCTCTCTGCCCCTCCCCTGCTCGCTCTCTCTGTCTCTCTCTCTCTCTAAATAAAGAAACTTTAAAAAAATTAAAGTAAATAATCATATTTATGTAAAAATAGTATAAACATGTGTAGATACAGATAATGATATAGATATAGATGATATAGATACATAGATATAGATATAGATATGCACACACATACACATATACATACACATATACATATACATGCACATATACATACACATATACATACACATACACATATACATACACATATACATATACATATACATATACATACACATATACATATACATACACATACACATATACATACACATATACATATACATGCACATATACATACACATATACATACACATACACATATACATATACATGCACATATACATATACATACACATATACATATACATACACATATACATATACATACACATACACATATACATATACATATGATTCTTGTGAAAACGTTATTGCTGATCATCTCTGGTAATTGAAAATTTCAAGTGATTTTGACTTTCCTCTTACATTTTCTATACTTCTTGAAGTATTTACAATAAGCATGAATTATTTATATAACCAGAAAGAAACAAGGAAACATTTTTTATTTAATAAGGAAAATATGTAGACCATGTGTGATACATAAATTTATGACTCAGAATAAGTTAATCATGGTAATATCCCACCCCTATGATTTGTCACAGAGAGCGTCATGCATAGGTAATTTTCTATCTATAACTAGGTGGCTGTGTTTCTACTTAAAAGGGTTGTTATCATGTCATTCCCTCTGACATATCTTGGAGTCACTACCCCCTTGATTAGCGGGTTCCATGCCACATGTAATAAATAATGCCACTCTGAAAGCCTCCTGTCCTGCATTTGCTACTCTCTTTCCTCGGTTCCATTGAATGCATTTGCTCTTCCCAGTGAACTCTGGTCCTGTGTTTTCCCTTTATGTAGTGAACAAGTTATTATTCAGTAAGTAGTTCTGTACAATACCACTTTTGGTAATTCTGAAAATGTTCTGTATCTGTGCTGCAATACGGTAGCAACTAGCCTCAAGTAGCTACTGAGCACTTTAAATCTGGCAAGTGTAGTCAAGGAACTGGCTTCTAAAATCTTATCTAATTTGGACTCATTGAAATCTAAATAATCACGTGGCCAGTGGATACCATTTTGGAGAGTGTAGTGTTAGAGCCTTAGAGCAATTCTTTCAGGCCACTGAATGAGTGATAACACTTCTTCCTTTAGGGCACATCCCTCACTCTCTGCATTGGGTATGGCTGTGCTCCGTGGCCCCTGTCTTGTTCCAATCATTTAGATTACTCTCAAGCCTTTTTTCACTTATGATTGAAAAAATTTGTTTTTTTTGGACATACATCTTTTCCTCCAATCAGGACTCTGCGACTTTATTTTTATCACGTAGGGAAATCTGTTTATAACCAAGACATCACTATGGATTGTATATGAATTTCCTTTCACAGGGATTCTGGACCCCAGCAACTCAAGGGCTATGAATGGGCCTCCTTTTTCACGTTAGTGAATATTTGTGACCAACTACAAGAACACATTTCTAAACATTTTTTTTTTAAAGGGGCTTGTCTGGTAGAAGCATATTAGGAGGTAGCATGGCCTAATTCTCCCTGTGACCCCATTAGAGCTTCATCTCCGAGACATGCAAAACTGTACACACAGAGATACCCCACAATTAGGGATGCCTCCACTCACCTACGGAGCAGGGGAATTTAAATGCTTTTTTCTCCTACAGGTGCCACAAAGAACACCAGGGACACCATTAACCCTGGGTAGACTGGGAATCCAGGAGTGGCCACCATAGCACTGGCCTAATGTTCATTTTCTCTGTCCCCATTCTGTCACTTCCCAGGAGGCAAGCCAGATCCATATGCAGGGTCAGGATTTGCCTACTCATTTGCCTTATCACAAATTCAGAGCAAAGTTCAATTTCTTTTGTTTTGCATCTGGACACTTGGAAGCTACTTCTTTTAGACCCTCAAAACACAAGTTGCACATCCCTTTCTGAGCAATGGGAGGCAGAGTGTGAAGATCCTGGAGTCAGCATGTCTGGGACTGAGCCTGGCTTCTCCAACTTATGTCATTTTGTGTGCTTGACTATGTTTTTAATCTCCGTCCGTCTGCTCTCATCTTTGAATGAGGAATAATAATATATGGATTTCATAGTGTTGTTGAAAGGGTGAAATAAATTAATATATAAAGTCCTGATAACAATGTCTGGCAATATTACTGATCTTATTAGGTGCAACATTAATTCTCATTATCTCCTCTTCACTTCCTGAAGGTGAATACGTTTATAACATTCAAGAAGAAAGCCATATTGCCCAGAGATTTTCCTTCTCTGGGCAACCATACATCTTTCATCTGTGGCAAGAAAAGTATGCCCACATACACCTACACACATGTCTTCTTAACGTTAATAACTGGAATAATTTTCATAAATAAAATGTAATTGTTCTATTATGTTTCCTATTTGAGATGGAGAATATTAAAGCTGAAGATAGGCTTTCATTCAGAATAATTTTTACTTTTTTAAAAAAATTATTTATTTTGAGAGAGACAGAGAGAGAAAGAGCAAGAACAAGGGAGGAACCAAGGGAGAGGGAGAGGGAGAGAATCCCAAGCTGCCTCTGCACTATCAGCCCAGGGCCTGATGCAGGGCTTGACCTCAAGAAATGTGAGATCATGACCTGAAATGAAATCAAGAGTCGGATGCTTAACTGACTGAGCCACCCAGGTGCCCCAATTTTTACTCTTTGATGATACAATTAGCTCCATGCCCAATTTTCACAAGTGTTATATTAATACATGAATGATCTTAAATTTGCAGCACAGCACATTCTGTTTTGTTTTGTAGAATCAATCTATACAGGGACAAGACAGGGTGTGGAAACAAAAACCCATGCCCATTTTAATGTCTGACATAAAATTATTTCAAAACCCATTTGCCACGAAAATTACCCTCTTTATTATTGTTGAGTTATACACATTGGGATATATAAAATATGGCTAGCAGATACATGAAAGAATGTTGCTAATGAATAGTTTTTGGCTCTAAAAGTCTTTGAAAATCAGGTGATCAGTTTGTTTCCCAGTCTTGTTTGGTAAAAACTGCCTACAAAGCAGAGATATGGGAATTTTCTCTATCTTCTTGCCAAGGACAGACTCATAGAGATGGCGTGCTAGAAGCGAGAGTCCAGATCTGACTGGATTCAAAGTTTGGAAGGGAGATGGTCATTTAGGTGGCCTAAAAAGCTGTAGTGTCAATGCAGAAGCAATAAAATGAAATAAAAATAAAATAATAAAATAAAATAAAATAAATGATGATTTACAGGTGAAAATACATGAGAAAACCAAGAACAAGCCTCATTTTCCCTCCTAGTATGCTTATTTCCATTGGTTTTAAAAGTCTTTATCTGTAGATTTGTCTCTACTCCCTTACTCATCCATTTCCATCTGGGCCAAATCTTTGTTGAGGAGATATGCTTGAGGAGAGTCTCTGTTACTGATAAAACACTCAGCTCTAGATCTCTGCTTCTAAAGATTATGATAGTGGTACCTATCTAAGATGGAATTTAGGCATCTTTTAGCTATGGATTGGAATAGTTTATTATAAAGTTACCTCTCAAATATCTCTTGGGTGGACAGAGGTCGTAAATAGAGGTAATATTTCTTTTGAATGGATATTTTGGTGAATATACTTATAGGAAAACTCTTTAGGTGAGCAGTGCAGCAATTCAGCAGGGTAGGGGTTTAGCATATTTTTTATTCTTCAAATCAGTTGTTCACACATTCTTCCAACCGGTTTTAAGTGGGTGGTAATACTGAGGCTCATTGAGCATAGAAGCACCTTAACTAGGACCTTACATGACTTAAATCTACTAGGAATATCTGCAATGAAACAATGGTGTTGAATGCCATTCAACTTATTTTTCAGAACAACTGAAAAATAGAACCAAGGTATTTAGGAATAAAGAGTGTCCAGCATAGGGTGGCCAATCATTCTGGTTTGTCCAAAACTGAAGGTGTTTTCAAGACACAGGACTTTTATTTTTATTATTTTTTCAAGTTTTTTTGTTTGTTTTTGTTTTTTTGTTTTTGTTTTTTTGTTTGTTTTTTGGAGAGACAGAGAAAGAGAGAGAGAGAGAGAGAGAGAGAGAGAGAGAGAGACAGTGAGAGAGGGAGAGAGAGAATCCCAAGCAATCTCCAGCTGTCAGTACAGATCCCTACACAGGGCTCAATCCCACAAGCTGTGAGATCGTGACCTGAGCCAAAATCAAGAGTCAGAGGCTTACCCAACTGAGCCACCCAGGCGCCCCTGGACTTTTATTTCTAAAACTGGGTGGGGGGGGGTGCCTGGGTGGCTCAATCGGTTGAGCATCCGACTTCAGCTCAGGTCATGATCTCACGGTTCATGGGTTCGAGCCTCGCGTCAGTCTCTGTGCTGGTAGCTTGCTCAGAGAACTGAAGCCTACTTAAGATTCTGTGTCTCCTTCTTTCTCTGCCCCTCCCCCACTCACACTGTATCTCTCTCTATGTGTCAAAAATAAATAAATGTAAAAAAAATTAAAACTGGAAATGTCTTGGGGAGCCTGGTGGCTCAGTCAGTTAAGCGTCTGACTCTTGATTTTGGCTTCAGTCATGATCTTACAGTTCATGAGTTTGAGCCTCGCATCAGGCTCTGTGCTGTCAATGCGGAGCCTGCTTGAGATTCTCTCTCTCTTTCTCTCTCTACCCCTCTTATGTGCTTTCTCTTTATTTTTGTCCGTCTCTCAAAAATAAATAAACATTAAAAAACATTGGGAATATCTTGAGCAAACCAAGACAAGTTGGTCATCCTAGTCAAGCATCTAATAGTACATTATTATTGGTATGGCCACCATAAATAAAATGGCTTCATTGCACAAGAATGGCCCAAGATCCAAAACAGGGTCAAGAAATGTGATCCTGTAAAGACATTCAAAACATTGAATTAGGCTCTTTTCAGTTTTCTGGACAGCTCCCTTTAAAATATATATAATAAATATTTTTCTGGATTTGTATCAATTAGGTATTCTTGGTAAACTAATTGAGTTTTTGGAAAATCTGCTTCCTGAGAACTAAATATAAAAATAGCATAAATTCAATGTAAACCGCTTTCTTCTAGTCTGTTAAGGCAAGATTTCCCCTGTGATAGCATAATACAAGATGCATCTGTTAGAATTATTTTTTGGCATCTTGGGAAAATGTTTGCCAAAGTGACATCCCATCAGTACAAGACAACTTCAAAACTTGCAAATGTTGGAAGTATAAAAGATCTGAGTACCTCACAAATCTTGGAGCAGCCAAAATTCTCCATAACAGATGAAAGGACATAAAATCAATACATAATCAAGAAGGTTCTAGGCTCTACATCTTTCAAGGGATTAAGATGCTTTTGGCATCCCACAATTAAAAGAGGGGAGGCAGTCTATGAAGAGGCAAGAAGTAGACTGAGACATAGTACCTATACTGGGAATGTCTACTCCCATAGCTGAGAACGCATTCCAACACTCCTATTCAGCTACGTGCACTGCCCATCCTTGCACTATGTGAGGGCTGTTGAAAAACCAAGATTCAATGTATTTTTTCCACCTTCTTAGGCAGAGTGCTGGACTTATCTCACAAATATCTAGCTAATACCTAGTGAATTTTAGCAATAGAGAGTCACTCTTATTCAAGACCGAATGGAATACCTAGAAAAGAAAATTAGCAGAAACTAAAAGTTCTGTGATCCTGTCAGAAATGGTGAGTTACTTAATTTGTGTTCTCTCCTTGAACTGTACGTTAAGAACCTGGAAAATGCAAAGAAAGATGTTTAGGAACTTTCCTTTCGCCTTTTCTTCCTTCCTTCCTGAAATATTACTTTAACAAGTCATTTCCAGGTAGGAATACGAGACTATAAGAATGAAAAAGAGAAAATGATTGCATGGTATCAAAACCTAGTATATTTGCAGGTGGAGGGAAAAATGTTTTGATAGATTTTAGAAGATTTCTGCATTTCCTGTGAAAAAAGTAGCTGGAGATCACCTGCTGACAGTGATGGGAAGAGAAGGAGTGTTTGATTTTGGGTAAGTGGGCAACATATGCCATATTTGTTGCAGACAATATAGTATAATTTTACCAAACAAATATTGGATATTATCCCATATGGAGATTCTAGTTATTGTGAATGATCATGAATCCTTAGTGGTACCAACTTGCCCAATTAGATAAATTTATCTAGCTGTGTTCAGCTGTCCAGAAGAAAAATAAGTCACAGGAATAAGAAAAAAAATTAAATAATGGACTCTATAACTGAATTCAGAAAGCAAAAAATACAAAGAAGAGAAAAATAATAGAGGAAAATAAAAGGATCAGGATGTTTAAAATTCAGTGGGAGTAGTTGGCCAGATGAGCTAGAAGGACAGAAAAAATTATACTTAAATTAGTGATTTGGGATATGAAACACTGGTTCCATTTGTGTACTGGGAATAGGAACATTTAGGTTCTGAAATTAAGGATATAGAGGAATTTGTTTATAATGTTCCAGAAGGCAGAAGAAAGGAGTTCAGGAGGAGATGGAATAAAACGGTCAGGACCAAGGAAATGACACGCTCCTAAAGAATAGATTGCTAACATAGACTATGAGTTGGGTTGGTTTGGCAATGGGAAGTATGTTAATCACTGCTCTTAGATGTAAACAACAAAACCTGCTTGAGTTAGGTTGGAAAGAAAAAGGTTTATTAAACAACCAGAGAACTACTACTGGGTTATGTATGACCAGGAAACAGAGCTTGGGACAAGACAGGAGAAACATACTACCAATGACACTGCTGGGATCACTGTCCATGATCCAAACACTTGATGCTAGGGACTGGAAGCTAAAAAATATCTGCCATGATTGCCTTGAATAACTGAGTGCCTCTGTGACACTGGTAACTCTATACATCAAGCCACTTATGTGCATCAGGTTGTTGACTTCCATACCTAAGACTAATGCAGACATATATGTTTGGGGAACATAGGGCACTACATGTTTCATGTTTCAGCTTTGCAGCCCCCATAGAAAGTCAGACAAGATTCGAATGGGTGTTAAAAGAGGGAATCTACGGCACCTGTCCCAAGGTGTACAGATTTGAGTATTAATTGATGGAATAAGAAATGAGGATGAGGAGGCATCTGGGTATCTCAGTGGGCTGAGCATCTGACTTCAGCTCAGGTCATGATCTCATGGTCCGTGGGCTCTGTGCTGACAGCTCGGAACCTGGAGCCTGCTTCGGATTCTGTGTCTCTCTCCTTCTATGCCCCTCCCCTGCTTGATTTCTGTCTTTCTCTCTTAAAAAATAAATAAACATTAAAAAAATTAACAAAAAAGAAATGAGGATCATGATAAACTTAAACTGAGCCAAATGGAGAGAAGTCCTTGCTTCTTTTGCTTTGTGTATTGTTAGTCAGATAACAGTAGTCACATCACACAAGAGTCAGTAGAGCATATGTGCTTATTTTTTACTCTTTCAACTTTGCCCATTGTCAGTCTGAGAGACAGAGGCTCTGCTTATACACCTGACACGTGGTCTGTTTTATTCCTCTTTTTCCAGGTTAGGCATGAAGAATTCTACTCCCCATTCTTATGCAAGAATGGATCATACATCCTAATGTAAAAAACAAAATGATACAAATTTGTAAAAGAAACTATTGGAGTCTTTGTGACCTTAGGTTAGGCCCTTGTTTCTCAGCTATGACAAAATTGTATGGTACAAAAGAAAAAACATAATAGATAAATAAATAAAAGTTTCAAAGGATACCACTGAGACTGTGAAAAGACAATTCATAAAATGAGATGAAATATTTGCATACCATATATCTGATAAGGAACTTATATCCAGAATATATAAAGAACTCTTATAATTCAACATATAAAAACATATAACACAATTTTAAAATGTGCAGAAGATTGAAATAGACATTTCTCCAGAGGATATACAAAAGACCATTTAAGCACAATGAGAATTTGCTCAATATCATTAGTCCTTAGGAAATACAACTCAAAGCCACAATGAAAATTCACTTCCCATCCATGAGAGTAGTTAAATTTTAAAAAGACAGGCAATAACAAGCATTAACGAGAATATAGAGATATTGGAACCTTCATACATTGCCGGTGGGACTGTAAAATGTAGCTACTGCGGGAAACTGGCAATTCCTCAAAGTGTTAAAACCTACAGCTTCTATATGATCCAATAATCTCACTCCTAGATATTTACTAAAGGGAAACAAAAACATGTTCACTAAAGAATGTGTACAAACGTTCACAGTAGCATCATCATGTATAATAGCTAAGAGGTAGATGTCTATCAGTTGGTGAATGGAAAAATAAAATGTGGTATATGCATGCAACAGGCAATAAAAAAGTCATCAAATATTGATACAGGCTATAACATGAATGGATCCTGAAAACATATTCTAAATGACAGAAGCCAGGGCTGCCTAGGTGGCTCAGTCAGTTAACCATCTGACACTTGATTTCAGCTCAGGTCATGATCTCACCATTCCTGAGATGGAGCCCTGCATGGGCTGCATGCTGAGAGCATAGAACCTTCTCGGGATTCTCTCTCTCCCTCTCTCTCTGCCTCTACCCCGCTTGTGCACTCATGGATGAGCTTTCTCTTTCCCTCTCTCTCTCAAAAATAAACATTAAAAAAAATAAATGAAATAAACCAATCACAAAATACCATTCATATATGATTATAGGAATTCCATTCATATACAGTGATTATGTGATTATATGATTCCATTCATATACAGTGTCCACAATATGCAAATCCACAGTGACAGAGACTAGATTATAGTAGTTGGGGGCTAGGGAAAGACAGAATGGGGAATGACTAACAATAGGTAAAGAGTTTCTTTTTGAGATGATGAAATATTCTAAAATTAGACTGTGATGATCAGTGCACCATTCTGTGAACTTAATAAAAACTATTGAATTACATACTTTAAAATATATTTAAGATACAAATATAAAACATATCTCAATGACGCTGTTATTAAAAATATACGTACAATATTCACAAGTAACATATATTTGCAGCCCCAAAAGTGAACTAACAAAATACTAGCATCCTTGGTAATTTTAGACAACCTTTGTTTCCCTATTCATTCTGCACCGATACCTTCTTTGCTTAATTGCCTATTTTGAACCCATGTAATACAGCTGCTCGTATTTTCTCTTTAGAATTGATCTTTGTGGGCGCCTGGGTGGCTCAGTCGGTTGAGCATCCGACTTCGGCTCAGGTCATGATCTCACGGTTTGTGAGATCAAGCCCCACATCGGGCTCTGTGCTGACAGCTCGGAGCCTGGAGCCTGCTTCAGATTCTGTGTCTCCTTCTATCTCTGCCCCCCACCCCCACTTGTGCTGTGTCTCTCTCTGTCTCTCAAAAATAAATAAATGTAAAAAAATTTTTAAAAAAAGAATTGATCTTTGTGCCAGATATCTTGTCTGGAACTCTTGTAACAGAGACCTCTTGGTTATGATAGGAACTGTCACTTCCTAATCACTGTTTCCAAGGAACACAATATTGAATGGGAAAAATCCATCCCAGTATTTTGGGAAAGGGATGTTCATGCATATTAATGCCATTTCCTTCAATTTGCAAAGTTTCTCATACCAGCACTATGCCACACATTTTAAGAAATTAAGAGATATTCCATCAAGATCCATTTTCTTTATCTAGATGCAATTCATTGCTGACATACAGAATGGCACTTTGTAAGAAAACCTGTGTATGTGATGATCATAATCATATACACAATCACATCACACTCAGTATGGGAAGCAGATAACTAAGGAGTCCCTTTTGTACCCCACTTAGAGGATACCTCAACAATTTTTGGCTATTCTTGGCTCTATATTTGACATATTTGCATGATTTGCCCTCTGGTCGTTCTGTTGTGAGGTGTAAGGACCTAACTGCCAGAGCAACAAAAATATTGAGCTGTTCATGAAACTTTTCTAAGCTGGCATCTGAAGATAAATGGTTCCAATCTATTGAATATGTTTAGTTGGTGGGAGACACAGCTAATGACACATTTGCCTGTTTGCTACTATGGAAGGCACCACTTCTAAAGAAGAAGACGTAAATAAATGGCAACATTAATGCTTTGCCAAAATTGGTGTCAACAGAGTGAGAATGTTTTGAGGTAGAATGGTTGGACCTGTACTTTGGTGTTCGAGAGATTACCTGCATAGGTAATCCTTCAGGACAACAATACAGCCTCTGACTACATATGATGCGCCAGTGGTTACAGGGAAAACTGTCAAGTTCAGCCTTGAACTACTGCTGAGCCTAATTTCCTAGTCAGGCTGGTAAGGATTTTAGTTGCAAGCCAAACTGAACGTATTTGGAGCTCATATACATTCTCTCCACAGTGATTTCTGCAGTGCTCTTTGCTGTCACGGCTCAGGAGTTTTTCAACTATTTCCACCCTGGGAAGATATGTGATGATCATCAAAGTTTCTTTTGTTCCAGAGATGCAAGGCCATCGGGCAAATAAAAATATCCCAAAATTCCCATAGCTTACCAGATACCGCTACTCCATTTTTTCATGCACATTGTTTTATTAATGAGACTTCTTAAAAGGTAGTGTGTCCCAACAGCTAATGCTGCTGCCATTAGAATGGCTCTAAAATCATCCTGCCCCTGAATAAATCCCACATCTCCTGCATCTTAATAGTATGTCTGGGACAAGATGTTTCACCTACCTGTACCTTGTCATCTGAAAATGGGGAGGAGTGGCAGTGATGATTCTTAATAAGGTTATTATAGGGTTAAATGTGCTAATGATGTAAACAAACACTGCCCAGAATAAGGTAAGCAATTAATAAATGTTATAATTATTTTACATATTATTGTCTTGGCTTTCAGATCTAGTTTCGCTAGTCATGATTTTGGATCTTCTTTTTCGACTAGAGTATAAATCTTTCCCATTAATTCTTCCCACACAGGACTGCCCATGGTGGTTCTTACTCAGTTCCAGAGAAACTACCCTCAGCTCCCATCTGTGAATTATCTTGCAAATCCCAAGCAAAAGGTCAGGACAAGGGCATGATGTTATTAGGTAATGAAGCAGGAGGGACTGTTGGATTCAGATGCCATGCGTGGGCCAAGCACAGTTGTAGAAAAGGAAAGACAGCATCCACCAGGGGGTGCATGTCTTGTATGAATGGGTGAATTTTCCAGCTCAGGGAAGATTCTTAGAAGCCCAAACTGCACAGGCACTAAAATAAGCCTATTCCGGAATGCAAGGTGGAATTCTGTATTTCGTGCCGTTCTCATGGGAATAGAACTAATGTTGCAGCATAATGTCAACTAATGAAGTTTTAGTAGAGGCATTAGTATAATGTGAAAACTGCACAAAACTTAGCAATTTTGTAATCATTCTCTCTTTCAGTTCTAACACCCCCCAACACACACACACCCACCCCTGCGCAGGAACACTCAGACGCACATACATTTACTCACCTGGCCCACGAAAGCCCACTTTACAAAAGATATTTCTTCACACGTACAACCCACAGTCTTTCTAACATGTGTTTATCTCCTTGTTGTATTTTATATGCTGAATATATGTCTAATCTGCTTCTTTGACTCAGAAACTGTGTGGTGCCTTTGTTCTAAACAGAACCAATCATGTCATGTTGAATTTAATAAATATAACCTCAATACTTGACTCTGTCACTGTCATTTACATTCTCTAAATCAAGTTTAGCAAGTTCTCCTGATTATTTATAAGATACACTCCACTAATAAGATATATACACCTGTGTACTTTTGCCCAAATGGCGCACACACACACACACAAAAGAAGCTTTAATAAAATGCATTAGGAAGGACTGATCACTTTGTCACCAATAAGTATTTATTAAAGACAAGTATTTTATGAAATGTAGAAAATTAAACTAGCTCCTGCTTTAGGGGGTGGATTAAACAATTCTTTACAGGAATGTATGGATTTGAAATGCTTTTAAAATCTTATTTCATTAATATAATTACCATTCAAAATTAAGTTACATAGAGTATCTCAATTTGTTGCTCATGGGATATGATCTCTCTTAGTTTAAAATTACATTATACTTAGGAAAGCTTCAAACTATCAGGTTAACTTGTTTGGCAGAATGTTAGATTAATTCTCTAATTCACTGAAATATCTATTACCTTTTTCGAAAGAATTGACTGTAATGAATTAGAGAGCTAATCTCAACAATTTATCACTAAAATGAGGTCATCACACTTAGAAGAATATTCAAGACTTTCAGTCCATGACTAACATTTTCTTTTTAATGAGAAAACATGTATTTTCTGTATTATGCCTTATCATATCTTAATGGTTTTTAAAATGTAATAAGGAACTGATATATTTTAAGATAGAAATCAGTTATAACAGTCTGTTATAAATTATTTGTGGCAAGTTATGAAAACTCTTAACAAAGAGTTAATATGGCAGTAAGATACCCTGATGATAGAGAACAATGATGTAACCATGCTCTAAAATTTCAAGTTGTTTTTTTTTTTTAGAACAGCTAAAACTAAGAATAATTACAAATCAGGTCTTGTTTTCATCTTGGGCATGCATCAAGCAAAATGACAATAGCAGTCAGTGTTAATATATTTCTAATGAATACTGGGAATATTTAACTAAAATTTATTGACTTGAAATTCTCAAATATCACTGAAGTTTGTACAGATATATTGATCCAGAATTGATTTTGTTAATCTAAGAGATATATATATAGGCAAAATTAGGAGACTAAATTATAAAAGAGCATGTTACCAAAACACTCAAAGTGGAGGGAACATGGCAAAACAAAGAAGAATTAAAAGTAAGACCATCCTTGATTTCAGCAAAAACCAATACATGTCAAGCCCAGGGTCTTGGGAACCAGCATGGAAGCATCAGAATGGTGACTGAGTGCTGTCAGTTTCCACCAGAGCTTATACGTGTGCATGAGCCTGGACTCACCCTAGAAAATGTTTATCCTAAATCCGGTAGAGTATGGCCTTTCTCTGTTACTGCTAGTATCATTTTTTTTTTTTTTAACCTCTCCATTCTCCACAGCTATTTACTCCACTTCACCACCAGAAAGCCATAGGGCTGGCACTATTAGCCCCCACCGAGCAGCAGCTCCGAAGCTGCTTCTCCGAGTACACTTTATTTTTAAAAAAAAATTTAAATATTTATTTATTTTTGAGGACAGAGAGCAGGGGAGGGACAGAGAGAGAGGGAGACACAGAACCCTGAAGCAGGCTCTAGGCTCCGAGGCTTCAGCACAGAGCCTGACGGGGGGCTCGAACTCACAGACTGTGAGATCGTGACCTGAGCTGAAGTCCAACGCTTAACCGACTGAGCCACCAAGGCACCCCCTCTGAGTGCATTTTAGATCCAATTTGCTACTACATGCAGTGTGTTCCGTCACACCAATCCAAATGCCAGCTAGAATTTCACCTATCCAAAAATCTTATCTACGCCATTCATAGAGTCTGCATTTATGGTTTTGCTGTTTTTCAGAGAGCCCTCACTTATTTTTGTATTTCCTCACGATTTGTGATGTCTGATTGTAAACTTACGTTTGAGGTTGAAGATACTCTTAAGCCTGAGCTGAAAATACATGAACTGAACACATGTATCCTTTTTTCTTTTCTTTTTCTCTTGTTAAAATTACTTTAAAATGCTTATTATGTGTGGTCTTTTTAAACTGTAAATAATTTGAATTCAGTTTGAAATCTCACAGAACATCAGAAATACATTTATCTTCCACCACCAAAAGTAAATTTCAAATACAAAATTATTTTTGTGTTTGTACAAATATTTTGTTTCCTAGTTCAACAATGAAATAATCATGTGTTCCTCCAGTATTCTAGCTTTTTGTTTTTGTTTTTGTTTTTCAAACAGATTTCTCATGGTCCTTCCAACCTTTTATGGACCCTGGGCTTTGTCCCCTGTTCCCCCACATCTCAGTTAAAATGAAATGTTATGTTACCAGGGATTCGCAGATATCCTTTGGTGGCTTCAAAGCAAGCTCACTGAAGTTAGCTTTCACTGGGGCCCTGTGGGATGTCTTGCTTTCCTTGGCAGCTAGATGGGTTTACAATTAAAAATGTATATATATTTAATGTTCAGTAGCATAGAACAGGTAGACTATATATGATTAGAAATGTTATTACCAGTCTGAATCTCTACCTACAAACGCAAATACAAAGGAAAGATCCACATCTGTATTTTTTAAAAGAAACTTTATTATTATATGAAACTCCGTGTCTGGAATGATAAAAAATTCCATCTCAATCAAAAGTCTGAAGGAAGGGAGAGGGAGGTGTGTGTCCTTGGGTAGTGAAAATTTTCATTATGTAGTGCCCATGCATCAGAGAGGTCCCTTCACTTCTTACACATAATTCTGATCGTGTCTCCAGTGAGACATTTATTTTCCTATTTCACTCAGCATCTTCAGCTTGGGTGGCTCTGTGCTCTCAACACCACCACTGAGCCTACTGAACAGTAAATGTTTTACTCACCTTAAATGTTCCACGCTGATGTCAACTCACAGGTTCTGCCATCTTCTGGGAAAATACATGAATCTTTTTCAGTTCACTTGGAATCAAATAAAAGCTTCCTCTGGTCTCCAGGAAAATGTATAATCAGACTCCACTCTTTGTTTTAAAAGTGATCTATCACTTCCCCCCGCCCCAGCCCTCCCCCTGCTTATCTGACCTAGGCACACTAGCCTGTGTGATCCCAAACTCATTCTACTGTAAGATCTTGATACTTATTTAAAAGCTGCTTTATAAGATACTTTCTACTTTATAAAAAACAGTTCTATAGTTTTATATTTTACATTTAGGTCTGTGATTCATTTTGAGTTAATTTTCATATAAAGTATAAGATTTGGGTTAAATTTTATTTTTTAAATTGTATATTTCCATGTGCTTCAACACCATTTTTTTGGAATGGCCATTTTTCCTCCAACGAATTGCTTTTGTACCTTTGTTAAAATTCAGTTGAACATATTTGTGTGGGTCTATACCTGAGTTCTATTTTTGTCCATTGATCTGTAAGTCACTACCTACAGCAATACCACATAGATTTGACTACTGCCCATCAGATAGACTGATTCCTCCACTTTGTTCTTTTTTCAGAATAGTTTGGACTATTCTGTCTTGGGCCTTTCCATATAAACATTATGATAAACTTGTCTCTATTAACAACAAAAAAACTACCTAAGCTCAAAACCAAAACTAAAACCAAAAACCTTGCTGGGATTTTGAAAGGAAGTGAATTAAATCTGAAGATCACTTAGGAGATATTTGACATCTTTCTTATGTGGACTCTTCTAATCATGAATACGGTATGTCTTTCCATTTATTCAGTATTTGTTTGACTTTTTAAAATTAGTCTTTTGTAATTGCAGGTACAGACTCTGTGCATGTTTTGTTAGATTTATTTAATACACGTGACTATACAGTTTTCTGTTGAATAATTGTAAATGGTACTACGTTTTTATTTTAGTTTTCACACATTCTTTTCTAGAATTGTGATTGGTTATTGTGTGTTCATCTGGTACCTTTTAATGTTGGCCAACTCTCTTTTGGATTTTAGGAAACTTTGTAAAGGTAAGTCATCTGCAGTTGTATGGTTTTATTTCTTCTTTTCTATTCTGTAGTCTTCTTTTTTCCTCACTTTGTTTTGCTGTCTTGAGTGTCTAGTGACTATGTTGTATAACACCTATTTTTGACATGTTGTATTTCCATTTTCGTTCAGCTCTATGTATTTTCACAAATTTCCTTTGAGGCTTCCTCTTGAACCCAAAGATTATTTAGAAACGTGTTATTTAATTCCCAAGTGTTTGAAAATCTTCCTCTTATGTTTATGTTATTGATTTCTAGTTTAATTCCATATGGTCAGAGAATATATCCTGCATGGTCTAAATTCTTCTAAAAATCTGTTGCTCTTATGGCCTAGAATGTAGCCTATCTTGAAAGTCTGTAAGCCTTTATAAAAATTTGTGAAATCTTCATTTTTTTTAGTAGAGTGTCTGTGTATGCAGACTAGAGCATGTTGGTTGCTTCAGTTTACTCTTGCTGCTTTCTCTCTAATGGCTCTGACAGTGAGGTGACGTGATCCTCAACTATAATAGTGATATGTGTGCTTTCCCTTTCTGGCTCTTTTCTCAATTCATTTCTATCACTTTTTGCTTCATATACTTTGAGGCTCTGATATTTGGAGCACGCACATTTACGACAGTTCTCACTTTCTAGTGTATTGATCCTTGTATCAGTATGTAAGATACCTCTGGTACATTTCTCTGAAGTCTACCTTAACTGATATTAAGAAAGCCACTCCTGGTGTGATTTGTTTTGCTTTGCTTCATGGTGGCATAGCATCCTTTTACTTCCAAATTACTGATGCCATTGCATTTTATACTGACTTTCTTACAGATAGCATAGAGGTGGGCCATGTTTTTTAAACACATTGCCAACATCTTTCTTTTAATTAATGTATTTAGGTCAGCTACATTTTTTAAATGTTCATTTATTTTTGAGAGAGAGTCGGGGGGAGGCGCAGAGAATGAGGGGGACAGAGGATTCAAAGCAGGCTCTGTGCTGGCAGCAGAGAGCCCAATGCAGGACTTGAGCCCATGAACTGTGAGATAATGACCTGAGCCGAAGTCAGATGCTTAACTGACTACACCACCCAGGTGCCCCTAGGTCATCCACATTTAAAAAAAATTGTTTATAACATTTACTCATTTTTGAGAGACAGAATGTGAGTTGGGAAGGGGCAGAGAGAGACAGAGAGACAGAATCTGAAGCAGGCTCCAGGCTCTGAGGTGTCAGCATAGAGCCTGACGTGGGACTCAAATTCACGGACCATGAGATCATGACCTGAGCTGAAGTTGGATGCTTAAGCAACTGAGCTACCCAGGTGCCCTGAAGATCATCCATATTTAAGATAACTAGTAATATGTTAGGACTTAAGTCTCCCATTTTATTATTTACTTTCTGATTGCTTCTCTTCTTTCTCATTCCTCAGTTTCTGTTTTGCTTGTCTTCCTGTGGGTTACTTGAACATTGTTCGAGGTTTAATCTTGATTTGTTCACAGTATTTTTCAGTCTATCACTTTGAATAACTATCTTAGTGGTTTTCCTAGTTATTACAATACACAAATGCCACTTACCAAAGTACACAAATCGACATTTTACTACACCTAATGACGTGTAGTAAACCCTACACGTTTTAGATCCTTTTCACTTCCCCCCTTTTAAACTGTACTTGTCTCGACTATTTCTTTTACCTACATTGAGTTCTGCATCAAGTTATAATTTCTGCCTCAATTGAATGTGATTTAAAACTCGTGAGAAAAAGGATAGTATATTATATGTTCACCTCTATTGTACTAATGGTGGTATTTGTTACTTTCTAAAATTCCAAGGCTTCCTCTGTTTTAATTTTTTTCTGTTTGGAGAATTTTCTTTAGCCACTCTTGAAGGGTAGGCCTGTATTACAAATTCTCTTCACTTTCCTTCATTTGAGAATGACTTTATTTCCCCTTCATATTCCTGAAATAGGTTTTTACTGAATGTAGTCAACAATTTTTTTCTTTCAGTGCTTGTTTGGTCCATGGTTTTAGATGTCAAATCGCTTGTGTTCGATTAGTATTCCCCTGTGAATAATGTGCTGTTATTCACTGGTTATTTTCAAAGGGTTTTATTTTGTTTTGTTTTCAGTTTTCAGAAATTTAATTATGTTGTGTTTTGGTTGGATTTCTTCGCGATTATCCTATCGGGGGCATGCTCAGCCTCTTGACTCTGTAGATTCATCTTTTTTCATAAAATGTGGGAAGGTTTTATTTCTTCACATACTTTTTAGCCCCTCTGTCTTCTGACCTCTGAAACCCTGATGTTAGCTCCTTTGTTACTGTCTCACAAGATGACTTTTTCAGTCTATTTTCTTTCTTTTATTTTAGGTGAAGTAAATCCTGTTGATCTGTCCTCAGGTTCTCTGATTATATCCTCTATCATCTCCATTCTGGTAGCAAACCTGTCCAATGAGATTATTTCAGTCACTTTACTTTTCAGTTCTGTAATTTCTCCTTGGTTCTTTCTTTTTGTAATCTCTATTTCCTTCCCAGAATGGTCTATTTGTTCATTTGTCACAAGATAGCTTGTAATTACTTTTAAAATCATTTTATCATTGCTTCTCTGATGTCTTGTCAGAAATGCCAACATCCAATTCATCTCTGTGACCGTGTCTTTTGATTGTCTTTTCTCATTCACATTGTGATTTTCCTGCAACCTGTTATCACAAGTGGTTTTCAGTTGTATCCTGGACATTTCATATGATAGGACTCTGAATACAGTTTAAGCTTTTTTTTTTCTTTTTTTTAGTCGGTGGTTCCTCTATTGAGGTGTAATGTGAGAGCCAAATGGTTGTGTATGCTCAGGTTCCTCACAGGCCCAATGCCATCCCCACAAAAGTGGAGACCTAATACCTTCTTGTTGTGGAAAGAGGAGGTGGGCGCACAGCAACTTCCATGCCCCTTGTGGTAAAGGGCTCGGCGAGCTTCTTGCTTCCTTCCTTAAGTCCACATCTCAGTCTTCCTGTTCTCCTTTGTTGTGTTTTATCCTCGGATTGTTAGTTGTAAGAGGGAAGACATGGGAGGAATGTGGCTACTACATCTTCAGGGGGTTAGTTTGGTTTCCATTAGCCAAATATCAGAATATAAACACACCTCCCAACACAAGTTTTTAAACCAAATGTCTTTATAAAAATGGATAGATATTTATATCCTTAAAACACAATAGCATATTTTAAACAAATTAGGGAATGAGTCTTGAATTACCTTCCAGGAACAATTAGTAGGATGTCAGAATTACACGTAGATATTTTGAAAAGCACACAGATGGTAAACAAGGGGACATGAATCTCAGGTGGTGTTGGCACGTAGGGAGGTATCACAGCGGATCAGTTACATTGATGCCATAATAAACATTGTTTTCTTGAATGTTATGGCAATAGAATAGGACTCCTTCCTTTAAATTAAAAGACCTGTTATGTTTTATGGTGTAATAGGAAAAAATTGAATTTTACAATTTGAAGTGCAAAGTTCCATTTGGCATGTTTTCCTCCAGCACAGAACAGCAGAGAATCTGCATTGGTACTTCTGAGTTGGCTAGCTTACCTGAATTTGCGACTTCTGCACCTGACTTTCCTGCACCACCAGTTTCTGTTACCAAAGGAAAATAATGACTGTTCAACCCTCCTCCGCTCCTAAATTCTCAGGCTTCTTCAAGTCTTACATCTCCAACGCAAATGGTGAGTTATAGTTTATTACAGGATATTGCCGTTTTATTGTAAATTTTTGTGTGCAGTTTTTCTAGCAAATTTATTTATTGTTATGTGTTATTGGCCTTTCCGTATCGTAAACAGAATGTTTATGGTGTGACATGCAAACTGTACATTTTATGGGATTCAAAACGAATTTAACAACCACATTAATTGGTTGATGATCAGGAAGGAAAGTTTTAAGCATTTTTACATCCAAACACACTATTTTGTTACTTATAAGTAAGCATTTTATTGCATTTAGTAATGCGTTAGGAAATTGGTTGGGGGTTTTGGCTGAGGTACAATGCATTATAATTTTTTTCCCATTTAAAATAACGGGGAATAGGTAATTATTCTCTTAAATATTTTCGTACAGAATATTAGGTTTTTAGAATTAGATCATTTACATTAAGTGGAAGACAGCTGTGTTTTGAAATAATGTTTTGCAATAAAGACCTTGATAAAATACTGCAAACAAGTTGTGAAGCGCATAGCTGAGCTTGTAAGTAAATAGGTGTTCGAAACATGATGGGACCTCTAGTCCCTAGTTCTAAGGTAAAGCTGAAGCTCTTATGGTCCTTGGATGGGACTATCTCTGTTGACTTTGGCAGTACGCTTGATTTATAGTCTTAAGGTCAATGACTGCAGCGAATAAGAAAAGAGTTTGGTTCCATGTAGCAGAGAAAGTCTGCTGCCTATCTCATATACGTTTCCCATTCACCTTAATTACTGAACCCCGATTTTATTTGGGTGGCAGTATGTACAGCTAAAGACGAGATTTCCATCCATCTTCCCATATACAAGTAATGATGCAAACGTAAATTCTGCCTATGATGTACAAGTGTAATTACTGAGGGGGTGACCTGTTAAATCTCTTTAGTGGAGCCTGCTCATAGGTGTATATATTCTTCTTGTTTTCACTTCTCTCTGTCAGCAACAGAGAACATAGGGATATAGCACTCATTTGTAATCAGGTATCCTTCGTTATAAATGTCTTATCTTACAGTTGGCAGAGTATAAATATAGAAGGAAATTGGGTTCATGACAATTATTGAATCATCATATTTATCTTGGACTAACTAATTCTAGTTATTTTTTAACCTTAGGGGAAATTAATCTTTTTTTTATTGTGGAAATGACTTCAATATTGAAGCTTTCTGTTACACATCATTAAATTTAGTCCTAATTATACAAATACAAGATTCCTGAATAAACTCAGAGCTCTCAAATTTAGGTAAAGGAAGGCCTACAATAAAATAATCCCCCTTTTGGCATAAGAAACTTACTAAATAAGCAATATTTCTTTTTCAGATTAGGGTCTAGCTGAGGACCCACAGAATCACATTTGAAAGCATTTGAAAACATAGACCTTCTTTTAATCACACTGTAATCTTGCTGGTCATCCCATGAAATCCTGGGCTAAGAAAATTCTTAAAGTGGTCCTTTATACAAACTCACCTACAGACAGCAATGAAAATGGAAAATATGAGCAATTCAGAAGGAAAGTATTTACTATGCATCTAACTGCAGATCCACAACAAATTTAAAAAACTGTGGGAAGTAATTTTGAAAAATAGCAACAAGAATATTCCAGAACTAATGATATAGATGAATCATCAGATTTATGAAGCACAGTGAATCCCAGATGGCACAAATAACAGAAACTCATACCTAAATACATCAAAGTAAAACTACTGAACAATTAAGAAAGACCTTAGAAACAGAAAGGAAAAACAGATTACTTCACAGAGGAAAGACCTTGATAGTTAAATTATAAACAACAGCTTTGGAATTAGGGAGATACTGCAAAAATATTTTCATGCTGACAAGGAGAAATATTTGTTAATCTAGAATTATATATGCAGCTAAAATATAAACTAAGAAAGGGAGTAGAAGGAAGACAATTCAGACAAAGAGAAACTTACTAAATGAACTTTTGATGGGTGAATTTCAAGAAAGAAAAACATTAATCTTAAACATACATGAAGAGAAACAAAGAAAAATGTGCAAATACATTTACAAACTTGGGTAATTCCCAGCAAGTATTGACTATATGAAACAATATTATTGATATCTAAATTTGGGGGTAAATCATACTGAAGAAGTTAAACATTGAACAATAATAGCATATAAGATTGGGATGGGTAGTTAACAAATTTACAGTGTTATAAGTTTCTTTTATTTTGAACAATGTGGGTGGATATATGAACAGTGTAATTCATTAAATGAAGTATGCACGAACATTTCATTTGTATGCACTAAGATAAACAGATGGTTTAATTCAAATAGATACTAGGATAAGTCAAATAAAATTAATTAAAATTTGGGGAAGGAGAAGAATGTGAACATGGAAAAAGTGGAACATAAATAATTAAGGTAATTCAGATATATCAGTAATTACAATATCTATAAACAAAATGAAATTGCTTATTAAAATAGATTGTCAAATTGGTAATGCAAACCAAATCAAGCTATGTTTACAAGAAGCACATTTAAAATATAATTTCATAAAGGGGTGCCTGGGTGGCTCAGTCGGTTAAGCGTCCGACTTCAGCCAGGTCACGATCTCGCGGTCCGTGAGTTCGAGCCCCGCGTCAGGCTCTGGGCTGATGGCTCAGAGCCTGGAGCCTGTTTCCGATTCTGTGTCTCCCTCTCTCTGCCCCTCCCCCGTTCATGCTCTGTCTCTCTCTGTCCCAAAAATAAATAAACGTTGAAAAAAAAAATTCTTAAAAAAATATATATAATTTCATAACGTAATATATTGTTGTAAGAAACGGAAAGCTTTTCTATCAAAATCAGATATAAGGCAAAGAAGTTTCCTCTCATCACTTCTTTTTAACATTGTACTGGAAGTTTTACCTAATGCAATAAGACAAGAAAAAGAAAGAAAAGGTCAAAATATTGGGAAATAAGTAAAACGGCCTTTCCTCATAGATGATATAATAACCCATGTAGAAAATCCAAAAGAATGGACAAAAAAGTTCCTGAAGCTAATAAGTGATTATAGCAGGATATAAGGTTAATGTACAGAAGTAAGTCACTTTCCTGTATACTAGCAATTACTCTAGTGGGATTTGAAAATAAAAATATAATATCACTTATATTAGCATCCTAAAAAATGAAATACTTAGGTATAAATCTCATTAAATAAGGTCTATATGAGGTAAATTGCAAAAGTCTGATGAACAAATCAAAGAATAACTAAATAAATGGAGAGATAGTCCATGCACATGGACAGGAAGACTCAATATAACCAAGATGTCAGTTCTTCCCAATTTTCATGTACAGATTCAATGAAATTCCAATTAAATCCTCAGCAAGTTATTTGGTGGATACTGACAAACTGTTTCTAGAGTTTATATGGAAAGGCAAAAGACCCAGAATAAGCAGCAATGTTGAAGGAGAAACACAAAGTTAGAGGACTAATATTACCTGACTGGAAGACTTACTATAAGGCTATAGTAAGGAGCATGATGTTTGCAAAAAATAGATAAATAAATCAATAGAATTTAACAGAGAGGACAGAAATACACCCACATAAATATAGTCGTCTGATCTTTTTCACAAAAAGAAGGCAATACAATGGAAGAAAGGTAGTCTTTTCAGCAACTAGGGCTAAAACAACCCGACATCCACATGCAAAAACGTGAATCTAAACACTAACCATACACCATTTACACAAACTAATTCAGAATGGGTCACAGACCTAAATGTAAAACATGAAACTATAAAACTCTCAGAAGATAACATAGGACAAAATATCAATGACTTTGAGTGTGGCAGTGACTTTTAAGACATACCAAAGCCACAATCCATAAAACAAACTATTGTTTGGGTAAACATAAATTTAAAATTTTTGCTGTGTGAAATACACTCCTGTGAGTAAGAGAAGATAAGTCACAGGCTGGGAGAAAATAATTACAAAAGACATGTGATAAAGAACTGTTATCTAAAATATACTGAGGACTTAAACTTCAACAATAATAAAGGCATCAAAGACCTTAACACACCCCTCACAGAAGAAGATATACAGATGGCAAATAAGCAGGTAAAAAGATAGCCCATGTCATATGTCATTATTATGGAAATGTGAATTAAAACCACCATGAGGTAATACCACACACCTATCAGAGGGGCCAAGATCCAGAATACTAACAACAGTAATTTCTGTGAAGATAAGGAGCAGTAAGAACTCACATTTACTATAGCTGAGAATACAAAATGGTGCAGAGACCCTGGAAAAGAGGAGAGTTTGGTAATTTTTTAAAAAACAGAACATTCTCGGGGCGCCTGGGTGGCGCAGTCGGTTAAGCGTCCGACTTCAGCCAGGTCACGATCTCGCGGTCCGGGAGTTCGAGGCCCGCGTCAGGCTCTGGGCTGATGGCTCGGAGCCTGGAGCCTGTTTCCGATTCTGTGTCTCCCTCTCTCTCTGCCCCTCCCCCGTTCATGCTCTGTCTCTCTCTGTCCCAAAAAAATAAAAATAAACGTTAAAAAAAATATTAAAAAAAAAAACAAAAAAAAAAACCAGAACATTCTCTTACCATACGATTCAGTACTTGCACTCCTTGATATTTACCCAAAGGAGCTGAAAACTCATGTCCACATGAAAACTTGTGCATATATATTAATGAAGCTTTTTTCATAATTACCAAATCTTGGAAGCAACCAAGATGTCCTTCAGTAGGTGAATGGATAAATAAATCATGGTATGTCCAGGCAATGGAATATTAGTTAGCACTAAAAAGAAAGGAACTATAATCTACACTGAGAAATGGAGGAACTTTAAATGTATGATACTAAGTGAAAGGAACCATTCTTAAAACGCTACATACTGAATGATTCTAACTATATGACATTTTGAAAAAGCAAAACTATGGAGACGGAGAACAGATCAGTGATTGCCAGGGGTAGGGAAAGGGAGGTCAGGGGATAGATGGATAGGTGAAGCACGGAGGATCTGTGGAGCAATGAAAATACTCTGTATGATACCATGATTGTTGATATATGTCATTAAACATTTGTCCAAACCCACACAGTGTATAACATCAGGAACAAATTGTGATGTAAACCATAGACTTTGGGTGATTTGATGTGTCAGAGCAGGTTCATCATTTGTAACAAAGGTACCACTCTTGTGGGGGAGGTTGATAATGATGGAGGCTATGCAGGTATGGAGGCAAAAGTTGTCTCTCTACCTTTCCTGCAATTTTTCTGTGAAACTAAAACTGCCCTCCCAACGGTCTTAATTTAAGAAAAGAAAAAGGAGTAGACATTAAAGCAACTTCACTACAATACTGAAAGTTAAAAAAAAATCAGAGAGAAATATTTGACAAAGAGAGTTAACATTCTAATAATACATAAAAGCACTTTTAAATAAGAAAACATTGTCATGGATAAAATAGATCAGTAAGAGTAAATAGATGCTAATAGTGAATAGTTCCATTTATGAGGAAAATTTGAAAATCCTAAAGCTATACACTTTTAGTACACTAACTTCAACATACATAACTAGTAAATGTGGTAGTCTGAGTTCTCCAGAGAAACAGAATCAGCTTCATAATTAATTAGGAGGAATTAATTCCTGTCTTTAGGGAGGCTGAGAAAGCCCAAGATCCAGTTCTGCGAACTGGAAACCCAGGCAAACCAGTGGTATATTTCAGTCAGTTTAATTCAGTTTCCCAAGGCCTGAGAACTAGGAGAGCTGATGTGCATATCCTCGTTTGAGGGCCAGAGAAGATGCAATGAAATGCCCCAACTCAAACAGGCAGAAAGCAAAAGAATCAAATTCCTTTCTCTCTGCCTTTTGTTCCAGTCAGGTCTTCAAGGGATTGGAAAATGCCCACTCACAGTGGGGAGGGCGATTACTTCACTGAGTATGCCAATTCAAATGCTAATCAAAAACACCTGGAAACATCTTCCCAGACACATCCAGAAATAATATTTAATCTTAGCACTCCACACCCATCAAGTTGACAGATAAAATTAACAATCACAATGTTCATAGACATTTTCTGAAAGCAATCATAAAGCACTTATAAAAGTTTAACCACGTATTGGATCGTTAAGTCAAATCTCAACAAATTTCAAATAATTAGAATTATATATATGATGTTTTCTGATAATGGTGGAAGCATGCTAGTACTAATCAATAACAAAGATATAAAGATAAAACCACATATGATTTGAAATTGATTAACATAACTAAAAAAATCAGGTTAATAAAAAAATCATAAGGAATTAGGAAACATTTGCAACTTAATTAAAATCAGGTACCATATATCAAAACACTTAAGAAATGTTTGCGTGAATTTATATTAAATCTAACAAAAATTGGGCAGTTTGTGATAGAGAAGATAATAAAATTTAAGTAAACGGCAAAATTAAATGGAGAGTGATGAAGGAGCGTGGGGCAAGCTGAGGGCAAAGTACAGGCTAACAGCATCACCCAACCAGGTGGGATCTGTGTGATATTCCTTGGACATTCCTGGCTACCCAAGAACAAAGGAAAGGGGTTTATGTGCTTGCCATGGTGATGTGAGAAACTAAGGCAAATGAAATATTAAATTTCTTTACTGCCTACAGCCCATTGACAAGTCCTTGAAACTGGCAGAGTAACCTCCCTCCAGGAGCTCAGTTGCCTTGATGATGACACTTTGCTGAGAGCAAAGGGAATCTTGGCTTAACATTATCTTGATCCCCCAGGATCCAGTAACTCTACTTTAACATATAAAAATCCCTTTGGAAACTTCCTTTATCTCAACTGCCCCAAGATATATGCTGGCAATCATATTCCAAGCTCATGGCCCCCTGATATACATATGAAGGGTCTCATGACTGAGGTTTTACTGAATGGTAATAAATGGTATTTTCCTAACAACACCTAACCTCTCAAGGTCCTGGGAACCTTGCTTCCAAAATACCTTGAAGATTTGTTCTATCCCTAACCCCCCTCTCACCATGAAGGTATATAATCAGCTACCCGTCACAACCCCAGGGTACCTCTTCTTGTCCACGGGTCCTGTCCCCATGCTTGAATAAAATCACCTTTTTGCACCAAAGACATCTTCAAGAATTCTTTCCTGCCCATTGGTTCTGGACTACCCCACCATCACCCCAAAACTTCATTAGAGAGCAATCTATATTATGCTTACAGCAAGAAAGCAACAACTTAAGCTCACATTCATCCCCAGTAGCTTTAGTTTTAATCAAATCCTCAACAGGACTTTTTGAGAAACTTGGTTGGGTAATTTTAAATTAGTATGGAAAAATAAAAGTCTAGCCAAACCACTCCTGAAGAGCTATAAGATGGAAATTATGACCTTGCCAGATAAAAAATGTTCTTAAATTTACAGACAAGCCAATGAAAAACTGGTGGAGACATAAACAAAAGACCCACATACATAAGGAGAACGGCTAAATGACAAGGTGACACTGTATACCATGGGAAAAACTGGGCTATTTAAAGGGCGAAAGGATAACATAATTGATTTCCTATTTCACTTCAAATAAATAAAAAAAAATTTAATGGATTGAGCATCTAAAAATCAAGAGAAATAATAATGGTCTTCACGGATCTGTTTTAGAAGAGAATTTATTTAGGGGCTCTTGGGTGGCTCAGTCGGTTGAGCGTCTGACTTCGGCTCAGGCCATGATCTTGCAGCTTGTGGGTTCTAGTCCCATGTCAGGCTCTGTGCTGACAGCTCAGAGCCTGGAGCCTGCTTCAGATTCTGTGTCTCCTTCTCTCTCTGCCCCTTCCCTGCTTGTCCTCTATCTCTCTCTCAAAAATAAATAAGCATTTAAAAAAAATTTAAAGAAGAGAATGTATTTAAAAGACACAACCAACATATATAAAATATTGAATGTTTGACTACTCTGAAATTAAGCCATTTTATTTATCACAGGGCATCCTAAGTAAAGTGAAGAGACACTAGAACTATAAGGAGATATTTAAGAACACACAGGCAAGAAAGTGTTAATGTCTACAATGTATAACTCCTACTAGTCAATAAGAGAAAGACCACACACAAAAAAATCAGAAATACACTGGAAGAAGACATGAAATGACATTTACACAACAGGAAAGGGCCAATTAGTCTACAACAAGATGTTGTACTATATAGGTAATCAGGGAAATGAAATTATGACCATAATGAGACACAATTTTATACTCACCAGATTGGAAACATTAAGAAGTATCATAATTCCAAGTGATAGTGAGGGTGTCAATCAATTTGAACCAGTAAGCACTATTAATGGAAGTAAAATTTGATCCACCTCTTTAGAAAACTACTTGAAACTATCCTACAGACTAGAATGTATGTAAAGCTCTGACTCAGCCATTCAACTTCTAGATATTAATTTTTTTGAAGCTCATTTAAAAAGAGTGTTTGAATGTACAAATTTCGAGTAGTGATTACTTCCAATGATGAGAAAAGGAAATGGTGAGAACACAAGGAAACACAATTAGCATCAGTTAATTTCTAATGTTTAATTTAAGAGATTGTTAGACATTCTTATGTACATATCAAGTATATTATGTAATTTTAAAAATAGTTCTACGTGGTAAGAAAAAGTAACTTATCATTTAAAAATCACATCATATTTTACTCCAATGTAGAAACAAAAAAAAAAAAAAAAAATCCTTATCCAGAAAAGAAAATGATGAATTTTCATAGTGAAGGAAATTCAGTAGAATATGTCTCAAATTATAGCTCATAGTATCCAGCATGTAATATACCAGAGATGCTCCAATATTAATCACTAATGATTGCCTGAATTTTTCAAGATAATTTTAGGTGCGGTCAATTATTTTATTAAAGGTTAAGTTTTGCTTAGTCATCACAGTGTTCAGTGGATTGGAAGAAAATGAGAACCTCATAAGTCTTTGTTTAAGAAATAAGAATAGATAGTTCTTGCCAGTTTTCATACAAATGAACAGAGCCTATACCATTTTTTAAATGTTTGCTTTTCTAAAATAGCTTTTAAATGTTGAATCTTCTCAATAATTAAATGCACAAAACTTATTAAGTGCCTACATTTATTCTAAGGACTTAGCACTTATTGTCAAAAGGTAAACAATGAGAGGAAGTTTACTCTGGATAATTTTTTTTTAAATGTAACCCATATAAACCCAGAACTTACTAGCATGTGGGTACTTACGAGGTCATGAAATATTAATACTCGTATTTCTATATGATAATGCCCACTTGAAGAAGCCAAATCTTCAGTCTCTTTAGTTTTTGTTTTTGTTTTTGTTTTTGTTTTTGCTAATTTCTAAGAAAAACATGTCCTAATAGGAGTCAATTCTCATTTCTTCTACTCTGGTTCCCAAACTGATAATGTCCCCTCACCTGTGCCTTAGTGTAAGTATCATCCAAGGGGATGACTCCCCATCTACAATAAAGTCCAAAATGACAAATGGGTCTATCACTTTACAGTGAGAGAGGACCATGCAGCATCCCATGAAGCACCCAGGAGAATGATGTCTCCTCTACAATGAATACAAATTGGAACATAACGGTAGCCCTAGGAGAGATGATGGTGAATTAGACTACAATGGAGCTGAGCAGGTAAAATTAAATGAGTAGATACTTTATGGATACTTGAGTTTTACAAACTCCTTTGTAAAAAACAAACAAAGATGCAAACAAACAAAAAACAAACACCCAAAGACACAATCATTGATATGGTTTAGAAACAGAGGTCAGATCACCAGGTCTCCAGTCTTCTAAAAAAAAGGAACTTATTTTTTATGTAGTAACTGAGAACTTTTTGTTAAGTTATGATAAATCTGGGCTAAGCCCAGTATAATACATTTGTATGGCCAGATCATGGATCTGTAATGACTGCTACAAGGAAGCTTGCTATGCGTTCCTTCTTCTTCAGAACCAGACGCCTACTGCTCAACATTTAAGGAAGCGCTCACTCTCGGGACTCCGCAGGTGTTTGGTGAAGTCCTTAGACTTGAATGTGAGTGTCTCCCTAGACTTTGAGCCCAGGGTGCCTTGCTGCTGCTAGGTCTATGTAAGTGCCATAGCGGATGTACACATTCAACAAGTGGTTGGGTGTAAACTCGGCTGAGGCAGTGAACATTCAGGTCAAGTACTACTTGCAGTGATTGTTTTAGGTTACCATCGCATCAACACTCTATGGCAAAGGAGCGAAATAGAGTCCGTTTTCCAAAGAGCTTCATTCATATAGACAGTAAGCCTAAAAAAAACAGTGGCCCCAAACTTCATCCTCAATCGATACTATTTATTAATAAATATATATCATCTTTTTTTGTTTGTTTGTTTCTGTCTTGTTAAATTTCAAATCAGTAAAACTCTAGAGAAAGTAAGTCCAGGTTTTACCAGTGGGAGAATAAGGCCTGTGAGAGTTGCTGCACACTGACATGCCTTCAGGGGCCAGGCAATCTGCAAACAGGACCAGCAGCCTTGATAAGAACGATAGTAAACAACAAACCATGCTAGTCTGATGACATTCAACTCCAAATCTGTAAACAGTGTGCCTGAAAACCCTTGGTACTAGTATCCTAGAACTTGGTCTTTTATAACTACCCTTTGAAAACCTCTATTAGAGGCAGGATTAAAAGTTTATATTTTCGGGGCGCCTGGGTGGCGCAGTGGGTTAAGCGTTCGACTTCAGCCAGGTCACGATCTCGCGGTCCATGAGTTCGAGGCCCGCGTCAGGCTCTGGGCTGATGGCTCGGAGCCTGGAGCCTGTTTCCGATTCTGTGTCTCCCTCTCTCTCTGCCCCTCCCCCGTTCATGCTCTGTCTCTCTCTGTCCCAAAAATAAATAAAAAACGTTGAAAAAAAATTAAAAAAAAAAGTTTATATTTTCTCCTTAGTTTATCCTCTCCTTCCCTCACTGCAAACAACAATAAAACAGCAATAACAGCCAAAAAAATAATAATAAAAAATCAGTCTTGCACCCGAGAAACTGAAATGATCCTAATTTGTGGCCAATCTTTCTGGAAAGAAGAAAGACTTGAAGGTGTTACTGACAACTCAGTGTGGTTTTCTCAGCAATTGTCAGCCAATCACCCAGCAAGGTCTTGAAGGAATGAAAAAAATCTGCTGCAGTTATAGTGGATGTGAGGACACGGAAAGTCCAGAGACAGATCTTAATGGGCCGCAACCAGAGTGTCATTAAGCACTGGGGCAGCAAGAAGATAAGGCCAGTAGCTGGGTGAAAGGAGCTGCTTGGAAAAAAAAAACAAAAAACAAAAAGGGAAATCAAGAAAGATCAATTTAAATGACTTTCTCAAAAAAATGTTTATTTAATGCATTCATTTGCCTAGGACTGGTGCACTGCAAACAGCCTCACAATCTTTAATTTCTTTCCTTGTTCTGCAATAACTGTTTTTTTATTTTTCATCAGTATAATTTGTTTGGAACAGTACTAGCATATTGCAACACCTAACATAATTTTTGTAACTACTTTCGTTACTTACTTGAGTCCATTTGGCCTTGATATAATTATAACATTGTCAATAGGAAGGCCATGGGTATTGTGGAATGTTTAATTTTTAAAAGAATTGATGATTTAAATATAGAAATAACCATACTCAATCATATGTACAAAACTAAACCTTCTAATGCTTTGTGTCAAGTTCTGTCACAAAGAATAATAAGGTAGGGAAAGCAAAGAAAATGTGCATTCCTATAGTGGGTTCTTTTACTTAGGAAGAAAGTGTTTCAAGGGAGCATGCATAGAAATGGCTCATATAATCATTGGGCCATTCAGAAGGGTTCCTGAGAAATCACACAACATTATCCCTCTCTCCTGCACTATCCTTTGTGCAACTTTTGGTAGCATGAAACTTTTGTTCCTGAATCTGCAAAGAATAAGTTTCATAAGCTCCCTTCAGTAGCTTTCGGGCATTAACGCTCAGACTGTGATCACGCACAGCGGAACTCAATTGAAAACTCATTTTTTTAAGGGAAAAAAATACTGTACATAACTATGGGTGCCAGTATCTCACTTAAAAAATGTTCATTCATAAAATGAGGTACATTCACCTTTGAAATTGAGTCTCGACATCAAAACTTCTTTTACAGTTATGGACACAATGGTTTCTGTATGAGAACAGGAACTGAATATCCCGTCACTTACTTTTCTGAGCCTCAACAGTCCCATTAAAAACCTCATTCCCTGCTGGTTCGCTAAAAGCCAGAATTTGAACTGGTTTTTATATCACTTACAAAGAAGTGAGATATCATTTTTATCTTGCAACAAGATGTTACCATTTTAGGGGAGAAATTTTAGAATGTTCCACCTCCCCAAACCATGTAAGGTTAGGTCATTTGAACCACTCTTCAATGCAAGTGTCAAGTGTCATTTTTTTTCTCTCAAAAGATTTCCTGATTCCAGTTGTCTTACAATTTTAGTAATTCATTCATCTTTCCTTTAAATAAAATTATTTCCAAATCTATGATTTATATGGAATCCTGATTAAATGAGTGCGCTTTAGTAATGCTCTTGAGGTACTCAAGGTTTTTTAAAAGAAACAATGAAAGCGAGAAACAGTCTTGGATTTTTAGTTCAGTTTCTTGCTGTTGAAAAATTAAAATAACACTAATATATTAATTATTTTAACTTATTAATTCAGCCAAAATACTGCCAAGTTTTTCCCCGTTTTTGTTACTTATTTTTCTCTCATATGGATGTTTTAAATTTTCATCTGGTTAATTCCAATTATCCTTTCCCTTGTGATTTATAGCTCTGAAGTGTAGAAGATCATCTTTTAACAGATGTTGGATAAATATTAATTGGTTTTATCTTCTATTTTTTGTTTTTATATCGATATTTTAATGTGAAATTTATTTTAAAATACAGCATAATGTTAAGGTGTTAAGATACCTCTTTGTAAATTACTAGTCAATAATTTCGTATTATTTACTAAATAATTCTTCCCTTTTCTTTAACTTCTTACACTTCCCTTATCAATATTAAATGTATGTGACAAGTTTACCTATATCTTTTCCTGTGTCTCCTGTGACTAGATGCCTTTATGCTCCCTGTGACAAATGTACTATTTCCCTGTTCTTACTGGTGCTGCTGAAAAACCCCATCCTTTGTTGTAGCCATTCACACACCTTTAACAACAACAAAAGAATGATTTCAAGAATAAACTATTTTTAATTGAAAAAAAAAACACTGTAACAACCATGTGCTAAGTGATCTATTAATCCTTGTGATTATAACAGAGAACAATAAAGCAAAACTATCCTCCTGTGTCACTCACCATCCGAGGGAGAAGCACTGAACTAGTACCAAGTTGATGAGCATGAAAAAGGAGAAAAAAATCAGGTGATTTGTAAGAGTATTAAAGAGTTACCTTTCTAAGCTGAAATAAACAAAACACATCAGAGGAAGGATATGTCAATGGATCCTTGAAGTATGGGAGGTGTCAGCAAACTGAATAAAGGAAAGTGGTGAAAATGAAACTATAAGAAATGTATGAAATAATAGAAAGTACATTAAAAAAAATTCAAACTAACTCTCACTGGAAAACACCAAAGAGTGCTATCAAAACACCATAATATTTGAGGCATTCCTCACAGACAGAAAAGAAATGGGATCAGAACAACAGAGAACAAGCGGACAAGAAACCAATCACAGGTCTCAGAATACAAAGAACACTGGATGGAGGCAGGTGTGGCTGCCCCAGCAGCGGACTGAATGGAGGATAATTGTTGGAATTACAGACTGAGGCGCACATTCAGAATGCACTGCGCAGCTCAGCCCCCCTCCGTATTCTGGACACTCAGTGTCAAAAGCGTTTGTTCTGAGGCAGAAGCAGTATCTGGGGACAAAATTTGCAGCATCCATAGTATCTGTGAACAAGTGAACAGTAATCTTTACCAGTAAATAAAATGTCAATAGGAAATTGAGGACACTGGGCACCCTGAGACAAAATAACTCACAACAATAAAGAAAAAGAGGAACATCATTAAAGACAAAGTTATGAGAGAATAAAAGAAAGAGAAAACATTTAAAAAATATAATTAAATAGCCACCCTCAGAAGAAAGTGAGAGGAAATTGCATACATAATGGTGGGGTGAAAGAGGTAGAGGCTACAGAAAATAAATTTTTTTTTTCCCTGATAGAAAAAAAAAAAGTTGTTAGGTTTAATGCAGAGAAAGAGAAAAATTAGGGAACAGAAAAAGGAAGCCTAATATTTCTCCCAGAATTAAATGCAAAGGGAGAATGGACAGTATAAGTTTCCGAAACAAAGAGAATATACACATAAACTTGAAAACCTTTTATTTATTTAGTTAAAGTTTAATTTATTTAGAGAGAGAGATCACGAGCAACGGGGGGGGGGGGGCAGAGAGAGGGAGAGAGAGGGTCCCAAGTAAGCTCTGCTCTGTCACCGCAGAGCCTAACGCAGGGCCCAAACTGAAAAACTGTGAGATCATCACCTGAGCTGAAACCAAAAGTTGGACGCTTAGCCGACTGAGCCACCCAGGTGCCCCTGAAAATCTTTTAAATAGGTATTGCAGAAATAATAGAGACATGAAGAGAAGTAAATGACCAAAAGATAGAATTAATTACCAGAGGGGCACCTGGGTGGCTCAGTCAGTTAAGCGACCGACTTCGGCTCAGGTCATGATCTCACAGTCCCTGGGTTCAAGCCCCGCCTTGAGGTTGGAGCCTGCCTCGGATTCTGTGTCTTCCTTTCTCTCTGCCCTGCCCCCGCTCGTGCTCTGTCTCTCTCTCAAAAATAAATAAACGTTAAAAAACATTTTTTTAAAGAAAAAAGAAATAATTATTGGAGCTCAAAAGAAAAAAAAAGACATGGCTATTACAAATTCCTTATTTTGAAAAAAGATGAGTGAAAACACTTCCATATCTGCTTGTAGGAAATTAAATAGCTATGTCCTGGGTTAGGAGATTATAAGGAACACATTACAAAGCAGAAAACTGCTTTCTGGCCTTGCTGAGAACAGCAGACCACACTTCGCTTATCTAGTTCGTGCCTATCTAGGGGGCACTCACTTCGCTTATCTAGTTAATGTATATCTAGGGGTTAGATCCTGCCTATTCTCATCAATTCCTTAGACCATGTTATTGCATGGAATATTGTACCCTGTCTTGTTTTTCAGCATGTTTTCTATAGGTTCTTACTGGCATGTAACCCACTGACGTATTGTGCAATGTTACCCTAAATGCAGTTCAATACTTAGGGAGCTTGAGACCCGCTCAGGGAGACTTCCCCTAGCCTCCCTCTCACCTCTCTTGACTTGCATGGAGTCCTGAGTAATCCTTTCTGCGGACATCGGCTTTGCTGGACAAGGCCTGAAGCCAAACCCACATCTGGTATTATCTCATTGAAATTTTAAGAGGCCAAGGAAAAATAGAAAAACCTGATAACAACAGAACAAAAATAATTATTACCTGGTAAGTTTTACCTTTCATATCTGCATGATCATTCATTAATGGTTTTGTTCGGACTATAATGGTAAGCAACATAATGGCTTCCCAAAGATGCCACTTTCTAATCTCCAGAAACTGAGTATATGTTAATGTGAAAACTAAAAGATACTTTGTAGATAGCATTAAATTAAGGACATTGACTTGAGATTATTCTAGACTATTCAGGTGAGCCCTATGTAGTCATAAGGGAGGAAGATGGAGGAGGCAGAGGATATCTAAGAAGAGAAGCAGAGGTTAGGTTATGTGATTGAGGGCTATAAATATGGAAAATACCTATGAATCAAAGAGTGTGGGCCAACATTTAGAACCTGGAAAAGCAAGGAATCAGTTCTTTCCTAGAGCCTCTGTTGCAGGCTAAGTGTTTGCACCGCCCAAAATTCATATCTGCAAAGTGATGGCATTAAAAGGTAGAGCCTTTGGGAAGTAATTAGGTCACGAGGGTGCAACCTTCATGAATGGAATTCATGCCCTTATAAAAGAGATCTCAGAGAGCTCCTTGCTGCCTTCACCATGTTGAAGACACAGCGAGAAGACGGCCACCTGTGAATCAGGAAGTGGGATATCACCAGACACTGATTCCTTCGTCTTGGACCTTACAGTCATTGGGATGACATTGTCACTTCACTGGGCCTAGAAGGCAAAGCATTCAGCCAAGAGAATTATTCTAGAGACTGAAAGTTGACTGTTGTTTGTCCTGTTAGGTTTTGGAACACGGGCCTTTTACCCTCTTCTTTTTTACGATTTCTCCCTTCTGTAATGAAGGTGTACTTTCTATCCTTTGCCTGCCTACCCTAGGTCTGTCCATTCTTTGCCTGCCCCACCATTCTTTGGAAACACATAACTTGTTTGTTTTCACAGGTTCACAGTTGGAGAGGAATTTGACTCAGGATGAATTGTGCCTTGGGTCTCACCCATATCTGATTTAGATGATATTAGGTAATACTTTGGACTTTCTTGAAGTCTATCCCAATCCCCCTGATTAGTCCTCTGGTGGCTGTTTCAGGAATTGTGTCCAGGCCTTACCGTTACAGTCAGTGAAAGAGGCAGGGTAGAGTGTGGTAACATCATCTTATCCAGAACCAGAAGTAGAACTGTCATTTTTAATGCTTGCTTATAACTTGATTTAAATTCAAATTTTCAGGGACTAAAATAGGCAAGTCATGGTCTTAATAACCTTATATTTGTGGGATAAGACTGTTCCAGAGCTCTGAACCAAAGATGTATCTTGGACTAACTCTGTCTCTAGCGTTAAGTCAAAAGCATAGTTTCACTAATACTACTGGTCAACTGGAACAGGATCAAGGCCCAATTTAATCCTTAAGCATGATGAGTTGGGAATGATACCAGAAACCCAAAGCTACAGCAGGAAAGTCACTGTTGCAAATGATCTCTCTTTTCTGTATGGGGCATACTGGCAGAGAACACAATCTAGGGAGCATTAAATTAAAAATAGATTTCAGGAATGAAATTTATTTTGCCCTAACTTCCAAATACACAATTTCTTAAGATATTAGATGCCTTTTCAGATGACGATATGAGACTAACTGAGGAAAAATCATGCTATTTCACAGGATCCTCTATGCTCAGAATGAATGTCTTGGACATCTGGCCATAACTAATGGATTTACAACATACAGACATTGGAAATGCTGAGCTAGATGTTAGTCTACAAGATTCACGTGAATTCTGTGGAAAATATATCCCAGGATCCAGAGAGAAGGACTGATTTGTGGTTCAAATGTACTACAAGAATGGATGACCCAGAAACTGAGAGGTATCTAGGAGTAAGAGAAATAAGGTATACGTGTGAATCAATAAAATGACTAGAATCCTAATTTCTTCATTTTTTAATTAATTACTTAATTTATTTTTATTTTGGAGAGAGAGAGTGCGCGCAACCAGGGGAGAGGAGTGAGAGAGAAAGAATCTTAACCAGGCTCCCTACTCAGCATGGAACCTTACACAGGGCTCAATTCCATGACCCTAGGATCATGACCTGAGCCAAAATGAAAAGTTGGAGGCTGAACCAACTGAGCCATCCAGGCACCCCTGGAAACCCAATTTCTAACCAATAACTGAGAATCACAAAAACTGTCAAAGGAGCTTGTAAAGGAAAATTTAAAATTTTAATCTTTATATTTGCCCCTTTTCAATGAAAATGTATTTATGCTTCATTATAAAGTTATAAAGAGAAAACACTTTAAAATAAATAATTGAAAATAAACTTTATTTTATTTGGCTTTGTTTATAGGTCTTCTTTTCTGCCTTATTGAACGCACACACTATCACGTACACAAAAAATTAGTTTAGGATTTTTTTCCCAAGTATTTGCTTCCTTTTTACCCTTAAAATGGAATTGCTTGATATATAATATTTCACAACACATTTTTATCAAATAACTCTATCTCAGTGATATTTCTCCAGACTGGTAGGCATAGATATAACTCATTCAGAGGGCAGTCCTAAAATTTCTTAAATCAGACCATAATTAATGAATGTTATACTTATTTATTATAAGATGATACATTTTTATGTGTCTTTGATTTGTCACACGGCATATAATAAAGAAAAAATATAAAAAGATCTTTGGTGCTCAAAATACTTTAAAAATATTGAGATATTTGAATGAAATGCATTTAGATATCTTTAGTTGTCACATAATTACTTGCATTATCTTTATTATGCAGTTTCTTATTTTTCTTACATTTTCTAGATAAAAGAAAATGATCTTTACTTCAATTGATATCAGCTTTATTACTACTCTCTGTTAGTATAAGTATATTCTAGAAATACAATATTGGCAATTGATTATTGGAAACAGAAAAGTCTAGCTTTTGAAATGTGTTTTACAACAATTTATCAAGAATATTATCTTTATGTAATATTTAGAGTATTATCTAACTTAAAGGTATAAAATTAAGTAATAGCCAACTAACTCACACAAATGTCAAGATCAAGGTTATTCTATTGAGTTTTCTGTCTTAAGTTCTTTATTAAAAAATTAATATTGGTGCCTTGGCAATCTGAATTATTTATTTGCCAATACTTTAGTGAGAAACATAAATACACATGATTTTGAAGACACTAGATCCAAGATGGTAATCAGGTGAAGGTATCTACATTTGGAGTTATTTTTATTTGGGGCTGAGTTGTTGTTACCCGCTTTGCGATAAGGTAGGCCTTATTCCAAGGAATACCGACCCACTGATTACTAGACTTGTTTTTTAACCCCTCTTGAAATAATATATTCAGCAATCCTGGGAATTTCTGCTGTAATGAGAAGTTATGCTTTATACTATGTACATCTACACCTTTATAACCTAACAATATGTCATAGTAAAAATTTCAAAAATATTGTTGAGTCTTATTCATCTTCTTATTTATGAAATTAACTCACAGGCTTATTGTCAAAATGAAATGATATTAGGAAATATTAAAATAAAGTTATATAGCTTAATAAGATGGCCAATTCTAAGATTTCTAATACTTTTTTTAAAACTGAAAAATGGAATACTATAGTATACATTTTTATTGAAATAGAAATTTTCAAAATACAGAGAAATGGCAAATTGTGTGAATGGTCAAACATATAACTAATATATGTGAAGAAAAAATTGAGTTATTTAAAGCCTACAGAAAAAATGCATTAATAAAGATTTCACAGATTATGAGTTTTAGAGAAACTTAAGAAGTTAAAATTTAAAGCTTCTTTTTTGCACTTAGCAAATGCAACAAAATGTTCAAGGAGATTTATAGTAAATATGTGAAAAATATTATATGGAAAAATAAACCAGCTAATACAATCAAATATATTTATTTCTGCAATGTCCTTCAAATTGTCTTTGGAAAGAAATCTTTTTGTTCTGTTTTTGTTTGTTTCTTTGTTTGTTTTACAGAATTTGATATATCTTTAAAGTTAGTTTGTCATTCTGTACTTTGTAAGTTATGGCCTCTTTCTTATTAAGTAACTGAACATAAAAGAAAATTATCTTAAAATACTTCTACAAAGAAGTACAGATTACTTCTATGAAAACTACAGATTAACATGCAGCAATGTATATTGCAAATGTTGTAGTTGTATTCAATTTAAGGCTCATTAATTGACATAAATAGATTAGAAATGATTATAAGATATTATTTCCATGAAAATCTATTCTTAGTAATAAACAATGAAAAATAGAAACTGACTCTAATGTGGCATACCATTTGAGGCTCTTTTTGTGGAAACCATTCCAATGAGGGTGGCCCTTAAAAAGAACTTTTTAAGACACTGAGTAACATGAATAACACAATTCACTTAATGACTACACCAACTGTGGTTGTTTTGTTGGAAAGAGAATAAATTATATCTTCATAATTATGAATCTTATTTTCCCTTTCACTATGGTAATACGACTAAATCTCTATCAAATTTTACTTACTCATACATTTAGGTAATCACAACATACTCAAGCATTGTATCTGTGTGTCAGGTATGCCCAAGATCATTCCCAGTTCTGTTGATGAGCTAGGCGGACCCACAGAACTTAGCATATATAGAGTCCTACCCCAGGTTATGCTTTACTGCAGCAAAAGGAATCAAAGTCAACAGAAGGAAAGGGTGTGTGGGGCAAAGTCCAGAAGAAACAAAGTGCAACCTTCCAAGTCCTCTCTTTGTGGAATTACACAGACACACGTAATTCCTTCTGCAATGAATTTTATAACACGTGTGTAGTGCTGTCTCCCAGGGAAGCCCATGGCAGATTTAGTGCCCAGGGATTTTTTTTTTTTTAATTCAGGGTGAGTGATGTGGGCATTCTCTGGCTAGTACATATCAAAATTCCCGACCCCCAGAGAGAAAAGAGATATTCAGCAGTGACCATTTTACATGCACAAACTGTTTAAGGATATTGTGACACTCTTATTCAGTCAGGGTGGTGGAAATTCTATTGGAACTGTGTTTCCTCAAGCCAGTCAAGAGCTACCCAGGCAAGCAAGCCTTTGTAAGGATAAGAGGCTCAGGGCTGCTATGTTAACTCCTTTTGTGTAGTATGACACAGAAATAAAATTTGCTGAGAATGACTTAGGGAATGTAACAACTCAAAATGCTGTAATGTAATTTAAATCTTTTGCTACCACTTTCATAATTATAGGACAATATTACCAAATACTTGTTAAAATGAAGATGAACTTTATAATTGGGAGTTAACAGTTACCTGAACTAATACCATGAATATAGGAACATAAAAACATTTATTTATCTTATTTTTAAAGTTTCTTTTTAAGAGAGAGTGAGAGCATGCAAAAGCAGGAGAGGGGCAGAGGGAGAAAAGAAGAATCTTAAGCAGGCTCCATGCTCAGCACAAAGCCCTACACAAGGCTCAACCCCACGAACCACAAGAGCATGACCGGTGCCAAAATCAAGAGTTGGGCTCTCAGTCGACTGAGCCACCCAGGCACACCTACCTAACTTATTTTAAAGACAATATACCAAAAGGTCAATAATTCTTCGCTCAGTCTGAGAAATGTCAATATAGAGATTAGACATTTCATAGTTTATTCATTGTATTTTTACATAAATTATTTGAAAAAATTAAAATGTGAGAAAAGGGATGTCTCACACGTGACAAAGTTTCATGCATTTATTAAAAACCACCCCTAATTTAAAAAATTCACTGAACATCCAAGGAGGATAACAAAGTCATTATCCATGTGAATAGAGTTCACATACTGTAACCATCAAGTCGTTCATAACCTAAATCAACTTTTTGTTGTCTTTTCTAATTCTGAATGAAGGTGGTTTATTCATCGTCCCTTTGTTGTTATTTGGTTAGGAGTTATACTTGGTTGATGGCATTATTCAGAAACTTTGGAGGTCTGGTGGAAAGATGCTTTCTGGCACAGAGTGATTGATTTTTGATACGCCCAGGGCCTCGAGCACTTCAAACTTAGACCCACAATTATCCCCTGCCAAGTCTTCAGGTTTATATGTTAGTCTCAGTAATCCAGAGAAGGGCCCAGTGTCCCAAAAGCAGTACTGATAATGTGTTCCTGTCCACAAAACCTGTCCTTCATGTGTTTGCAGGGCTCACCACTCCGGTAGAAGCCTGTACTGTTCCTCTATCTCATTCTGTCTGTCTCTCTCCCTCTTTCTAGCATGTGTGTTCTAGCTCTCTCTTTATTTGTAGTGATTTCTCTTGCATCCTGCAAGTCCAGAAATGAAGTATATTTTACCTTTTATGCCGGATTTTGTTTCAGGAAGGCTCCTCAGAGAATGTAATCCACAATACTGGTGGAAACAGAAGTCCCTACAGAGCACTTTGATGCTGTGTTATTCAGTGAATGATGGCTGATACTGTATCATGGAATTATAATACAGAAAAAAATCACCATGGAAAAAATAATGTTCATTTTTCATCTTTTCATTCAATAAATCCTATAAATTCAGTACGCATTTATAGAGGGTTTATTGAGATCCAAGCATTGTAGTAAACATTGAGGCTTCAGAGAGAAATAAAGAAGTGGTCCCTACTCTTAAGGACCAATGTATAGTGAAGACACAAACCAATTTGTAATGAGTATGTTATAATACAATGTGATATATAGAAAATTAGGGAAAACAGGGATACACGAATCAGACACAGTATCATGAATTCACCATTCTACTCATATTATTTCTCCCTAAGCATAATGAAAACTATCCTTTACCACTCGATGCAGGTAGCCTAGGCCATATGACCTTTAACCAAGCTGATTAAATGCAGACCAACTAGAAGTGGACCACTTTAGAGTTAAAACTGTGAAAATCCTGTGTGCAACCTCTAGTTTCTCCATTCCTTCGCAGTGACAAATATGGAAGTCTTTAATGAGGCCACAAGCTCAAGTTTGACTGGGTTACCTGGGTACCACGAGGTGGACCAGTGCCTTTGGCCATGACTAGGACTCCTGGTGAACTGTGTAAAAGTTGGAAAGCTACTTAGATCTTGGAGACATTTATTAAATATAGCACAGCTTAGACTATCCTAGTAATAAAATATGGAAATAGCAAAAAGAATAGAATTGACTTTGTTTGGTAGAGTAAGAAAGGATTTGGGGAAGAGTGATGTTTGCAGGTAGACAGAGAGAAGATCATGTGCAAAGTCATTAAGGTGTGAAACTCATTATAGTATGTGGGAAAGTAGAAACTATTTCAGAGATAATTATTTTAGGTCTCAGGAAAGGAATGAATGTTAATATGTCAGCAATAATGAACAGCATTCTATGAAGACTTATTAGTCAAGAGTTTTGGGTTGCAAGTAATAGAAACTAATTCTTGCTTATTTAAGCAGAAAAAGGGAAATGACCTGTTTCCGATTCTGTGTCTCCCTCTCTCTCTGCCCCCTCCCCCATTCATGCTCTGTCTCTCTCTGTCCCAAAAATAAATAAACGTTGAAAAAAAAATTAAAAAAAAATGAATAAAGGGGCGCCTGGGTGGCGCAGTCGGTTAAGCGTCCGACTTCAGCCAGGTCACGATCTCGCGGTCCGTGAGTTCGAGCCCCGCGTCAGGCTCTGGGCTGATGGCTCAGAGCCTGGAGCCTGTTTCCGATTCTGTGTCTCCCTCTCTCTCTGCCCCCTCCCCCATTCATGCTCTGTCTCTCTCTGTCCCAAAAATAAATAAACGTTGAAAAAAAAATTAAAAAAAAAAAAAAGAAAAAGGGAAATGAAAGAAAGACAAGAAAGAAAAAGAAAGAAAGAAAGAAAGAAAGAAAGAAAGAAAGAAAGAAAAGGAAGGACGGAGGGGGAGGGAGGGAGGGAGAAGAGAAAGAAAGAAAGAAAAGAAAGAAAAGAAAGAAAAGAAAGAAAGAAAGAAAGAAAGAAAGAAAGAAAGAAAGAAAGAAAGAAAAGGAATTGGACAAGTTTTTAGTAGATTACGGAAACTAAGGAACCATCTCAAAAAACAGATATAACCAAAAGATTCTGGTGATCAGGAACCATTGCCAAGGTTACCCAACACAACATACATAGTCTAGTCTCAAACCCATATTAGGCAGTTCCTACTAGACTCCCATTTTTTTTTCTTCATTGGATGCTGGGGTTCCTGCCACTGTAGAATTCTTCTCTGAGATTAATTACAACTGTCCTTGTATTTATTCATTACTTGCCCAATATCCCAATCATTTTCCAGAGACATTTTATTAGATAATGTGAGCTAAAATAGTATGACCCATTAACTGGCAGGGTACAGGGAGTGTGGATATCCTCTTGGTTTTTGTAGGAGGTGGCAGGGTTTGGATATGGGACAGACAAAACAACAATCAAACAAACAAATGAAAAGATGCAAAACAAACCTATATGGCTCTAGTTTGTCTCACTTTTTTTTAATGTTTTCTTTTTGTTTTTGAGAGAGAGAGAGCGTAAGTAGGGGAGGGACATATAGCAAGGGGTACAGAGGATCTGATGTGGGCTCTGTGCTGACAGCAGAGAGCCCCATGCGGGACTCGAACTCATGAACCATGAGATCATGACCTGAGCTGAATTCCGGCGCTCAACTGATTGAGCCACCCAGGTGTCCCTAGTTTATCTCATTTATCTCCTCCTTACTCTCTGCATGTCACTGTGCCTTTCTTTTATGTCTTCAAATAAACTTGACTCCAACCTACATCCACTTACGCTTGGTGTTCTCCTTCCATGGAGTTCTCCTCCCATCAATCTTCACATTCAGTGTTTCTACAATTCCAGTGCCGCCTCCGAGAGAGACGTTTCTCAGACATTGATACCCTGCGGTCCACTCTTCCCGATCACTATATGGCATATGGCTCTTTTATCAGCCTTTGTTGATATTTGAAGTGATATTTGTCATTTTGTTTGGTTACATGTTTGTTTGCTGTCCTCCAGCAGACTGTGTTAGCAGGTGCATTTTCCAGAACACAAGTACTACAGCACATTGAGCATTAGGTTGCCCATATTATGTGTTCGATGGACCCCCGGTGAATGAAGAACTAGGAAGCTGAAATTCTTTTGACATTAAAAGGTTACTGATGAGGGGTAGGTAGGTGGCTTAGATGGTTGACTCTCCCACTCTTGATTCCAGCTAGGGTCATGATCTCAGGGTCAGAGGATCAATCCCTGCATCCATCTCTACCCTGAACATGAAGCCTGCTTAAGATTCTCTCTCTCCCTCTTCTTCTCTCCCCTACTTGTGTTCTCTCTGTCTCTAAAATAAAAAATAATAAAATAAAAATGAATTAAACATGCATTTTAAAAATACAAATAAATTTTTAAAAGGTTACTAATGATTATATGGAGATAATTTTCACCTCATGATAAGAAGTAGGAAAAAAATTACAGTACACTGAGGAATTTTTACAATAAGAATAAAAAAACGAAGATGAAAATTGCAATTTTAAGAGGAAGCAGTGGTTGTTGTTTTTTTCTTCCTAAGAAAAAGCACTGCAGATAATCAGTCAAGGGTACCTCACTCTAGGAAGGAGATTTAACTTATTTCCCTTCTTCTACTACTGATTCCACAGCTCCTTCCTCACACATGTCACATCCATTAGTTTACTTCCTGTCAGTGTTAGGTTTTCTGAGTTTCACTAAAATCTCTAATCCTAAACTAGCACATGAAACTCCCATAAAAGTAAATAGAAAGCTAAATTAATAGGATAATTCTATTTTATATTTTACTATAGTTTCAGGATCAGGGAAACTTCATTATCAATTACATACTTTTACTATTTAATGATATTTAGCTTGTGTTAGGATTCTTTCTCCCTTTCACACTTTTCCATAACCAGTAATTTTCATTATGTTTGTGAAAGATGTTCTTCTAAGAGAATCACTATTTCCCCCTCATTAGGAGGCATCTTACCATTGTAAGGTAAGTCATAAAATTGAAATGGGAAGCATAATATCCTTCCTAGCGGTACAAAATCCAATGGTGTGTCTTCAATTAAGTTTACATTAAACTTGAATAAAACTTACAGAATAACCCAAGAAGTTAAGTAATTTGCCCAAACAACACAGTTAATAAATGATTGGATTGGAATATAAACACAGGCAGGCTAATGATGAAGTTTTCACTTTTAACTGTTCTTTTAGTATTTAATAAAATATTTTAATATGTTATTTCCATTAATCTCAGTATATTATATAATTATTATGTGACTCTTACAAAACAATCTTGTTTTGTTTATGGGGGAACAATATACAAATACATACTTCAGCTGTCCATGTATCAAGAGTACCCACACTACACGATGGAAAGTATCATTTGAATGATTTATGTTTAGGGGCGCCTGGGTGGCGCAGTCGGTTAAGCGTCCGACTTCAGCCAGGTCACGATCTCCCGGTCCGTGAGTTCGAGCCCCGCGTCAGGCTCTGGGCTGATGGCTCGGAGCCTGGAGCCTGTTTCCGGTTCTGTGTCTCCCTCTCTCTCTGCCCCTCCCCCGTTCATGCTCTGTCTCTCTCTGTCCCCCAAAAAATAAATAAACGTTGAATGATTTATGTTTTACCGACTCCCATTTTTTTTTATATATATGAAATTTATTGACAAATTGGTTTCCATACAACACCCAGTGCTCATCCCAAAAGGTGCCCTCCTCAATACGCATCACCCACCCTCCCCTCCCTCCCACCCCCCATCAACCCTCAGTTTGTTCTCAGTTTTTAACAGTCTCTTATGCTTTGGCTCTCTCCCACTCTAACCTCTTTTTTTTTTTTTCCTTCCCCTCCCCCATGGGTTCCTGTTAAGTTTCTCAGGATCCACATAAGAGTGAAACCATATGGTATCTGTCTTTCTCTGTATGGCTTATTTCACTTAGCATCACACTCTCCACTTCCATCCACGTTGCTACAAAAGGCCATATTTCATTTTTTCTCATTGCCACATAGTATTCCATTGTGTATATATACCACAATTTCTTTATCCATTCATCCGTTGATGGACATTTAGGCTCTTTCCATAATTTGGCTATTGTTGAGAGTGCTGCTATGAATATTGGGGTACAAGTGCCCCTATGCATCAGTACTCCTGTATCCCTTGGATAAATTCCTAGCAGTGCTATTGCTGGGTCATAGGGTAGGTCTATTTTTAATTTTCTGAGGAACCTCCACACTGCTTTCCAGAGCGGCTGCACCAATTTGCATTCCCACCAACAGTGCAAGAGGGTTCCCGTTTCTCCACATCCTCTCCAGCATCTGTAGTCTCCTGATTTGTTCATTTTGGCCACTCTGACTGGTGTCAGGTGATACCTGAGTGTGGTTTTGATTTGTATTTCCCTGATAAGGAGCGACGCTGAACATCTTTTCATGTGCCTGTTGGCCATCTGGATGTCTTCTTTAGAGAAGTGTCTATTCATGTTTTCTGCCCATTTCTTCACTGGGTTATTTGTTTTTCGGGTGTGGAGTTTGGTGAGCTCTTTATAGATTTTAGATACTAGCCCTTTGTCCCATATGTCCTTTGCAAATATCTTTTCCCATTCCGTTGGTTGCCTTTTAGTTTTGTTGGTTGTTTCCTTTGCTGTGCAGAAGCTTTTTATCTTCATAAGGTCCCAGTAATTCACTTTTGCTTTTAATTCCCTTGCCTTTGGGGATGTGTCGAGTAAGAGATTGCTATGGCTGAGGTCAGAGAGGTCTTTTCCTGCTTTCTCCTCTAAGGTTTTGATGGTTTCCTGTCTCACATTTAGGTCCTTTATCCATTTTGAGTTTATTTTTGTAAACGGTGTGAGAAAGTGGTCTAGTTTCAACCTTCTGCATGTTGCTGTCCAGTTCTCCCAGCACCATTTGTTAAAGAGGCTGTCTTTTTTCCATTGGATGTTCTTTCCTGCTTTGTCAAAGATGAGTTGGCCATACGTTTGTGGGTCTAGTTCTGGGGTTTCTATTCTATTCCATTGGTCTGTGTGTCTGTTTTTGTGCCAATACCATGTTGTCTTGATGATTACAGCTTTGTAGTAGAGGCTAAAGTCTGGGATTGGGATGCCTCCTGCTTTGGTCTTCTTCTTCAAAATTCCGTTGGCTATTCGGGGCCTTTTGTGGTTCCATATGAATTTTAGGATTGCTTGTTCTAATTTCGAGAAGAATGCTGGTGCAATTTTGATTGGGATTGCATTGAATGTGTAGATAGCTTTGGGTAGTATTGACATTTTGACAATATTTATTTTTCCAATCCATGAGCAGGGAATGTCTTTCCATTTCTTTAAATCTTCTTCAATTACCTTCATAAGCTTTCTACAGTTTTCAGCATACAGATCCTTTACATCTTTGGTTAGATTTATTCCTAGGTATTTTATGCTTCTTGGTGCAATTGTGAATGGGATCATTTTCTTTATTTGTCTTTCTGTTGCTTCATTGTTAGTGTATAAGAATGCAACTGATTTCTGTACATTGATTTTGTATCCTGCAACTTTGCTGAATTCATGTATCAGTTCTAGCAGACTTTTGGTGGAGTCTATCGGATTTTCCATGTATAATATCATGTCATCTGCAAAAAGCGAAAGCTTGACTTCATCTTTGCCAATTTTGATGCCTTTGATTTCCTTTTGTTGTCTGATTGCTGATGCTAGAACTTCCAGCACTATGTTAAACAACAGCGGTGAGAGTGGGCATCCCTGTCGTGTTCCTGATCTCAGGGAAAAAGCTCTCAGTTTTTCCCCGTTGAGGATGATGTTAGCTGTGGGCTTTTCATAAATGGCTTTTATGATCTTTAAGTATGTTCCTTCTATCCCGACTTTCTCAAGGGTTTTTATTAAGAAAGGGTGCTGGATTTTGTCAAAGGCCTTTTCTGCATCGATTGACAGGATCATATGGTTCTTCTCTTTTTTTTTGTTAATGTGATGTATCACGTTGATTGATTTGCGAATGTTGAACCAGCCCTGCATCCCAGGAATGAATCCCACTTGATCATGGTGAATAATTCTTTTTATATGCTGTTGAATTCGATTTGCTAGTATCTTATTGAGAATTTTGGCATCCATATTCATCAGGGATATTGGCCTGTAGTTCTCTTTTTTTTTTTCTTTTTTTTTTAATTTTTTTTTAACATTTATTTATTTTTGAGACAGAGACAGAGCATGAACGGGGGAGGGACAGAGAGAGAGGGAGACACAGAATCGGAAGCAGGCTCCAGGCTCTGAGCCATCAGCCCAGAGCCCGACGCGGGGCTCGAACCCACGGACCGCGAGATCGTGACCTGAGCTGAAGTCGGACGCTCAACCGACTGAGCCACCCAGGCGCCCCTGTAGTTCTCTTTTTTTACTGGGTCTCTGTCTGGTTTGGGAATCAAAGTAATACTGGCTTCATAGAATGAGTCTGGAAGTTTTCCTTCCCTTTCTATTTCTTGGAATACCTTGAGAAGGATAGGTATTATCTCTGCTTTAAACGTCTGGTAGAACTCCCCTGGGAAGCCATCTGGTCCTGGACTCTTATTTGTTGGGACATTTTTGATAACCGATTCAATTTCTTCGCTGGTTATGGGTCTGTTCAAGCTTTCTCTTTCCTCCTGATTGAGTTTTGGAAGAGTGTGGGTGTTCAGGAATTTGTCCATTTCTTCCAGGTTTTCCAATTTGTTGGCATATAATTTTTCATAGTATTCCCTGATAATTGTTTGTATCTCTGAGGGATTGGTTGTAATAATTCCATTTTCATTCATGATTTTATCTATTTGGGTCATCTCCCTTTTCTTTGTGAGAAGCCTGGCTAGAGGTTTGTCAATTTTGTTTATTTTTTCAAAAAACCAACTCTTGGTTTCGTTGATCTGCTCTACAGTTTTTTTAGATTCTATATTGTTTATTTCTGCTCTGATCTTTATTATTTCTCTTCTTCTGCTGGGTTTAGGCTGCCTTTGCTGTTCTGCTTCTAGTTCCTTTAGGTGTGCTGTTAGATTTTGTATTTGGGATTTTTCTTGTTTCTTGAGATAGGCCTGGATTGCAATGTATTTTCCTCTCAGGACTGCCTTCGCTGCATCCCAAAGCGTTTGGATTGTTGTATTTTCATTTTCGTTTGTTTCCATGTATTTTTTAATTTCTTCTCTAATTGCCTGGTTGACCCACTCATTCGTTAGTAGGGTGTTCTTTAACCTCCCTGCTTTTGGAGGTTTTCCAGACTTTTTCCTGTGGTTGATTTCAAGCTTCATAGCATTGTGGTCTGAAAGTATGCATGGTATAATTTCATTTCTTGTAAACTTATGAAGGGCTGTTTTGTGACCCAGTATATGATCTATCTTGGAGAATGTTCCATGTGCACTCGAGAAGAAAGTATATTCTGTTGCTTTGGGATGCAGAGTTCTAAATATATCTGTCAAGTCCATCTGATCCAATGTCTCATTCAGGGCCCTTGTTTCTTTATTGACCATGTGTCTAGATGATCTACCCATTTCTGTAAGTGGGGTGTTAAAGTCCTGCAATTACCACATTCTTATCAATAAGGTTGCTTATGTTTATGAGTAATTGTTTTATATATTTGGGGGCTCCGGTATTCGGCGCATAGACATTTATAATTGTTATAAATGTTATAATTTATATATGTTTATATGTTAAATGTTATATATGTTAAATGTTTAAATGTTATAAATTGTTAGCTCTTCCTGATGGATAGACCCTGTAACTATTATATAATGTCCTTCTTCATCTCTTGTTACAGCCTTTAATTTAAAGTCTAGTTTGTCTGATATAAGTATGGCTACTCCAGCTTTCTTTTGGCTTCCAGTAGCATGATAAATAGTTCTCCATCCCCTCACTCTCAATCTAAAGGTGTCCTCAGGTCTAAAATGAGTCTCTTGTAGACAGCAAATAGATGGGTCTTGTTTTTTTATCCATTCTGATACCCTATGTCTTTTGGTTGGCGCATTTAATCCATTTACATTCAGTGTTATTATAGAAAGATACGGGTTTAGAGTCATTGTGATGTCTGTCTGTTTTATGCTTGTAGTGATGTCTCTGGTACTTTGTCTCACAGGGTCCCCCTTAGGATCTCTTGTAGGGCTGGTTTAGTGGTGACAAATTCCTTCAGTTTTTGTTTGTTTGGGAAGACCTTTATCTCTCCTTCTATTCTAAATGACAGACTTGCTGGATAAAGGATTCTCGGCTGCATATTTTTTCTGTCTAGCACACTGAAAATCTCGTGCCAATTCTTTCTGGCCTGCCAAGTTTCAAAAGAGAGATCAGTCACGAGTCTTATAGGTCTCCCTTTATATGTGAGGGCACGTTTACCCCTTGCTGCTTTCAGAATTTTGTCTTTATCCTTGTATTTTGCCAGTTTCACTATGATATGTCGTGCAGAAGATCGATTCAAGTTACGTCTGAAGGGAGTTCTCTGTGCCTCTTGGATTTCAATGCCTTTTTCCTTCCCCAGTTCAGGGAAGTTCTCAGCTATTATTTCTTCAAGTACCCCTTCAGCACCTTTCCCTCTCTCTTCCTCCTCTGGGATACCAATTATGCGTATACTATTTCTTTTTAGTGTATCACTTAGTTCTCTAATTTTCCCCTCATACTCCTGGATATTTTTATCTCTCTTTTTCTCAGCTTCCTCTTTTTCCATAACTTTATCTTCTAGTTCACCTATTCTCTCCTCTGCCTCTTCCATCCGAGCCGTGGTGGTTTGCATTTTGTTTTGCATTTCATTTAAAGCGTTTTTCAGCTCCTCGTGACTGTTCCTTAGTCCCTTGATCTCTGTAGCAAGAGATTCTCTGCTGTCCTGTATACTGTTTTCCAGTCCAGCGATTAATTTTATGACTATTATTCTAAATTCACTTTCTGTTATATTATTTAAATCCTTTTTGATCAGCTCATTAGCTGTTGTTATTTCCTGGAGATTCTTCTGAGGGGAATTCTTCCGCTTGGTCATTTTGGATAGTCCCTGGTGTGGTGAGGACCTGCAGGGCACTTCCCCTGTGCTGTGGTGCATAACTGGAGTTGGTGGGCGGGGCCGCAGTCAGTCCTGATGTCTGCCCCCAGCCCACCGCTGGGGCCACAGTCAGACTGGTGTGTGCCTTCTCTTCCCCTCTCCTAGGGGCGGGATTCACTGTGGGGTGGCGTGGCCCGTCTGGGCTACTTGCACACTGCCAGGCTTGTGATGCTGGGGATCTGGCGTATTAGCTGGGGTGGGAAGGCAAGGTGCACGGCGGCAGGGGGGGCAGGCTTAGCTCGCTTCTCCTTAGGTGATCCACTTCAGGAGGGGCCCTGTGGCAGCCGGAGGGAGTCAGATCCGCTGCCGGAGGTTTGGCTCCGCAGAAGCACAGAGTTGGGTGTTTGCGCGGAGCGAGCAATTCCCTGGCCGGAACCGGTTCCCTTTGGGATTTTGGCTGGGGGATGGGCGGGGGAGATGGCGCTGGCGAGCGCCTTTGTTCCCCGCCAAACCGAGCTCTGTCGTCCGGGGGCTCCACAGCTCACCCTCCCTTTGTCCTCCAGCCTTCCTGCTTTCCGAGCAGAGCTGTTAACTTATGACCTCCCAGACGCTAAGTCGCGCTTGCTGTCGGAACACAGTCCGTCAGGCCCCTCCGCTTTTGCAAGCCGGACTCGGGGGCTCTGCTTGGCTGGTGAGCCGCCCCTCCGCCCCGGCTCCCTCCCGCCAGTCCGTCGAGCGCGCACCGCCTCGCCGCCCTTCCTACCCTCTTCCGTGGGCCTCTCGTCTGCACTTGGGTCCGGTGACTCCGTTCTGCTAATCCTTGGCGGTTTTCTGGGTTATTTAGGCAGGTGTAGGTGGAATCTAAGTGATCAGCAGGACGCGCGGTGAGCCCAGCGTCCTCCTACGCCGCCATCTTCCTGTCGAGCCCTTACCGACTCCCATTTTAACAGTTGGCAATTATATCATCCAATTTCTTCTGCTCTGATCTTTAAGATGCAGTGAAACATGAACATATCCATACATTTTGAAGCTAAAACTTCAATGTTTCCATGATATTCCTGACTTCACCTATAATTTTATTAAGACCTTTATTTGATATGGAGAAAGGTTAATGGAGAAGGAATTAAAATATTTAATTATGTGATATCAGAAATGGTAAAATTATTCATCAGAGGGAGTTCAGAAAGCTCCCTTCAGTCCACTATATACAAATAAGTGCAGTGTAAGTAATACAGCATAGGCACAGACACGAGTATTTGTTTCAGAAACACAACCAGAAACCCAGAGACATGTATGTCTTCAAACAATACACCTAGAAGGCAGAGCTACACTTGAGTAAGAAAACAGCTCTTGAAGCATATTAGAAGTCCCGGCTTAAAAGGAAGTATACACATGAGCAAATCAAGTGGGGCTCTTCTGCAGGAGACTAGAGCATCAGAGCATAAACCACAACATCTGGAGTGCTTTCCTCACAACAGCATGAGGGTTATGAGATGGAAAATGAAATAGAAAGAAAATAACTCCACCAAAAGTAGGGTTGAGTACAGACATGAAAATGAAAGTGAATCCAAAAAAAAAAAAAAAGCTGATATAAAGCTCTTTCAGGGTCATAGAAAACGTATTCCTGTCATATTATCCCCATTTATTTCATTAAAAAAATGTTCCTTGTAGGTACGAATAATGTTTTCATTGCATCTGTGTCATAGGGGCCTCTAAAACAGAAGGGATTCATTTTCTATTGAAGATAGCTTTTATTTTAATTTGAATATTAGGATTCTCTTCCTTGTATTTCAGTTTGGAGACTTTGAAATTAAATAGGTATCAAGACTAGGGGTGCGTGGGTGGCTCAGTTGGTTAAGCATCCAGCTCTTGATTTCGTCTCAGGTCATGATCTCACATTTCATGGAATCGAGCTCCATGTGGGGCTCTATGCTGACAGCACAGGGCCTGCTTGGGATTCTCTCTCCTGCTCTCTCTGCCCCTCCCATGTTTATTCTCTCTCTCTCTCTCTCAAAATAAATACATAAACATTTATAAATACATACATACATACATAAATAAATAGTATCAAGTCTAATTTAAATAAATAAATGGCATTATATTATCAATAGTCAAAATTCTTCATAAAATCAAGGGAGATTATTTTCCAGATTTTCAAGAGTTCCCAAGGTGGCATACTTAGGTTGGAAAGAAAAGTGCAAAGGTAAAACTTCCTTGAGATTAGCAAATCTGAAGTGAAACAGTGAAGTTATCCATCAATTTATTAATCCCCAGAAATACCACTTCCTGGGGATAGAAAGAACAGGGTTATTCATTATTATCAAAAATCTCACACACCAATAGATAAAGGAAGCCAAGGAAAACTAATTTATAATACATTATACTTGTTATGAGGAGTTATGTTAAATATTATATAAGAGTGCAATACTACATTATACTTGTTGTCATGGAGTTATGTTTAATATTATATAAGAGTACAGAAAATAATTGCATTTTTCTCATCTCCTATTTTTCACTAACACTCCTTGCTTATTACCTTCATGAAGTTGATCAAAATATTTTACTAAACGTTTCTTTGTTCACTTATGTCTCTTATTAGATATTAGTCTACAGTGCTAATTTATCGGCAAGGCATTATAATGTTCTATTAACATACCAAATGCATGACACACTTTTAATGCTATACTTATTTGGTCCAGAAAATGCACACAAAGTTTCTGAATCAGAGGCTGAGTTAAAAGAAGTAACTCCTAAGCACATGCATCTCCTTCAGGGCAATGCAAAAAGAGTCAAATGGCTATGCTGGTGGGGTTTGTACCATACCAGAGAAATCTCAAAATTGTGACTCTGGGGTCTTAGATGGTACCTGCCACTTACCTGCTACCCTCTCTTTCCCATCTTTCTAAAAAAAATCTCTCCAGAAAGAGAAAGGAAATGGAACTGGTTTACAATCCTTTGGAATATGGACAAATAACTTTGAAAAAATAAATCTAAAACTCTGGAATTCTGTTTATTCAATCACCCTTTAGTTTCTAAAGCTTGTCATTTAATTCAGGAGTTTATTAATTTTTTCTCAGGAAGCCCTGATCAAAAGCAAACATAAAAATATTCATATTCCTTCCCCACACCAAAGAAAATGCTAATAGAGAATAAAAAGAACAGTGTCATACAGACTTATTAAAAGGCATATGTAACAAACAAAACCATATTTATCCCACTCCTTCTTGTCTAACTATTTCTTGAAATATTTTTGAATGTCATTTATTTGGATTCTTTTCCCAATAAATTGTTTCACATCTAAAGGATTCAAATAAAAATGACGAAGTAGTAACTAAATTTATTGACCACTTACTGTAATCTGTCAATTTTTTGTGTGTGTGACACATGGAATAAGTCTGTGTGCCTAGGACCAAAGATAGAAAAAGAAGACTAATAAAGCATGATATGGGAGCCAAGAATACTATTTCATGGGATTTCTTATGTTAATCTATATGGAGCTCCATAAATATCCATAGTGATATAGATATATATTAAACGGTGGATATAAGGAAATACTCATATACCTTTAATATGTCTGAAAAATGAACAGGATAAGAAATATGGACGATGGAATTATAGTGTGGGGAGCCATTGTGTTTTGTAAGTCATTCAAATTTGTAGGACTATTTCTGGTTTCTGATATGTGAAATTTGGGGTTTGGACTACATGGTATTTATCGACTTGTGAAATTATATGGTTAGACTAGACAAAATTATGAGGTTGTACAACATGATATTTAAAATCATTTTCAACTTGGGGCGCCTGGGTGGCGCAGTCGGTTTAGCGTCCGACTTCAGCCAGGTCACGATCTCGCGGTCCGTGAGTTCGAGCCCCGCATCGGGCTCTGTGCTGACGGCTCAGAGCCTGGAGCCTGTTTCCGATTCTGTGTCTCCCTCTCTCTCTGCCCCTCCCCCGTTCATGCTCTGTCTCTCTCTGTCCCAAAAATAAATAAACGTTGAAAAAAAAAATTTAAAAAAAAATCATTTTCAACTCAACAGTCTATGTATTGTCTTGTTTTATACACACACACACACACTTTAAGAAACAAAGTCAGAAAAAAAGTAACTGAAATTATAAGAAGATTCAGTAAAGCCTCACAGGTAGAGAGTATTATTAGTCTTTTCTTATACACACATTACACATTACATAAAACAGGCTGTTATTTTGCATGGATCTTGTTTTTTTCAAATTATGAACAAGAACAAGGGTTTGATAATTAAATTTTCATCTGCTCTCTAACATCCTTTGAATTATTTGTAGAGAAAGAATACCAATGTTGATTCCTCAGCCATGCTACACTTAATCACACAGATAGAGAATTCCATTTTACATCAACCTGAACATATTAAAATATTGGATATTATGATTTGAGGTTATAGACTTACATTTTTTTAATTAAAAAAATATTTATTTTGGGGAGAGTGCAAGGAGGGAGGGGCAGAGAGAGGGGGACAGAGGATCGGAAGTGGGCTCTGTGCAGACAGGTTGAAAGCAGCAAGCCTGATGTGGGGCTCGAACTAATGAACTGTGATATCATGACCTGAACCAAAGTCAAGACGCTCAACAGACTGAGCCACCCATATATTTCAAGAATCGTCTTACAAGGTTTTATAGCATTTAAAAAACATTAAATAATGATATCATAAGATTTTGAAAGTGAACATATGGCTGTTCCAATTGTAAAATAAGTTTCTGCACGTGTTAGGGTAAATCATTAATTATCTCTGGTAAGTGGTGACAAAAGATACCTAGGAGTCTTTAATGTAAGTTCAACCTCTCTAAATCTTAATTGTATTAAGGCTTTTCAGTCTTAGCACAAACAGAATATAAAACATGAATCAAACTCAGGTGTGTGTGTGTGTGTGTGTGTGTGTGTGTGTGTCTATACATACATACACAGGAAAGCACTCACCTATACATCCCAACAGAAAAGTTGGAGCTATTTTAATTAATTATATCTGAAATAGTTTTCACTCTTGTATAATGTATAGATTTCTATGATTCAGATAATTACCAACAAAAAAACCCTAAAATACAATCTGAAATAAACAGAATTCAAAAATAGCTCCCACCATTTCTGCTCCCTGGGGTACAGAACCTGCCTAATCCCTGGAGACTGATAGGATGGCCTTTCCTGCCATCGCTAGGTTATGCTATATGGCACTGTTGACTTTAAGCAAGGAAGATTTTCTAGGGCCTGACTGACCTAATCAGAGGAGCCCTTTAAAAGGAAATTTTCTCCAAGTGGTCACATAGGAAGAAGCTGGAGATTAGAAGCAGGAGAGAGGTTTTCCGTTTCCGGCTTTGAATACAGAGGCAGCCATGTTGCATAGATGGGAAAGCAGGAGTTTCTGAGAATTGTCTCACTTACCAGCTAACAAGCAACAGGGACATCAATCCCACAACCACCAGAAAACGAAATCTGTCAACGACCTGATTGATCCTGGAAGCCAATTCTTCCTCACAGCCTCTGGAAAGGAACACAATTATGGTATTTCTGATACCCTGGCCTGTGAGACCCTTAGCGGAGTTCATAGCAAACCTGTGTCTAGGTTCAGATATTCAGATTGGTAAACTAATAAATGGGTGTTGTTTTCAGCTTCCAGGTTTGTGGTAATTTGTCATGCAGCAGAAGAAAAATAATACAAAAACAAAACAAACAAACAAAAACAAAGCTTGAGGTACAACTGAAAACTTTTATAAAATTGGTAAAATTTAAAAACTGTATAAAATTGCATGTCAAGTTGGTCAGTCTTGATAATATTTTGCTTCATAAATCAAAATAGTGATTTGGTAGAAAGTCATGAATACCACCTAATTTTTTTCTGGGTTATTTTTGTAAAATGCTATCATCTAATAATATATTCAGGAGATTATATGTATTTTCCAGATGTTTTTCAACATTTTCTAGTACTTTTTATATCTCTATATTTTAAGACATTTTTACTGTTCCAATTTTGTTGGGAAAATGTGGGGAATTTTATGTTATGAATGAACAATAAAGGGAATGAGAAACTGAATCTTTAAGGATTGTCAACACTGGTTTTGATATCTGTTTCAGTGTTACTGACATTACACTAAAATAATATTTAACTGAAACTCATCCAATTACATTTCAATAAAAGAAGAGGACTGTTAACAGCTTTTAAATTTTAACATGGAATCAGAAAAATTATTAATCCTAGTTAATATGATCACTCCCTGAACATTTTCAGGCTTCATGCAGTGATCTAATTCTGTTAAGTCAATGCACTTCTGTCTTCTTTTTCCCAGAAATATATAAGTTGACTGAAAAACATATAAGTTGACTGCAAAACAAGAGAGCAAAACAGTTACACTCTTTCTTTCCTCCCGTGGGCGAACCAAGAACAAGCCTTTGTTTCAACTAAAATCATTAGATTTTACTACATAGTGAATAGATAAAATGTTAGCATATAAAACTGGATCTTAAAATAATGGGTAAAGAAATCAAGAAATATAAGCTAATTGAATTTTTTTCCTAATTTTGTCCTATTCTCCTATTTTGTTAGTTTATTATTATTTAGCAGTGGACAGTAGGGTCAATGTACGTAAGATCTTTATTGAGCCAAAGGTACTTTCAAAGTTTTTCCATTGCTCAGTCCCTATTAACAAGAAAGAATGAAAATGGTTCTTGAAGAAATTAAATACATAAACAGGGCTCAGCATACCTATTAAGCTGAAACGGTCTTAGTTTTTCTCAAAAGCAGCTTTAACCAAGAAGTTTTGTTTCCTTTAACACATAATATATTCAGAGAAAAATAACAAAAAAGTGTAAACTCAAAAGCATCATAATTTAAAATATAAAATAGATGTTATTTTTAAAATATTTTTCTAGCTTGTTCAAAGCTTATTAATTGAAAGAATTTTACCTGTAACATTTCAAATATTTACTAATGATTATCTAGACAATACATAACTTAAAGTACTACCACGTCATTGCTGCTGTAAGTTAAGAAATTTTTTTTTAATGCAGGAAAAAATAAGTAAAAGAATGTGCCAAATTTTTATCTCCTTGGTTAGGAAATAATGATGGGTTAACAACAGTGTTTTACTAAAAGACATTTAAACGTTTTTTAGTTTAGAAATTTAAGTTCCGTAAGCAGCTTAATTTACTTCTTTTAGGAGCAAAGTCTCATGCACTTTTATCTATGTCTATGCTATTTAATATGCTATACCTTACTTGAGCTAAGTTACTATTCTGAAGCAAATTTTAAAAAATAGCACTGAGATACTTTGAAAGTGCTCTCTGCCAAATATTATTTTGCCCTGGTCATATTTGGGCCATTATCATTAGTGTTTTCCTGTAGTTCTATTTTAACTTTTTTTTTTTACCTTTGTTATGACCTTGGGCACGAATAAGCTCATTAAAAATTAAATTGCTTATTATAGCTTGGCATCACTTTCCGCTTTGATCAGAAAGTACAATAGGTTCCTTGAGTGGATTTACCTATAAAATATTCTAGCAATGAGAACAAAAAAAGGCAAATTTAATAACCTTAATGCTGAAACAAAAGCTAAGGAAATGCCACCAAGAGGGCGATAAGAAACATTGTGTATGGCAAAAGTAAACTATAGATTTGTGGTATCAAAATTTGGTTTTCTATCTCATGAAGTAAGCCTTCCTTACCTTAAAAGCTAGTTGTCAATTTCAGCTCTACGAAATTAGGTTCTGCCACTCTGTATACTTATTTTGTGAATCATGGTCACGTCCATGTCTTTCTCCTAACTCTCCCCAAACAGGGGAGTACCAGGAGCAATTCTTGAATTATTCCTTTAAAAAGAAAATTATAAAAATAGTTTCTAAATTAGGTATCTTAAATACGCTCAAAGCGTTATGCTTCTTTTTTTTTAATATTCTGAGGCTGTTATTTCCCGGTTTTGAGTGTGCTATAACAACATAGGGTGGGGCAACTCCATTTCTAGAGCTGTAGTATAATTTGCAGTCTACCTTTTCAGCATATGGAAAGGGAATAAAGTAAAAGCAGAATGGATCATATCCAAGGTTTACAGTAATTAAATATGAACTAAAAATTCTGAAATTTTTTATTTGCATTTAAATTTCCTCACATTTACAGTATATAAAGGTATTTGCATTTGAAATTTGAAGGCTCTCTGTGTAGGATCCCTTTGTATTGATGAAAGGAAAAAAGCTGGCAATAAAACACATTACATTTATATCTACTTGCTGTCTGTCCTTGGATGGAGTGAGATCAACATGAAGAAAAGGAAAGATTTTAAAGTTGTTTATTATTTATTTATTTACTCAATATTTTTTAAAAGTGATTTATCTTTTTTTTTTTTTTTAATTTTTTCTCAACGTTTTTTATTTATTTTTGGGACAGAGAGAGACAGAGCATGAACGGGGGAGGGGCAGAGAGAGAGGGAGACACAGAATCGGAAACAGGCTCCAGGCTCTGAGCCATTAGCCCAGAGCCTGACGCGGGGCTCGAACTCACGGACCGCGAGATAGTGACCTCGCTGATGTCGGACGCTTAACCGACTGCTCCACCCAGGCGCCCCGATCTTTTTAAATGTTAGAAGAAAATGTACTGTAGAAAGGAAAAATTTAATATCACCTAAGCAAAAATTCTAGTACTGTTCAACTCAAATTATCACAAAACCATCAGAAGCATCGAAAGGATCAGAATCGCTATCATTAAATTTTAACATTAACCTGAAACCAATTAAACAATACAGAGGTCCATAGTTAGGGTCTACTCTGGACTTAGGGGTTTTGGACTTAGGGGTGTATTTAATAAAATACAGATAAGCTATTGTAATGCAATGATACTTATATCAAATTTTGTAGGCAAAAGGCATTTCTATCATTAAAGAGTAAATTAATTTTGATTTGTAACTCACTTTGTACTCCAAGTATAAGATAAAGGAAACTTAACCCCAAAAACTATATTTTTATTGTCTATATATTCTATTCTTTTAGGGCCATACTAATTTTGCTACAATGAGTGTGTACCTGCAGCTCTGAGAAACATTAACTCTGGCTATTTCTTTGCATTAAAATTTGAGGTGGATTTATTTATGTATTTAACAGATTATTTATTTATTTAATTTATTTGATAGGCAATTCTATTATCTGTTGCCCAAAATTTCAAAGAAAACATAATGCTACTTTTATCATACACAAGAAGCAATTTGAATAACTCACGAATTTTCATATGTTGTACAATAAAGGGCAGAGAATAAAGACAGACAATTAGAAATAACACTGGAGATGTAAATTTGACTCTTTCTACATATGGGTGTTCAGGATCATCAGTTTATCATGTTGACATGGAGTTGCCACATTTTAATATATTTATTTGTTCTTATCCTATAGTTTATTTTGGCTATTAAGAGTTTTCCCTTTTATAATTAATACCACAATATGTATAATCTTACCTTGTAGCTTTTTACCTATACCTATATCTGTCCCACTAGATAAATGAGTACTCAATACTTTTCTCAATCAAGAAGTACACATAGTTTCTAGTTTCTTAACAAAGTGGTCAATTGACTTAAAAAGCCATTTTATTAACTTACAGTGATGTGAAGCAAAAGAAAAGTAGTAAGTATCGATTTCTCAGTTTTGTTGTTACTTTTGCTTATATGATTGTATGCTAAAGCAAATGGACCATGACCCATTTTTCTTTCCTTACCTGCAGGACATCCTGAGAAGGAAGGCAGGTGACCCAGGCTAATCTTCCTAGAAGCATGCTAATAATTGGACCTCTTGGCAAATAGACTAATTATACTGCCATGAGGACAATCTTTATCTGTGGAATGGTTTCAGCAGACTGTCTGCAGTTTAGGATTGCTTTTTGGAAAACAAATCCAGAATCTTTATATTCACAAGGCATTCTCCTTGGAAATTGTCCTATAAGCTACATCTGTGTGATTCGTATCCAAAATTCTCTTTTGGGTGAGACATCTGAGGAATCTTGCACTGTAGTGGGGGAACATTTTCTAAGTGCCTTCTGTAGCAATTCAGAAGGCAGATAAATGTACTAAATGAGTCTATGGCTTTAGTTGGGTCAGGAAATGGACCATTGGTTACCATTGGCTACATTTCACAGAGTACTATAAAACGAGTTTAGAGAAGCAAATCCTTTACAAATAGAATTAAAAGAAAAGTCAATGAGTGTACATTCTGAGACTTGTAGGGTAAATAAATGCAACTGATCTTCATTTAACTGTGAAAAACAAAACAAAAAAGGCTATCAGGTAGCAAGATAGAAAATCAACCTGTGGTAAGGACTGAATTGAGATAATTTCCTTTGTTACAACTTCTAACACTGCTTAAATTAGTACCCAGAAAAGACTAAGAATTGGTCAAAATTGGCTCAGAGGAAAAGGTCAAAGGAATCAGTATCCTTTTAAGTTCAAAGTACCTGTAATTATGGCTAGAGAGAGATGCTGACCAAAAAATTCTGAGTATGGTTGTAACACATGGAGCTGATTGGAGGAAAAGATAAGTTTTTGAGAGATACAGGCCACCAAACAATCCACTAGTGATTGACCTTAAACCCCAAATCCCCCAGATTATGGAAAATCTGCTTAAGCAGCCAAGGACAGACTTCTCTGTAATGCTTTTTGCAGATGCAACCAAGAAAGACATTTAAAAAGAACATTCAGAAGGCAGAGGCAGGGATCACTGAAATCAGTAAACCACAGTGCTTCCTCTCTCAGTGAGACTTCAGAATTTTGATGTAGTGGTGTCTGCTCTGCAACTTACATTCTTCCCTTTCCTGAGTGTGTGTGTGTGTGTGTGTGTGTGTGTGTGCGCGTGTTTGAGGTTATCCTGTATTTATGGGGCGTGTTCTTTTAATTCTTTGATTTCTACATCAAGAGAAGTTATATGCAAATCTGACACAGACCCAGGACACTGATTCTGATGATTCTAAATCTAGACTAGATTCTTGGATGTACATTGCAGGGGTGAAGAGGGTGAGCATAGGTGCATGTAAAAGGAGGTAAGTAAATTTTTGTGACCAAGAGAACAGTGTGTAAATTGTTTGATTTTCAAATATTTACCTCCTCCTTTTGTTATTCAGGATGAATAATCATCTCCCAAAGATGTTCATGTCCTAATCCCCAGGAACTATGAATGTGTTAATTTACATGGCAAAAATATTTTCGAAGCTATGATTAGTGTATGGATCTTGAGATGAGAGACAGTCTTGCCTTATCTAGGTGGGCACAATGTAACACAATGTAATCACAAGCATCCTTATTAGAGAGGAGCAGGAGGGTCAGAGTGAAAGAAGAAGATGTGATGATAGGTGAGAGAGAGAGGTGAGGGAGGTGAGGGGAGGCAGGGAGAGGGAGAGAAAGAGAAAGAAAGAGAGAGAGAGAGAAGACATTTGATGATGCTATGCTGTGGACCTTAAAGATAGTGGAAGAGGCTGTTAACCAAGAAATGTAGGCAGCTTCCAGAATCTGGGTAAGGCAGGGAAATGGATTCCACCCTAGAATCTCCAGAGGAAATGCAGTTCTGTTGATATCTTGATTTTAAAACTTCCGACTTTTAGAACTGTAAATTAAATATATGAGATAATAAATCTAAAAAATAATGACTTATGGTAATTTGTTACAGCAGCAGTAGGAAACTAATAAAATGACTTTCGATTCTCATCTCTGTGAGAAATTATACCTGCCTACCACATTGACAGCATTCTTGACAACGTGACTTGCTTTAGTTATTCTGAGCAGAAGTGACATGCTACTCCCAAGGAGAAGTTTTAAGACCCATCACACGTTTCCCCCATGTTTCTTTGTTTTTCCTCTGCCACAAGAACAACAATGTCCCAGGATAAGGATAGCTTCATTCACCTGGGCTCTAGAATGAAGATATATGCAGTATGACCATAACCAATTCAAAACAGGCTAAAAACATGGATGTAATAGAACTTTTGCTGCCATAATTTACATGTTATGCAGCTATAGTTTAAGTTGGACAAAATGGAGATTTTTCTCCAAAACGTCTAAGTCTTTCCATTCAGGATTTTTATGTATTACCTTTCACATTTTTAAAATTCTCCCAATACAATGAATTAAAAACCTTATTATATATGGTATATACATTTCTTAAAGATTTACCTAGATTTGTTATTTTTTATATTTTAATGAGTAATTGTGATATGTAAGGAAAGAGGAACATGAATATATTCTCAAGCAATTTGAAGCCAATTTGTGTAAAAACAGATTATGAGCCCTGGAATTGCATCACATCTCTTTTATGTTGGCTTTAATTATGCATTTGACATAAAGTTTCTGGGTTATATAAAAGGATAGTATCCCATTGACTTCTGAAAGTTAGTATATTAAAGAATACTGTAGCCAGATGAAATTGTATTATAGATATATCACGTATATTATATATTACTTATAGCATGTATACTTCATATGTATACATTTTTTAGAAAGTTCAATCTCAAATATGTTAAAGATTCTTGTGGCAGACTGAATTCTTTTTCCAATTCTTTACTTCCCTATTTATACTTCTACACCGTTGCCAATAATTTTTGAGGGCATCATTGCAGAACAGGTAGAAAAAAGCATTCTTACCACATCAATGGCTTTTTAACCATGTGACTTGCTTTGATCAATAAATGTTAGTTGACATGATGTGAGAGGAGGCTTAAATTTCCTCGATCAGTTTGGCAATGACTTCTTGTACTTCTGAATTCCTTCACAAGAACACTCTAATGTATAGTTTCTGATATCAGAACAGAGACACATGTAAGCAGACCTGTACACAATCATAGTATGAAACCAAGCTCAGCTGATATGGGCTGAGTTCAACAGAGCCACACTTGATGTGTATCAATAAGAAAAATTAATGTTTGCTGTTTTAGCCATTGAGATTTTAGGATTATTGATTAAGAAGATTATGAAAGCAATAGCTCATTCAATTGTTACATCCTGTTGTTTTATCCTGTTGGGCATATATCTCTTTAAGTCATTTAAATTACTATTTTATGAAATTCTATTTTTCTGGTATTAAAATTATCTAATTAAAAAATGCTAACCTTGCTTTATTTGGCTCACACTGGCCTTGAATTCTTTACAAAAATTTTTTTTTAATGTTTAATTAATTTTTTAAGAGAGAGAAAGACAGAGTATGGGTAAGGGAGGGGCAGAGAGGAGACACAGAACTCAAAGCAGGCTCCAGGCTCTAAGCTGTCAGCACAGAGCCCAACATGGAGCTCGAACTCACGGACCATGAGATTATAACCCAAACCGAAGTCAGACGCTCAACCGACTGAGCCACCCAGGCACTGAACACGTGCCTTGAATTCAATTTTTTTTTTAATAATTTTTCATGGTATCAATTTAAGTATTTTTTTATTTTTGGACAACTCCTTGATGAATTATATTTATTGTTGTTCAAGTGACGGGAGTAATTTTGTGCAATATTTCAGTCTTCGTTTTTCAATTATGACCTTTAAACTTACTGAAATTAATTACTTGTTCTGAGTTAGTTTACCCAAATCTTTTATGGGTCTTCAAAATATCAAGCTTTTGTGTTTTGGCTTCTTATTATCTATATTGGTTTTTTTTTGGGGGGGGGGTTCTTTTTAATGATTTGTTTACTTACGGAGATTTCTCTCTATTTTGGTTTAAATGTTACACCATGTGTTCTAACACCATTGCTGTCTAGGTACACTGACTATAGTTCTGACAAAACCTAAAGAAAAATAATTTGAATAATGTATTTAAAATCTTCATAAACAAGTACCTGTCCTGGCAAAAATATAAGATATACACAAAGGCCAAAATTAAATTGAAAACAGTGACCTTGGGATGAAAGAAAATCCCAAAGTATTCCTTTTGAAGATACCAGTTAAATGATGTGTGAGTTTCCACTTTGAAAGCATATCCACATTCCAAAGACAGCCAGTATATAGCCTGCCCAAGGTGAAAAGTCTAATAGGAATGTTCCATATAAGGCTGACAGTAAACATGCAAATGAATAAGAACTAATCCCATCTGTGAAAATGAGTCTTGGCTTAATTTGGTGCTGAGAGATAAGAGGAAAAAGAAAAATCCCTTCAGAATTTGGTAATAAAAACTGGGATATCAAGAAAATGAAAACCCAAATTGGAACCACATGTGTGATTTCCAAGTATAAGCAAATCATTTAATTCAAAGTGTTCCAAGATTGATAGGGTCTTCCTCAATACATGCAAACAATCCCTGAATAGACCCAACCGTAACTCATTTCTGAGGAACACAAACAGCCTCAAAAATTGTGAGTAGTATATAGCTTTTTTTTTTTTTTAATGGGCACCATGCATGAAAGACAAGACTAATACAAACAGAATTAGGCCTTCAAAGACTGCATAATGAAATCATTAAACTGTAAGAAAATTACATTCAATAGGATTTCATAAATAAAAGGTTTGAAAGTATGATAAACAGACAAAAGTCCAATAAAAAAATGACCAGATAGATTTGATACAGGACTAAATATTACCAGTAGAAATGTAGGTATCCATATCTATCTATAGAATTGAATAAAAGAATTTCAAACTGATTAGTCATCACTAAAGAAAGAATAAGTGGCTGGAAGACAGATGCTAAGAAAGTATTCAGAACACATCCCAAAGACAAGAAAAAATGGAACAAATTTTAAAAGTTTAACAAATATGTAGGAGGGGCGCCTGCGAGGCTCAATTTGTTAAATGTCTGACTTTTGATTTCAGCTCAGGTCATGATCTCACAGATCATGGGATCTAGCCCCATGGCAGCAGAGAGCCTGCTTGGGATTCTCTCTCTCTCTCTCTCTCTCTCTCTCTCTCTGCCTCTCCCCCCAACTCTCTCTCTCAAAATAAATAAATAAAAACTTTAAAAAAATATGTTGGATATAATGAGCAAGTGTAATATACATCTACTTGAATGTTTAGAATGATAAAATATAGACAGAGAAGAGAAAGTATTTGATAATAAAGTGAGTAAAAAATTTTTGGACCTATTGAACAATGCCACATTCAGATTTAGAAAGCTGCAAGGAATCTCTACCATGGCAAATGAACAAAAAGCCACACACAGATTGATCCTTCAAAACTGCAAAACATAGGGGTACCTAGGTGGCTCAGTTGGTTAGGCATCTGACTTTGGCTCAGGTCATAAGCTCATGGTTCATGGGTTCGAGGCCCATGTAGGGCTCTATGCTGATAGCTCAGAGCCTGGAGTCTACTTCAGATTCTGTGCTCCCTTCTCTCTCTACCTCCCCCACTTATACTCTGTCTCTCTCTCTCTCAAAAATAAATAAAAATTAAAAAATCCTGCAAAACATAAACAATAGAAAATCTTAAAGACAGCCAAATAAAAATGCTGATCACCTAGGAACAAATTAATCTGAGAGTTGATTCATAACAGCACCATTTGGAAGCCATAAATCAACAGGATACCATGAAGAATGTGCTGAGGGAAAAAAAAATAGCTGTCAATCTGAAATTCTGCACCAAGCAAAACAACTTTTCAAGTTCAGAGGAAATAAATATCAATCAAGCATATAAATTGATTGCATTTATTGCCAACACAACTTCACTTAAAATACATATAATTTTTATAATGTCTATTTTATTTTGGGGGGGTGGGGCACAAACAGAGAGGGAGACACAGACTCCGAAGCAGGCTCCAGGTTCTGAACTGTCAGCACAGAGTCTCACAGGGGCTGGAACCCATGAACCACAAGATGATGGCTTGAGCTGAAGTCGAATGCTCAACTGACTGAGCCACCCAGGCACCTCCATTTAAAATATATATAAAGAAGGTGTTATACAATTTTCTGTAATTTTCTGTAACACTCTGAATCTAAAGTATAGTTCTTGGTCACTCCCTTCCCCAGGGTCATTTCGCTTGTAATGGTACAGATGAACACTTCTAATAGTCTAATAAGTGCCTGACATTAAGCTTTTGACTGTGGAGGCATCCACTTCCAAGACATCCACCTTGAATAAACACAACACCAATCATACGACTGGATAGAAAGCCAGACTGCCTTACCCATGAAATCCCCATTTTAGAAAACCCTGGGTGACCCAGATAAGTGATCATTTCACTGACTCTACTTTTTACCTTCCTATGCTTGAATTCCCACTTTGCTATTTTCGATTCACCAAAAAAGCAAACACACGCAAGCCTAGTCACCCCATACTTGACTCCAATAAATGCAGAATCCCAGGTTGGCACTCTATCTCTTTCTACCCATGGCCTTGCTGTGTGGCCCCCAGCCTCCTAGTACTCTCTAGGATTTGTTAGTGCTAAACCTAATTTTTGCAAAGTTCCCTTATAGTTATTGCTGAGGTGCATCTTGCAATCATGATAAGAACTTCAAGGGCCAGTCCAGGCACAACAGTGGACCTAGTTGGGGAAAATCAGTTGAAATTTGCCATAAGTAATATCATCCTAGAATGGGCCTCAGGCATTCCAAGTTGATAGCCCCAATACTGACAGGTTGAGATTGACACAAAATAATGTTTTATTGTGCACTTTTAAATGCTTTCAAAAGTTAAAAGTTGATATAAAGTTTTCCCTTCTGAAAACTTTATTTAATAAAATAAGTGACTCAATTTAAAAAAATGTGCTGTAGTCACAAAGAAAAGTGATCCAGATGGAAAGTATGCATGAAGAGTCACACACACACACACACACACACACACACACACACACACAAACCAACAACAATAACAACAAAAACAAAACCCTAAAAAACAAAAAAACAGAAAGACAAAAAATAAATAAAAACAAATATTGGTTGAATAATGATGATGTTTAATTGGGAGGTTAAAAATCACAGATAGATATGGACAAAAGTTGCATAGATAGAGAGAAATGCCTTCAATGTTAAATGGTTCTAAAGAATCTAGTTTTGTTCAGAAAATGTAAAAAGCTTTTGCATAGCAAAGGAAATGATCAACAAAATGAAAAGGCAACCTACAAAATGGGAGAAACATCTGCAAATCCTATTTCTGATAAGGGGCTAATATCCAAAATATATTTCAAAAAGCTCATACAACTCAATAGCAAAAAAAAATCTAATTTAAAAAATGGGCAGAAGATCTGAACAGACTTTTATTTTCTAGAGAAGACGTACAGATTGCCAACAGGTATATGAAAAGATGCTCAATATCACTAATCATCCGGGAAATGCAAATCAAAATCACAATGAAATATCAATGCATACTTGCTAGAATGGCTATTATAAAAAGACAGGGAATAACAAGTGTTGGCAAGGATGTGGAAAAAAAAGGGAACCCTTATGGACTATTGCTTGGAATGTAAATTGGGGCAGCCACAATGAGAAACAGAACAGAAGTTCCTCAAAAAATTAAAAACAGAAATACCATATGATCTGGAAATTCCACTTTCGGGGATATATGTGAAGGAAACAGACACTATGTCAAAGAGATATATGCATCCCCATGTTCATGACAGCATTGTTTAGAATTATCAAGACATACAAACAACCCAAGGGCCCATCAATGGATGAATGGATAAAGATTTTATAGTATACAGTATCCAAAATGTATAAAGAATTTATCAAACTCAACACCCCAAAAACAAATAAGCCAGTTAAGAAATGGGCAGAAGAGGAGTGCCTGGGTGGCTCAGTCGGTTAGGCTTCTGACTTCAGTTCAGGTCATGATCTTGTGGTTTATGAGTTCAGCCCCGAGTTGGGCTCTGTGCTGACAGCTCAGAGCCTGGAGCCTGCTTCAGATTCTGTCTCTCCCTCTCTCTCTGCCCCTCCCCTACTCATGCTCGCTCGCTCTCTTTCTCTCTCTCTCTCTCTCTCTCTCTCTCCCCCTCAAAAATAAACATTAATTTTTTTAAAGAAATGGGCAGACGACTGAATAGACATTTTTCCAAAGAAGACATATAGATGGCCAACAGACACATGAAACGATGCTCAACATCACTCATCATCAGGGTCATACAAATCAAAACTATGATGAGATACCACCTCACACTGTCAAAATGGCTAAAATTAACAACATAGGAAATTCTGCTCTTACACTGTTGGTGGGAATGCAAAGTGGTACAGCCACTCTGGAAAACAGGATGGAGGCTCTTCAAAAAGTTAAAAATAGAACTACCCTAGGATCCAGCAATTTCATTTCTAGGTATTTAACCAAAGATACAAAAATATTCATTCAAAGGGACATACATACGCCAATGCTTAGAGCTGTATTATTATACCAGCCAAATTATGAAGATAACACAAATGTCCACTGACTTATGGCTGGATAAACAAGATGTGAGATATATATGTATATGTATACATATATGCGCACAGACACACACACACACACACATGCACCTGCATGATGGAATATTACTCAACCATAAAAAAGAATGAAATCTTACCATTTGCAACAACGTGGATAGAGCTACTAAAGTATATTGTGCTAAGTGAAATAAGTTAATCATGGAAAGACAAATATCATATGATTTCACTCATATGTGGAATTTAACAAAAAAAAAAGATGAACATAGGGGAAGGAAAGAAAAAAGAGAGGGAGGAAAACCATAAGAGACTCCTAACAATAGAGAAAAATCTGAGGGTTGCTGGAGGGGAGGTGGGCAGGGGATATGCTAAATGGGTGATGGGTATTAAGGAGGGCATGTGTGATGGACACTGGGTGTTGTATGTAAGTGATGCATCACTGGGTTCTACTCCTGAAACCAATATTACACTATATACTAAAAACTAATTAGAATTTAAATAAAAACTTGAAACATTAAAAAAATGTAGTATATATACAATGGAATATTATTCAGCCATAAAAATGAGGAAATCCTACTTGCAACAATATGGATGAACTGTGAGGGCATTATGCTAAATGAAATAAGTCAGACAGAGAAAGATAACTTTTATATGATCCCTCTTATATGTGGAATCTAATAAAACAAAAAAGCACTCATAGAAAAAGGATCAGATTTGTGGTCAGCAGACATGAAGGATAGGAGTGAGGGAATTGGAGAAAAGGGGTCAAAATTCTACATATTTCTACAAATTTCTACATATAAGATAAATAAGTAATAGAGATGTAATGAACATCATGGTGAACATAGTTAACACTGCTGTATGGTATATAGGAAAGTCGTTAAAAGAGTAAATGCTAACAGTTCTCATCACAAGAAAAACATATTTTTCTTCATCTTGTGTATCTATATGAGATGATGGATGTTCACCAAACTTATTGTGGTCATTTCACAATATACATTAGTCAAATCATTACGCTGTATACTGTATACAGTGTTGTATGCCAAGAATAACTCAATAATGCTGGGGGGGGGAGAATTTCAGCCAATATTTTAAAATCTTTACATAAGTGAAAGACTAAATCCAAGGGGCCTTAGAAAGAAGATTTACCAAATATAGAAAGAATAAATAATCCCACTCTTACATAGACTGTTACAGAGAATAGAAAAAGAAAGAACATATGTCATCTGGTTTCATGAGGCTAATAAAACCTTGATATGAAAAGCTGACAACAAAGGTAATAGGAGAAAAAAATTACTTACCATTCTGGTCATTAACACACAGTACTGTATTAGCCAAATGAAAGTAGTAATGAAAGGGAAAAAAAGTAAACTTGACACAATTGTGTTGATTTCCATTAACAGATAAAAAGAGAAAACAATACAGTATGTAATTACCTCAATAGACAAAAAAGAGTTTCAGTAAAAATTTATATCTATATGTGATTAAAATATGTTATTAGAATTTAAAATGGAATGTCCTGATGAAGGGTATCACAAAATAATACAGCAAATACAATATTTAATAGCAATGCATTAAAAGCATTTGCTTTTGGACTAAATACACCATCACCACTCTTATTCAACATTGCGGTAGATACCATCAATATTAGAGCAGGAAAAAAAACTGATTGAAAATGAAGAAATGAAACATCATTTTTTTTCAGATCATATGATTTCCCCATGCAGAAAACTCAAAAGAGATGACATGGAAATTGTAGAATTAATAAATAAATATGTCACCATTTTTGGATTATTAATATGTAAGTCAATTGCAGTGTTTTGTACAAGAACAGCAATTTTTAATGTAACCTAAAAATGACAATCACATACTATTTTATAAATTACCTAGAATATGCCAACTCTTATAGAAGAGTATTTACATAAAGATAATAAAACTTTAATAAAATACATTGAAGCAGATGTAAACAAAGGAAGAAATTTACTATGATTTTGTTTGCGAGGGTCAATGTTGTGAAGTTGTCAATTCTCTCCACATATAAATGCCATCATAACCAAAATCTCGATGGTGTTTTTTTTATTTTTTAAAACTGAACAAGATAATTATAAAATTTATATGAAAGCACAAAAAAGTAAGAAAGGGCCAAGCCTTTCCTGAAAAAATACAGAACAAGAGTTATGAACAGTAGTAAGAGTATGCAGTATTGTGGAAGGAGAAAACAGACAAAGGATGATTAGAACATATTTTAAAACTGTAGTTTCTCTTCCTTGGACGGTAAGGATTTCTTTAATCAAATGTAAATGGTACAAACCATAATGGAAAATATTGATTACTTTGTCTTCATCAAAATTTACAAACTTTTCATTAAAAACAAAACAAAATTAACAAATGGTCTCATTATACACCACTGATTTTGGAGAGTAAACGTGTATAATAACGTTGAAAAACAATTTAGAAACTCTTAAAGAAGTTGAACCTTTATGCACTGACAAAATTCCAAACACAGTAAAAATTAAAATCTAATCAATAAAATAGTATTTAGTAAGAGTTTTTTGTACAGAAAACAACAGTCTTCAAACGCAAAACTCATATGAAGCTGAGGCATGGCATCACAGGAAAACCTAGTAAGTGAAAATGAGGAAGTTATTTAACTTTTGTCATGACTGATTATTACACTGGGGCTTTCCAAGGGTGCCTGCGTGGCTCAGTCGGTTGAGCATCTGACTGTTGATTTCGTTGCAGGTCATGACCCCAGGATCGTGGGATCAAGCCCTGCATCAGACCCTGCACTGAGCGTCAAGTCTGCTTAAGATGCTCTCTCTCTTTTCCCTCTCTCCCTTTCTGCCCCTAGCCCCTGCTCTGTCTAAAAAAAAAAAACAAAAAAAACAAAAAAACAAAAATTAAAAAGAATAAAAAACAATCGGGCTTTCCAGGTGGCAAGGATAAGGGATTGGTTAAAAGTAATTATATCATTCTAACAAAGAGGATTTAAGTTTATTTTATGATTGTCAAGGGCATTTATAAGAAATGACGTAAGTTTTCCCTGTGTTCATGAAGTAATAAGCTTCATTCAATGTTGCTTAGTTGGCTTAAATAGTTTTGTCTGCTAAAGGAATTTTCAAGTTTGATTTCCCTTATGTATTTAACCGTGCACTATGGTAAAATCCCTACGAAAAATCTTTGGCACTAGAAGCCCTGTATCTGATTGATCAAGATAGGGAAGCTGTATTGATCAAAATAGGGAAGGAAAAAAAGCAAGCGGCTGCCTAAATTTCCATTAATAGTATAATAGAATGGATGGAAGAAGAAAACGAGGATTACATTATAGTATAATCACAATACAGAATCTATGTAGCAGTAAAAATGAATGAACTAAAGCTGTATGCATAAACATGATTGATTCTCAAAATGTACTATAACTTTAGAAAGCAAGCAAGTCATAAAATAAATACACTACAAAAAAGCCTCAAAATTATTGATGGAAGATAGATAGGATAGATAAATAGATCGATACATAAAGACATATGTGGTAGAATCATAAAAACAAGCAAAGATTAAGTATTCATTGTTATAATTATGTCTCAAAGTGAAGAAGAGGTATGAATCAAGTTTAAAGGACCGTCAAGGTCCAGCTAAATGTTTTCTCTCTTAACCTGGATGTGAACAACATTTTATTAGTATTCTTTAAGCTGTGTATTTGTGTGTGTGTGTGTGTGTGTGTGTGTGTGTGTTTGCAACATATATTCTTTTCAAACATGATGAACTTCACAATATTAGCAATTTTTAAATTTAAAGGTAAATTTACACCCATTATATTCTTCCAATGTTTTTTGACCTGCTTTTCTACTTTTTTTTTCCTTATCAAGGTTAAAGCTTATCGTTATGTTCACTCTCCACTCTACACATCTTTTACATTTTTCTAGTGTTCCCAAACACTCATATCTGATGTTTCTATTTGTAAGTCATTGCCTATTTATAAAATAAAGGTTTTTTTCCCTTTCAGATATGTTTTATGTACAATAAGTTTTCTGAGAACTTAAACGCCTCAAGTCTCTTAACCTGGCACTTATGCATTTAAACGGTAGTGTAAAGTGCTTTACTTACAGCAATTTAGGGATATTGCCTCATTTTATTCTTCCATTCAGTGTTGTCGTGGAGAAACCTGATGTTGATCTCATATTCTTTCCTTTTATGTGATCTATTTTTGTTTTCTTTCTGGGAGATTGTCACTGATATTCCTAAACTCCCCCAGCATGTGTCTAGCACAAATTATTTCTTGTTTCTCCTGTTTGGGTTTTACGGGCCGGCCGTTTCAGTGCGAATGTATTAGACACACATTAGAGTCCTGCACAGCATCCCCTCCGCTCCAGCAGCAGGGAAGGAACCTTCTCTTCATGCATTCACAGCAACTCACCTCAGAAGCCTAGCACCTCTGCTTTTCAGCCATAGGGAAAGGGCTTATTCAGCTTGTAGACAAGCCACATGATTCAGGAATTAACCCCCAAAAGGCCACTCTGGGAGTCAGTGGATATAAATCCCAACTTTGTGTCCTTAGGAAAGACAAATCTGAAATACGGTCCGTGGAGGTCTGAAGCTCCTCATCAAAAAGAGGCCTCATTTGCTCAATAGCAAACCAGATTCTCCTTACCCCAGCTCATTCTCTCCTTTACTTTTGCTTCTTAGGATCAAAGTGTCCGTCTGGGTTCCAGCACTGTTTTATGGGGAACACAAACTATGACATTTATATTAAAGTATGCTTTTCTATACCTCTGGAATGCTGTGCTTGATATTTATTTCTATAAACACACACTATCCTTTCCAGTTCATTCCTTTATTCAAAGGTTCCTCTTAGAAATTAATCCTATGAATTTAGCTTTTGTATTGATTTTTTTTTTTTTTTTTAGTTTGTTTCTAACTAAGATTTCTTCAAAAAAAATTTCTGGGAGAGTTTGTCACCTCAATTTTCCAACTCACTAATTTTTACTGGGCCTGGAGCTCATGAGAATTTTAATTAAGAAATGAGCTTTGAAGAGGTGATGTAAGGTCTGACATAATGTAATATGTATTGTTAACAGTATATAAAAGATAATCATTTGTCAAAAATAAAAATGTTCTTTAATTTATTTTTTTGTTGAAAAGAAAATTATCATGTCTCAATTTCTTAGACCACTTAGAAATTCTAGACATCCATAACCACCAGAAATTTTTTGGCATCTTCAATTATTATAGAGATTTCAGAATTTTCTCACATATTCCATTATGTTCTTCAAACATACGTATATCCGTGTGTGTGTGTGTGTGTGTGTGTGTGTGTGTGTGTGTATGTGTGTGTGTGTGTTTATGAGGGCATTTATATATCAATTTTATTAGTCCTAGTTAAACGAAATCAAATTTTTTGATCCTCATGACAGTTTTTTTTTCCAGACTATTTAAAAATTATCCTAAAGCATTATGTTTGAATCATATTCTATTCATTGAAACCTCAACTGAGATGTCAAATAACATTATACTTGAATGCATGCAAATGTACATTGCAATTGACCCAGGACAGTAAAGCCACTTCATACAGTAAACTTTGTTATTTTTCTCCTTTCAAATTTTGCACCGCTAATTTTAAAGAGCTATTTTGAAGCATAATTGGACAACTCTCCTACAAAGCTTTGGCAAGGAGTAGAACAAAGAAGGAAAATTCATGAAACAGTAAAAGAGAGAAACACATACTTTTGCCCTATGGCTTTCAAATGAAGTTGCTTAGGAATACTTATCCATATTGTGAATCTGCTGCTGATTATAGCAGTAGCCTTGGACATAACCTCTGCACTTCTCTATTTGTCACCTGAATTATGGAGATAATAATACTTACCTGCTTCACAGGGGTGGTGGAAAAAGGTAGTGTATTCTTATTAATAAAATGAAGGAGAAAAATATGTATTAATAAAATCAAAACTATCTTGCTTATTATATTTTTCCTTTAGAAGTTCAAATAATTTAAAATACATCAAAATCAATGAAAGAACCTTGAAACAAAGTTCTTGGACAACAACTCACTTTGTTGTGTGCCTTGTGTATACACTTCAACCGTAAGCAATTTTTAAAAGATGATAAGTTTCTATGTTCAGGGCAGCATAAACCTTAATTTTTAAAAACATTTACAGTAAATTAGTCATATGTTAGTTCAAGTTTGTTGGCCTTTATATATCATAAAGCAAATAAAACATATCATTTATAAGTCTGGGAATTTTTAATTTTATAGTGAATTATTATATAGTGTGGTATTTTTCAGATTTTTTCTATCCAAAACTATATTTTGTTTTGTCATCAAACTCACTTAACTTGAAATATTTAAAAACTCAACTTGAAATATTTAAAAACTCAATTATTTGTTGGGAACAAGTGGCAATATTTTGATTGGCTCTCTGAACTACAGAGGGGACAATGAAACATAAAATTGATTTTCAATCCATAGTGTCACATCGGCTTATCACCCAAAAGATAATTTCACCTTGCTTCAGTACTCATACTTCAGCCATCTTTGTAACCCATCTTTGCACACTGCACACAATGGGAACTCGACACATATAACTTGAGTAAACAAATGTATGGAAGGTGACAAGAAATGTTAGGACTTGTATCCTTTTGTCAACTAAGAGCTCAAAAAAGAGTTCCTGTTTGATTGAGGTAACTAATAGCTAATTGAGGTAACTATTTCCATTTATATGATATCGATCTGACAATTATTGCCACAGAGCTACCTGACTGATTGCATTTTTCTCTATTACCTTCTTTTACTGCATTTCTGAATCATATGTCATGCTATATAATCTACTTCTATTCAATGTAGATTTTGATGAAACACTTCAGTATCACGGATTTGGATATCTCCAGTCTTCACTAAAATCTTTCAAGGACTGTTTAAACTTGACACAAATCCCCGGTGAAATTCTCACATCTCGACTATGTATAATGGCAATAAAAATCAAGATTTAAAAGATACAGCATATATTTACAGCTGTGCTTACAACATTGTATAAAGAGCATCTTGACATTGAAGTTGCCAGCAGACTGTGCATGGGATGAACAGAGTACATCATGTGTAACTATTTCTACTCCAAATCACTCTGTGCTGTTTCCATCTATGAAATCTGTGGTCATAAGGGCATCTTTATAATTCATATGCTCAAGAGCTTTAGTTTAGCATTCATTTTTTAAAATGAGATTCTACTTAGACTTGGGCCAGTTTTATACTTGGTCATATGAAGGCCAACTTTTATACCAAGGCAAAAGAAGAGATCAGATGGGATTTGAACTAAGAAATCCAGGATGCCCTAGTTTTCAACCTTTCCTTTCATCCATACGGATCTCACCATTCCATTAATTTAAATTCTCCATTCTGGTTTAAGCAAAGGTGAAAGTACAGGCTTAGCTGAAGGGGAACTGTACTTAGTTTGGTATAGATTCACTTACAGGGTATGTTAAGTATGAAAAAAAAAAGCAATGATAATAATCACTTTGTTATTGCAAATTTTCTATGCAACTCAGGGAAATGCTTCAAAGAGAAGGATTCTCAAGGCAATTCCTATTGAAAAGCTGCAACAATAATCTTTCTCCTGTATTTTTAGGTTAAAAAATGAGCTTCAACTAAAAATATGCCCCACGCAGGCATTTTTTCCCCTCATTTGAAAAATCTACTTAATTACCTTTAGGATATTTCCTTTCAAATATGCCCCCTGAGGTACATCCACTTATTCTACACTTGTCACAGAAAGGTCAGGTCTCCCTAGTGTTTGTGGATACTTGGTTCCACTTAAAGAGTTTAAAAGTCAAAGAATAGAAAAAAGATGGAAATATTACTTCTTTCTTGTAAGATGGCTTTTTCATTGTTTTCCTTTATTTATTTACTTATTTACTTTGAAAATTTTTAACGTTTATTTATTATTGAGAGACAGAGCATGAGCAGAGGAGGGGCAGACAGAGAATCCAAAGCAGGCTGTAGGCTCCAGGCTCCGAGCTGTCAGCACAGAGCCCGATGCGGGGCTTGAACTCACAAACCGCGAGATCATGACCTGGGCCAAAGTTGGATGCCTAACTCACTAAGCCACCCAGGGGCCCCTCATTTTTATCCTTTAAAAATAAATTCACCTCAACAAAAAGTTCAGATGATTTTTTGCTTTCTAAATGCACAAAATTAAAATAAATATTTCCAGGTTACATAAGTGGAATTATGTATTGCTATTAAACAATTAACAAAAGCACTGTATTGACTGCCGGAAACCACTTAGGATGAGTCACCCAAAAATCACCAAGGTGAAAAATAACAAAAATTACTCATTAAAATCCATTCTCACCCAATGCGTATAGTACACTTCTGTGACAAATCCTGAGAGAAAGTGCTGCATAAATTATCATAGCACCAGATTCTTTTTTTAAAAATGAAAATCTAAAAGCTACAAAAATCAGTGAATCACAAACAAAAGCTGGCACTGTCTGGAAAGCGTGCCTCAGTGCTTGCACCAGCTTGTTTGGCTGCTGGTTATGGGCGTCAGAAATCCACTCTGGCCACATATGTAGACAATCAGCTTAGAAATATAGGAAGTGGTTCATGGAATAAGCAGCCTGGAAAAGCAGCTTCTGCAATCTCACTGGCATCAGGGGCCGCAAGATACCAGAGGCTCAGCAGCTCAGCACTAGTATGGTTAGAATGCTTTTATTGTTGCACTAGTGGACATTGGCCATTGTCACTCTCATCCTCAATTCCAACAGAGCCGCCAAAAGAAACCCAATGTTGTTGTCTCTTTGTATCGCATCTTCTAATTCCATCACCGTGAGTGACAGCATCTTATCGACTTTGTCCCCGCCATGTGCGAGTGGCCTGGTTGAGAGGAGATGCTTGGCTTTGAAGATTTCTGTAATCGTGTCACCAACCAAATCTTACACTGCTGCTTTATATAAACAAAAATAGTCCTCACAGGCTGCCAAATGAAATCTCCAGAACAATATTTTATTTTATTTTGTTATTCACAAGTTTATTTATTTTGAGAGAGAGAGTGAGTGGGGGCGGGGGCAGAGAGAGAGAGAGAGAGAGAGAGAGAGAGAGAGAGAATCACAAGCAGGCTCCATGCTGTCAGTGCAGAGCCCAAAGTGGGGCTCCAACTTATGAACCATGAGATCAGGGCCTGAGCCAAAACCAAGAGTCGGATGCTCAACTAACTGAGCCACCCAGGCACACCTCCAGAACAATATATTTTTTTAAATAGCAGGCAGACCAGTGGACTTAACACTACCAATTTTTGGCTGAAGTTACGTGGCCAAAGAGAATGACTATTGGATCATTATTCCTTCACACCTTCATCACAGGTGTAAGTCATTAAATTTTGGTAAAGAAGAAAAGAAGAAAAAAAAGGGGGGCAGGGAGAGAGTGGTTTGACATTCAAATCCCTTGTTATTGGTTAGTCACAGCAGTTGCCTACATAATCTTACTTGCAGAGGGAGTGTAGTTCTTGGACAGAACTTCTGGACTGTGTTCAGTGCTTAAGCACTTCTGTGACTGCACGAGGAAAACGGAAGGGGTGCCAGGTTGTACCTACCTTGTATGCTTTTCCCCCTTTTTAATGTTTATTTATTATTGAGAGAGAGACAGAGAGAAAGAGAGAGAGAGAGAGAGAGAGAGAGAAAGAGAGAGAGACAGAGAACGTGAGCCAGGGACGACAGAGAAAGGGAAACAGCATCTGAACTGGGTTCTGCACTGACACCTGTCAGCACAGAGCCCAATGTGGGGCTTGAACTCATGAACGTGAGATAGTGACCTGAGTCAAAGTCAGTCGCTTAACAGACTGAGCCAACCAGAATCCATGATTTTAAGTTTTTCTTATGTCAGCACATCTTCTAATCATCTATTGCCCCCTTTTTGGAGTTTCACAGTCTTTATCACTTCTATATGTTTTAATTCTGAAGTTCCTTACTTAACTCTCCACTTGTTTCCTAGGCTTTATATTCTATATGTAAAGAAGATAAATGGATGGATAGATAGACAGACAGAGACTCAAAACCTATATCTTAAATTTTATGTCTCAAAACAATTTAATATTTATTGAAATGATACTAATTTTCCAGCCTTTTCTAACATATGCTAAAGAAACTTATCCTCATAAATTCTTTATAAATAAAAATATCATCTCCTATTTTCTGAGACTTCATGAAACTGCTTGAAAATGTTTGCATGTTTTTCACTTTCCATGAAATCATAAAATAACAGAATCACTTTTTAACTTCTTAAACTGCTTTTTAAAGTTTATCTATTGTAATTGTTACTTGTATCAAATAGATTCTTGAGAATGGCATTAGCTGTTCAAAGCACTAACCTCATCCTTCAACAGTCTCCGAATAACCTTTGACAGAAAATAATACACTCTACAATACTTGCTTTTGATTTTCTACCATATAGATTAAAATTTTTACAAGAACAATGTCTCATACCACTGCAGAAATAAGCACCTCCAGCTGAAATGCTAGAGAGTGTTTCCAACTTCAAATAAAAATCTGACTTGGCTAACCTTTCAAGGACAAAACTTTTCTCAATGACCTCTGCAAAAAAAAAAAAATCTTTAGGGAAAGTATAAGAGTCTAGAAGAAACTTCTCCTCAGACCTTGAAGAAATACCTCATCTAGATTTGAAAGCAGAATAGAGATTCTTTTACACTACAATGACAAATTCAGATGCCTTGAAGATTAGACCAAATTCTTCCCCAGTTCAATGTTCACTTTTGCATGACCAATGACATCTTTAGTCAACTGTCTGATAGCCATACTGTTTTAACTCTTAATATCCATCAGTCATCTTTTAGGTATAAAAAATAATTTGATGACTGGGCTAGACTTTTAGGGAAATCGTTTCATGCCTGGAATACTGTTTTAAGGCTGACGAAGTGAGAGTCTTCATTTATTTCACAAATATATGTTTCTATATATTGTCCCCTCTAAGGAAGTGGAGGGAAAGTCGACCACCTCTCTTCCACGGGCAGACTAGCAATATACAAACACACCTCTTCTCCTAAGTATGCACCACAACAAATATAAAGACGTATTCTGAAACTCATTTTTTGCCTTTGGATTCACATGCATCATTCTCTGTGCTACACTCCCTCTGCAAGTATGATGCCAGAGTGGTCTTTTAAAATATGTCATCATAGTATTCCTCCGAGCAATTAACATCATCTGACAGCCCCTCCTTTCACACAGAGTAAAAGCCAAAGACCTCACAATGGCCTCTACATGAGATGCCCACATCCCTCTCTTGTTACTCCAAGATTTCATCTCTATTATTTTCCCCTCATTCATGTTACGATAGCCATATGAACTTCTCTGTTCTTCTCCAAACATCCAGGCATAACATTACCTTAGGGTCTTATTCCCTCTTCCTCCATATTCTTCATCACTTATTCCTCATGGTCACTGTCTCACCTTCTTCAAGCACAGGATCAAGTTTGATCTTAACTAGGTCCTACCCTGATCATCTCTTTGTAAGAACAATCAGTTCCATTCCCCAGAACGTCATAGTTTCGTTTCTCTGCTCTATTACCGTCCATGGACATTTATCGTCTTTTAACATACTCTAAAATTTAGCAAAAGTTAATTAAATAATTCGAAATTTAATTCAATTCGCTAAGGTTTTAAATCAAAGTAAAGCTACTCACAATTCTAGCATTCACTGTTGAGCTGGTTGCTGAGATGAACTGGTATCACATTTCACACATGTTACTGCAGCAATCCCAACCACAGGTAGATAACCCAGAAGAGATCCTGCACATATAAAGAGAAGACATGTACAAGAAAGATTACAGCAGTATTCGTCACAAGACAAAACACAAAAGAACCTAAAACAAGTGAGCACATGAATGAACTGTGACATAATGCAAGACAATATGGCAAAGTGAATGGACTAACACTGCACACAAAAATAGGGATAGCTCTCAGTAATATAACATCTAAGGGAAAAAAATGTTTGTTTAATTTACAAAATTTCCTCAAATGCCAACCATAATTGAGTAGAACACTTTTTTTACTGAATTACATATTACTGAATAAGTAATAATTACTGAATACCCTCAGGGTCACACACTGGAACAAACAGGGTTAACAAAAGGACTTCCGATAATCCCAAGAAAAAATACTTTGTTAAGGAGGATATATTTCATTAATTCAGAGAAAAAGATGATCTTCCCAAGCTCTTTAGCGGTTCAATCCCTCTCTGCACCAAATCAGAGTCTCTCTTCAACAAAGGTAGAACCATAAGCCAAAAAAGATCATGGCATTTGGACATAGTAAGTTTTTGTTTTGAGGAGAAAGGGAAAAATATTTGAGGGACATTTTCATGGCCCTGAAGATCTACAAGTTGCACTGAACCATCATTGAATCCACAGTGATGGAAATATCCGTGTGAATTTAAAAATAAATTTGTATGTATGCACATGTGTGTGTGTGTGTGTGTGCGTGTGTGAGCGTGTGTGTGTTTAATAGTTTGATATGTGGGGGTTTTCTTTCTTAGGCAGCACTGCCTGAGCATAACTCCCCATACATCTGGGCAACATTTTCCCAGGGATTTTTTTTTGTATCCTTTCCAATAAAAATAAGAATGTATGCCAAAGAACAAAGAAATCGTTAAATGGAGTCAGGATCTTTTTTTGGTCCTATTCCAATTTAACCTAAGCACATACTAAACAAGCTAATACAATTTTTGTTTTTTATTTGGTTGTGTGATTATTCCGGAGAGACTACAGAAGTGACTAAATGGTAGGAAGCAAGCTAATGTCACTGCCTTCTTCGAAAAGAACAATTTTTATAGTGAAATTTGATGGGATAGAGGAAGTCAGTGGTAATAAATTATTCAAGATAACAATAGTCTTAAAGCATCCATAAGTTATCTTTTTAAATAGTAGCCTATAGCTGAGTTCTATGTCAGAATATAGTTAACTTTGTGCTCGGGGTTGAGACTGTCATGTAGGTAAGGTTAAATAACAATTATGCCATCTTTCTTAACACTGTATATTTTTTTACTTTTAGTTCATCATTAAACAGGCCAACCAAATTGAGACCATACATTCAATGAAGGAATTAAACTAATATATCTTTTAGCACTCTGTGTTGTTAGTCAATATAAAGCTACTTTACATGAAGTTATTGGTGGACTACAGTTTCAGGCAAATTACAAAGTATCTCTAACGAATCAGATTTCTGAGAGCAGTATTTTCATTTGTCCTAAAATTCCACTTTGAAATTTCCAATTAACTCTTCTGTTTGACCCTTACCTCAAGAGGTGCAAGTAGAAAAGCCTATAAGGTCATGGCTAATTGGATGCACACTTTCTAAGCTAAAAGTTTGAAGAAGTACTTTCATAAGTAATTCGTACTAGGGTATGAATACTAAGGTATTTTAGTCTAATTCCTACGTTTCACTTTATAAATAGTTGACCTTCTTTATGGTTTTCTCTTTGAAAAAAATGATTTCTAAGAATCATGTCATTTCCATGAAAGAAAATTATTAATGTTTGCCTCAAGTTTACAAAATGAAGAAGGTAGGAGAGGCTAGAAAATCATCTCTGTTGTTGATTTCTTTCAGGGTTTTTATTTTCTTGTTTTTAGAAAACTGTTAGAATGAATGAAAGTGTTGTAAATGCAATTATTAATTGGTATGGATTTGGGCTGCTTATAATAAATAATCTAGTTAAGGATTTTATAGAATAATTGCATAATAAATGTATATTTTGATTACAGCTACATCAAATAAATCAATTTTAGTTAATTATATATATAATCATATATATTATATATATATATATCCAAATTCAGAAATGTTACTATTGATTATTAAAAAAAAAGAAAATGAATAACATGGTGCTTGAGACTGAGTATTAAGTTTACTGTGCCATAAAGCAAGAAAGAGTAGTGCTGGTTTGAAAATTGTAGGTTAAAAAGCACTAGAAGGAGTCCATGTAAGATTTGTCTCAAGGTATGAGGCTGGGTAGTGCTTGCAACACTTCTCAGTAGGTCGCCTGTGGCTACAGACTCTGAGCCTAGGGAGGAAAGATAATACACACAAAAGCAGTAATTACCAACTGTCACAGAGATTCTGCCTATAAAGACATGAGGCTAGAAAGGTGTAATGTGCCAGGCAGGTAGTTGTCCTTGAACATGACAACTCCATAATCCTTATCTAAGAAGGGGTGAGAACAGAAGAACAGAGAGTAAAATCACATAAAAGTGAACCGAAAGAGTAAATACGTCCTGCTTAAAATGAACATGCAAAAGCAAGTAGAAAAAAAATCCAATTGTATGAAAGATAAGCAATTATAACAGAGAACTAACATGTTTTTTCCCATGAATTGTAAAGACAATTCTAGTATTTTAAATTTATTGTGAAAGAAATAAATGAAGAAATCACAACCATAAAAAATAAGAAATGATGAAACAAAAACACAATCAAATGAAGCAGGCTAACTGAAATATGAAAGTGAACAAATTAAATTTTTTCCACATGAAAAATGCAGCCTTTAAAATTTAAAAGTGCACAGACTCTAGGCAGTATAAAAATAGTAAATCAGAATATAAAATTGAGAAAAATCACACAGAACTAAGCATCAAAGATGAAAAAGATTAAAAATATAAAAAACAGGAAAGAGGAAGACAGATAAATTCAGAAGCTAATATTTTTCTGAGAAGGTGAAGGGAGGACAGAGAATCAAGGGAACAGCAAAGAAGTGATATTCAGAGTTAAAATTCAATTATTTCAATAATTCAATTACTATTGAGTATTTTTCTCAGAAAAGCTTGATGTAGATATAGCACTTGGTATATTAGAAGTGAAAAAAATTACACATAGGCTGTCATGTGCTCAAAAACCGAGCAAAAGGAATAAAGAAATATTTTTAGAGGTGCCTGGGTGGCTCAGTAGGTTGAACAACTGAATCTTGATTTCAGCTGGGTCATGATCTCAAGGTTCTTGAGATCAATCCCCTGTTTAGGATTCCCTCTCTCCCTCTCTCTTGCTCTCCTAAGATAAATAAATACCTTTCAAAAATGGAATAAAGAAGTATTTTTAAATAAATACTAGAAAAAATAAATATATTAACTAGCATAATGATAATTAGGTTTACAACAATGTTTTACAGCAGCAATTCATGCTGGAAGTAAATGAAGTTGTATATGAAAGTAATGACAACAATGGGTATCTACACAGAAGTAATTACCTTGCTAAACAGTCACTCAGGACATACACCCAGGTTCCACCTTTCGACAACACAGTCACTAGGATCAGATTTACATCTTCCACCCCTATTTTTATCAATTAAAAATCCAGATTTTATTATTTGTATTTAAAAAAAAAATAGTCCCCAAATGGAGTCTTTCTGTTAAGCCCAGGACACCAAACCAAGGTTTTATATGTAACCTAATTGCTGTTTCTTTTTTTTTTTTAATTTTTTTTTCCACGTTTATTTATTTTTGGGACAGAGAGAGACAGAGCATGAACGGGGGAGGGGCAGAGAGAGAGGGAGACACAGAATCGGAAACAGGCTCCAGGCTCTGAGCCATCAGCCCAGAGCCCGACGCGGGGCTCGAACTCACGGACCGTGAGATCGTGACCTGGCTGAAGTCGGACGCTTAACCGACTGCGCCACCCAGGCGCCCCCCTAATTGCTGTTTCACTCTTTCCCAGGAATGTAAAGCATAACCAGTAAGTCTGGAGTTTTCTCATCAGCACCAATGAGAAAACCTGCCACTTAGGCCCTTTCTTTCCCCAAAAGAAGAGGAGGTAATCTCCCTGATAGATCCTTTTGTCCCCCAAAGGAAGATACCTCACCAGACACAATCATTCTTTTGTTTACGAATTCCTTACCCTGCCTTTAGAATGTTTTTCCTTTTTGTAGCCTTTTGGAGTTCCTTTCTGTTTTTGGATGGTATGCTGCCTGATTTATGAGTCATTAATTAAACCAATTGGATCTTACAGGTTTACTCAATTCAATTTTTGTTATTTAACAGAATTGTGGCTCTCAAGAAATTAGAATTCAGGCAATGAAATATAGAGATCTTCAGAGACAGGGAATAAACAAATGGAGTGAGTCATCTAACTGCTTTAGTTTACTGCCTAGAAATATCTGAAGTCATGATATAGACCTTGACATCCGTGACACTGAACTGAGTATGTAGGCAACTCAAGTGTCTTCAGTGTGCAGGTCCAAGTATCTGAGAAGGAAAAGGACACAGAGAAAGAACTCCTGAAATCTACAAAGGATCCCCTTCAGGTGTACATCCGTATACTGATCAGCACAAGTGTGTGAGGAAACTAAGAGAGGTTGGTCAGTGAACCACCTAAAGGGAGTAGGGGGAACAGTGTGTGACATTCAAACAAGGCTTGGACTGGTGCCTGTTCCCTCCCAATGGAATTCAAAATGCCCAAATTAATGGAACACTGAATAGAGTACATGGAAGATTTTGTATCAGTAGCAGGGGAAAACACCCTACACTAAAAGTGCTTTGATCTGACCTGAGAATGTTCATCAGCAAGCCCCAAAAGAATGAAATTGTTTCTAAGTCAATTAGCAAACAAAGCTCAAGAATCTTTATGAGAATACAGAAATATCCAGGACACATGACCTAAAATTAACAGCATGTGGCACCCAATTAAAAAATACAAATCGGGCAAAGAAATAGAAAATTATAACTTAAGGTGGAGAGAAAAACCAATCAAGATTGATTTAGAAATGGCACAAATAGAATAGACAAGGACTTTCAAAATAAAATTATTACTCTATTGCATATTCCATCAAGAAGCTATAGCAAAGATTGAACATGTTACACAAAAATATGAAAGAAATAACAAAGGACCCAAATTGAATTTTGAATCATGAAAAATACAATGTCAGAGATAAAAATACACTAAGGTGATAAATGCTAGATGAGATACTTCAGAAGCAAAGATGGGTAAACTTGAAGGTATAGCAAAGAAATCTAAGTAAAAGTGAACCAGAGGGGGGAAAAAAGATCGAATGGGGGAATAATGAACAAAGCATCAGTGAAGTGTGGAATGACTTCAAGCAGCCAAGTCTGTGGGTAACTGGAATTCTCTAGAGTAGGTGTGTCTGTTGGGGTAGAGGAGGGTATCAATAAATATTAAAGATATAATGGCCAAATTTTTCTAGTGCAAGGGAGAAGACAGTAGTACAACATCTTTAAAGTGCTAGGAAAAAGTGTAAAAGTCACCTTATAATCTTTTACTAAGAAAAAATATCTTTTAGAAAACAAAGGTGAAATAAAGACTTTGTTCTGACGTACAGAAGCTAAAAGAATTCATCACAAGCTAACTGTCTTTGAAAGAAATATTAAAGGAAGTCCTTCAGAAAGAAGGAAAATACCACAAGAAAACCAGGATCTATACAAAGAAACAAAGATTATCAAAAATAGAAAAACCAGGGGCACCTGAGTGGCTCAGCCGGTTAAGTGTCTGACTTCAGCTCAGGTCTGATCCCATGGTTTGTGAGTTGGAGCCCCACATTGGGCTCTCTGTTGTCGGTACAGAGCCCACTTTGGATCCTCTGTCCCTCTGTCTCTTGGCCCCTCCCACACTCATCCTCTCTCTCTCTCTATCTCTCTCCCTCTCTTTTTCTCTCAAAATAAACACCCCAGAAAACCCATGAGTAAATACAAAGATTCATTAATATTTAAATAATTAAAGTTAAATTCACTGTTCACACACACACACACACACACACACACACACACACACACACACTCCAATGTACTGTAGGGTTTACAACATCGTTTAAGTAAAATGTATGGCAACAATAATGTAAAGGTTGGGAAGGGATAGAAAGAAGTACATTCTTATAATGATTTTGTGTTTTATGTTAAGCAGCATACTATCTTTTGAAAGTAAACTGTGAGGAGTTAAAATGTATACCATAAATATTGTAGTTGCTAAAATAACACTCCAAAAGAGAGCTATAGGCAATTAATCAACAAAGAAAACAAAAAAGAATCATAAAAATTGTTATTTCAAAAGAAAGCAGGATAAAGAGAAAATGAAACAAAGAACAGATAGGACAAAGAGATAATGAATGAGAATATAGTAGTTTTAAACACAAACATATAAAAAATCACATTGCATGTAAATCGTGAACCAATTAAATTAAAATACAAAGATTATCATATTGAAATTAAAAATAAGCACCAAATGCATGCTGCCTCCAAGAAATCTACTTACTATAAAACACAAAATTGGTCAAAGTATATGAAAGTATAAATAGATTTGCCATGCTAACACCAATGAAAATAAAATTTAGTTTGGCTCTATTAATAACAAAGTAGATTTCAGAAGAAACAATGATAATAGAGATCAAGAGAAGGATAAAATTATGGTCAATTCATCAGAAGAACAAAACAATCCTAATCATTCATTTAGCAAGTAATAGAAATTTAAAATATATGAAACAACACTGACAAAGCTGAAAGGAAAAATAATCCACAACACTACTCTCAAAATAATTGATAGAACACATATAAAATCAGTAAGGATATAAAATATGTGACAAATATTATCAACCAAAACTTCCTAATTGACACTTTATAGAATGATCCATTTAACAATCACAGGATACACATTCTTCTCAAGTGCATTCAAAACACTTGTCAAGATAGATTCTATTTTGAGCCATAAAATCAATATTTTTAAAAGGATATAATTCTTACAAAGTAGGTTACCTAGCTACAGTTGAGTTAAATTATAAATCAATAACAAGAAGATATCTACAATATCAGCAACTAATTGGATACTCCAACTGGAGGTTGAGTGAAAGACAGCTTGAAGTTCTTTGCCATTAATTTAAAGAGAGGATATTAAGCATTTTTTTATTTTTCTCCAGCCAAACAGAGCTAGAGAGAGAGACAAACAAAATTAGTGAGGGTAGACTAATTACAAACATGAGTCTTGGGAATTAAAGAATGTGAAAAAGAAAAGACAGTACATAAAGGAAGAGAGGTGGAGGGATCTCACTGGGGATAGTGAATCCTTGAATTTAAGGTTGAAATTAGAGGGAAGGTCATGGTCAGACTATAATGCTTGAAATTTACATTATGGAATGTTTGCAATTATTGCTTTTGCCAATTATTCAAATAAAAAATAGTTTCAGGAGCCCAAATGTCCATCAACGGATGAATGGATAAAGAAGGTGTGGTATACATATACAATGAAGTATTACTCAGCAATCAAAAAGAATGAAATCTTGTCATTTGCAACTATGTGGATGGAACTAGAGGGTATTATGCTAAGCGAAGTTAGTCAGTTAGAGAAAGAAAAATATCATATGACTTCACTCATATGAGGACTTTAACACAGAACAGATGAACACAAGGAAAGGGAAACAAAAATAATATAAAAACAGGGAGGGGGACAAACCATAAGAGACTCTTAAATATGGAGAACAAACAGAGGGTTACTGGAGGGGTTGTGGGAGGGGGGGATGGACTAAAAGTGTAAGGGGCGTTAAGGTATCTACTCCCGAAATCACTGTTGCACTATATGCTAATTTTGAGGTAAATTTAAAAAAATACTTTCAGATTTATAAACAAGTGTATTCAGAAGGAAATTTAGAAGGAAAGGTGGAAGAGATATATTAAAAAATTCAGAACCACCATAAAAAGGTGAAAAACAAGCAGAACTTGAAAGAATGTGTTTATACCACATGTAACTGATTAAAGAATAACAGAAAGCAGAACATAAGAATTACAAAAATGTAGTAAGAAAAGCAAACATAGCCATAAAATAAGGACAGATAATATGAATGTCACTTAAAGTAGTAAACCTGAACAGACACAGTATATAAATGAAGCTTAACCCCATCACTGATCAGAAAAATGTCTATTTAAGAAGATCAAACCCCTCTTGTATGAAATATTTTTTTTTTAAATGTGTTCCATTCCAATACATGGACACACAAGAGTTCTCACACTGGTTAGAATATGAGTTAGTCCAAATCACTTTGCAAAAGCAACTGGCAATATTCAGGGAAGCTGAAAATATGCATAGGCTTAAACCAGAAATTCCAATTCTGGATAAACACTCAGACCTGTACTTGAGAAGACATGTACAATGATAATACTCACTGTAATATTAGTTACAATGCGGTAGAAATCAGGCGACTATGGGTGGCTCTGTTAGTTAAGCATTCAACTTTTGGTTTAGGCTCAGGTTATGATCTCATGGTTTTGTGAGATCACTGACTGGGCTCTGCACTGAAGGTGTGGCGCCTACTTGGGATTCTCCTCTCTCTGCCCCTTCCCTGTTCATGCTGTCTCTGTCTCTCTCAAATAAATAAATAAAACCTAAAAAAAAACCCAAAGTGGTAGAAACCATAATACCTATCAATAAAGGAATAATTAAATACACTGAGGTATTGTTACACCATGGGAAAACTAGGATGAAGTAAACCATTCTGGTTGAACTAAAACTATAAATACCAACACAAGTAACTCTCAAAAAATAGCAAGATGCAAAAAAATATAGGTACAAATACAATTCAAAATACCAACAGCATTTTTCACAGAGCTATAACAAACAATCCTAAATTTTGTGTGGAACCACAAAAGACCCTGAATAGCCAAAGCAATCTGGAAAAAGGAAAACCAAGCTGGAAGCATCACAATTTCAGATTTCAAGTTATATTATAAAGTCTGGACTCATCAAGGCAGTATGACACTGGCACAAAAATAGGTACATAAGTTAATGGAACAGAATATAAAACCCAGAATTGAAGCCACAACTATATGGCCAATTAATCTCTGACCAAGCAGGAAAGAATATTCAATGAGAAAAAGTCTCTTCAACAAATGGTACTGGGAAAACTGGACAGCAACATGTAAAAGAATGAAATTGGACCATTTTCTCACACCATACACAAAAATAAATTCAAAATGGATGAAAGAACTAAACGTAAGATCTAAAACCATAAAAATAACAGAGAACACAGACAGCAACCTCTTTGACATTGACTATAGCTACTTCTTTCTAGGTGTGTCTCCTGAGGCAAGGGAAACAAAAGCAAAAACAAACTATTAGGACTACATTAAAATTAAAATCTTCTGCACATAGAAGGAAACAATCAACAAAATTAAAAAGCAACCTACGGAATGGGAGGGGATATTTGAAATTGACATATCTGATAAAGGATTAGTATCCAAAATATATAAAGAACTAATAAATCTCAACACACACAAAAAAATAATAATCCAGTTAAAAACTGCATAAGTCATGAACAGTCACTTTTCCAAAGAAGATATCCAGATGGCCACCAGACACATGAAAAGATGCTCAACATTACTAATTATCAGGGAAAACAAATCAAAACTACAATGAGATATCGCCTCACACCTCTTAGAATAGCTGAAATTTAAAAAAATGCAAGAAACAAGTGTTGAGGATGTGGTAAAAAAGGAACTCTCTTACACAGTTGGTGGGAATTCAAACTGGTGGAGTCACTCTGGAAACAGTATGGAGGTTCCTTAAAAAGTTCAAAATAGAACTACCCTATAATCCAGCAATTGCCCTACCAGGTATTTACCCAAATAATATAAAAATACTAATTCGAAGGGACACCTGCACCCTGATGTTTATAGCAGCATTATCTACAACAGCCAAGCTATGGAACAGCCCAAATATTCATCAACTGATGAATGGATATACACAATGGAATATTACTCGGCCATAAAAAAGAATGAAAACTTGCCATTTGCAATGATAAGGATGGAACTAGATAGTGTAATGCTAAAAGAAATAATTCAGTCAGGAAAAAAGAAATACCGTATCATTTCACCACATATGTGGAAATTAAGAAACCAAACAAACAAGCAAAGGGGGAAAAAAAGTAGAGGGAGGCAAACCAAGAGACTTTTAACTCTGGAGAACAAACTGGTGGTTCCCAGAGGGGAGGTGGTAGGAGGAAAGGTGAACTCGTTGTGGACTTGTGATGAGCACCAGGTGTTTTATGGAAGTGTTGCATCACTGTATTGCACACTGGAAACTAATATGTTAACCAGCTAGAATTTATATAAGGGGCGCCTGGGTGGCGCAGTCGGTTAAGCGTCCGACTTCAGCCAGGTCACGATCTCGCGGTCCGTGAGTTCGAGCCCCGCGTCAGGCTCTGGGCTGATGGCTCAGAGCCTGGAGCCTGTTTCCGATTCTGTGTCTCCCTCTCTCTCTGCCCCTACCCCGTTTATGCTCTGTCTCTCTCTGTCCCAAAAATAAATAAAAAACGTGGAAAAAAAATTTAAAAAAAAACAAAAAACTTAAACAATAAAAAATATTTAAGTTCAGTACAATGTTATTTATATAAAATTCAAAATAATATAAACAGTGGTTATGAACATGTACACATATGGGTATTAAAGACTATATACCAATAACACAAAATGGTGATTTCCTTTGGAAATGGATACAATGGGATTGCAGAGTACACGGGGAGAAGGGATTTTATCTGCATTGTTTTCTTTCAAAAAAATCTTAAAGAAATATTGAATATGATCAGATTCAGTATAACTTGTTGATGGGGTATGGAGTGAAAGACGTTATCTTCATACTTGCTTTTTTTTTCTTTAAATATGTCATCATGAAAGGAGAGAAAGTATGAAATATTGGCCTATCTTACCATTTGAATGTAAACACAGAAGAAATAATATTTAAGGAATATCATGGTACCTAAATGAAATTTATATTATTAACTCATTAAGGAAGTATTTTATTGGTTGAATGTAATTTATACTTTTTTTTTTAAAATTTTTTTTTTTCAACATTTATTTATTTTTGGGACAGAGAGAGACAGAGCATGAATGGGGGAGGGGCAGAGAGAGAGGGAGACACAGAACTTCAGCTCAGGTCATGATTTCGCAGTCTGTGAGTTCGAGCCCCCAATTGGGCTCTGTGCTGGCAGTTCAGAGCCTGGAGCCTGATTCAAATTCTGTGTCTCCCTCTCTCTCTTTCTCTGTCCTTCCTCTGCTCATGCTCTGTCTCTCCCTCTCTCTCTCAAAAAAAAAAAATAAATAAATAAACATTAAAAAAATAAGTAAAAGATAAAGAGCTTTTAAAAAAAGTTTTATAGAAATACTCCTCACTTTAGCAATATATATATATGTATTTTTCCTAAAAGCTTCCCCCCTATAGTCACATACACAGAGCTGCCTCTCATTATGGAAATGTTAATAGCTGTTATCAATAGTGAAATATCCTTTACACATTATTCATTAGTAAAAATTCTAAACTCTAACTTTCTTTTGTTAAGTAATCAGAGTGACATTCATGGATGACTGGAAATATTTGAAGTGATATCTTCTATATTTGAAAATTAGCTTTTTGTGTTGATAACATAAGCTTAGTGATGCCAGACTGCTTTAATCATGAAGGCTTTTCAGCAATGAAACTATTCAATCTCGGTTCATGATTTCCCTCTGCCTCAATCCATAATCATGACAATAGTTTTGGAAGAAAAAATTTCAGATAAGAAAGAGAAGGTTAAGAACATTGAGTACATATATTTTAATGTTTAAAATAGTATTAGCACACTAAGAAATTTAATATTTTGTTGATGTCTTCTGAAGGCTAATTTGCTTTAATGGATTGCTTTGTATTCAGTGAGGTTATTCTAATTAAACAGAAAATTGTTTGGAAGATCTTACAAAATTATAGTTAAGAGTAGTTGACATTGTGTTTTAATACTGTGGCTTGAACAAAAACAAAAACAAATGAGACCACCAAAAATGACCATCAGCAAAAGTGATTAAATTTCCATTGTTCCAATGGCACTGGAGAAGGTACCCAGGTTTGTCCTTGATCAAACAACTTGACATATTTCAGTTTGTTGGCTAAGAAGACAAAACCACTGCAAATAATGTTGGCTTTTCAAGAGTTAAGTAAAATTATCCTAATTCTGCAACCAGTGATGATATAATTAGACTTGAGTTTGTCAAATTATAGCTCCTTTTTGGGGGGCACTCAATGAAGTCCCTAAAGGCTAAATAGAGGGAAAAAAGACAAAGACACAGACGATTTTCCTCAACCTGTAAACTGCACTACTGCAGGTCATATTTGAGCCTAAGCAAATGCCTCATATTTACATACTTTGATTGACCCACGCTATTTGGATATAGCTACCGAACCCACTAGAAATCTGACCTGTATTTCTGTCCAGGCTAAAAAATGTAGTAATTTTGTTATCTTTTGAATGGCAATTAACTATTCTGTGTCAATTCCTTACTTCTAAATGAGGATTATTACTATTTTGCAGAGCACTATAGAAAGGGGTTCAAAGTAAAGAGTTTGGGTTGGTTCAAGGTAAGAGATTCTGTGTGATCTAGGGAGGTGACAAACAGGACTTTATACATCATGAATAGGACAGCGTAGGAGGCAAGTCCTCAGAGAAGTGACGACTACACAGAAAACAAGGACAGATTTAAAGAATAAGGGAGAGGGGCGCCTGGGTGGCGCAGTCGGTTGAGCGTCCGGCTTCAGCCAGGTCACGATCTCACGGTCCATGAGTTCGAGCCCCGCGTCAGGCTCCCGGCTGATGGCTTGGAGCCTGGAGCCTGTTTCCGATTCTGTGTCTCCCTCTCTCTCTGCCCCTCCCCCGTTCATGCTCTGTCTCTCTCTGTCTCAAAAATAAATAAACGTTAAAATTTTTTTTTTTTTAAAAACCTACTTTTTTAGGGGCGCCTGGGTGGCGCAGTCGGTTAAGCGCCCGACTTCAGCCAGGTCACGATCTCGCGCTCCGTGAGTTCGAGCCCCGCGTCGGGCTCTGGGCTGATGGCTCGGAGCCTGGAGCCTGTTTCCGATTCTGTGTCTCCCTCTCTCTCTGCCCCTCCCCCGTTCATGCTCTGTCTCTCTCTGTCTCAAAAATAAATAAACGTTAAAATTTTTTTTTTTTTAAAAACCTACTTTTTTAGGGGCGCCTGGGTGGCGCAGTCGGTTAAGCGTCCGACTTCAGCCAGGTCACGATCTCGCGGTCCGTGAGTTCGAGCCCCGCGTCGGGCTCTGGGCTGATGGCTCAGAGCCTGGAGCCTGTTTCCGATTCTGTGTCTCCCTCTCTCTCTGCCCCTCCCCCGTTCATGCTCTGTCTCTCTCTGTCCCAAAAATAAATAAACGTTGGAAAAAAAAAAAAAAAACCTACTTTAAAAAAAAAAAAAAAAGAATAAGGGAGAGGGTCTTTAGTCTGATAAGGGCTGTCTGCTCTTTAATGTGCTTTTAGAAAAGTCGTCATATTTCTGATAGGTAATGGCATATCTCTTTTGCCACTTACTAGCTTTGCAATTTTTGACTCACTCAAGCTGCGTGACTTTGGCAAGTAATTCTTCTGAATCACTTTATCTCTAATATGGAGGGAATTACAGTGCTATTATAGATTTGTTATGATGATCAATAAAGCTAACATTTAAAGTGCTTTCAAACAACTCCCAGTCCGTAGTACTTAATAAATGCTATTTATTATTATAATTACCATGGTATTTGCTTCTATCCTATCTTTCATCTTTTATTGTTCACATATATATGTATGTATACATACAAATCTATATTTAAACAATATACAGTATTCATAGAAAGTATGTGCATTTTCAATAATAATAATAAATGGACATTTATGTACTTACCCCAAACATGCAATGTATATTATCTCTATCTTTGAAAAACCCACTATACCCACTATGATCTCTTTTCCAAACTTGTCTCAAAAAAACCACAAGGTTTACATTTCTATTATTCATCCCTATGTTTTTCTTTTTAGTTTTTCACTTGCATTTTATAACAAAGTAGTTTCACGTACACAAGAAATGTATGTTTCCTTGCTTGGTGTAAAGCTATCTCTAAGAAGTTATACAGTTCAAGGACTGTATCTCCCAGCTCCCCTGTATGTAGATGGGACAATATGACAAGTCCCTGCTTAAAAGGAATATGGTTGGATGTGATATGGGTCATTTCTGAACTATTTAAGAAATGCGTATGTATTTCCATGTTCCCTTTCCCCAACAACCAAATGGGTAAAAACAAATATGTGACGGTAGAGGATTATGAAGTCACAAAATAAAAGGAAAGCAAAGCAAAACTACCCATCCAAGAGGAACGCACTCTCCAGACTGTTAATGTGAGAAAGAAATGAATTCTGAAATTTTCAGTTGGGTATTGAGGGCAGCTAAAAGTAAGCTCACTAATATAGGTTTATAGTCATAAGCAATATGTTTATTTTAATTTTGCTTGTTTTCTTACTTTACAAAAATACTTGTAACATGTATCATTCTGAAGCTTGCTTTTATTATTCAAAGTTATATTTTGCTATTTGACACGCAGGCATCTATAGTTCTTTTAATTTTATTGCCATATGCTATCCTGTTGTTTAAATACACTACGTTAGAGTTATTCCCTTTATCTTTTGATTCAATTGGGAAAATTGTTATCTTTATGATAGTTAATGGTATCTCTCCTTCATATTGTTCAATAAAGTTTTATAATTTTGTTCCTAAAGGCCTCTCACATCATTTGCTAGATTTACTCCTAGATACTTCATATTTTTTATTTCTGTTGTAAAAAATATTGATGTTGACAAGTATGGAAGCATACTTGGGAAGTGTTAGAAAATAAAGAAATAATTGTTGACATGTATTGATTTTTTGTTAATCAACCATGTTATACTCTGTAATTAAGCCAAATAATCTGCAAATTCCTTTCATGTGCTAAATACACAAGAATTTCATTTGCAAGTAATTATAATTTTGTATCCCCCATTTAAATCTTTTTTTATAGTAAACTGCCTAGGATTTCCTGAAAAAAGATGAACAAAAGTGTAAATGGTTCGCATCTGTATCTCAACCCTAATCTTCAGAAAATGGAGTAAAATCTAACTAGTAAGTATACTAATTGTAGTAAATTTTGTGATACAGCCTTTACTTGGTATATAAGTAACTTTTATTTCTTGCTTGCTGAGAGATTTTACCCAGATTGGATATTAGATTTCATTACCCTTTTTTCAGTATCTATTATGATAATTATATTTTTCTTATTAATTTTTAAATATACCTGCTTACATCATTTTATTTTGAAATGTTAAACCAAACTTGCATTCTTTGCATGACTCTAAATAAATCATGAAATAATATCTGCTTTACTTGATGTTGTGTTCATTTGCTAATAGTCACCTTAGTATTTTCACTTCTAAATTCACAAATGAGATAGGCCTATCATTTTTATGCATTTTAAAGTGCTTTTCTAGTTTGAATATCAAAACTGTACTAATCTGACAGCATTGGATGAAACAGATTCCTTCTTTCATCAGAATAGATTATATACAATCTGAATTATCTGCTACTGGCAACACTTGTCCTGAAAATTGTTTGGCCTGTTAACTTATTTGTGAAAATATTTTGAGAAGTTAAATTTCCTCAGTGATTATAAAATTATTCTGCTTTTCTATTTCATCTGAGTCAGTTTGAGTAAGTTAAATATTTTCCAATATTAGTTTTTAATTTCCTTTTTTATCACATATTCCTTTTAAGATTTGAATAATTATAAATCTACAATGAGACTTCTTGTTTAAAATATATATCTTCCAGCTTATCTACTTTTCCTTTATTAATATTGGGAGGATTTTTTAGTATTTTCTTAGTCTTTATGAAAAGAAGTCTTTATTTTTATTCTCCATTTGTTTTCTTTGGGTTTTTTGTTGTTGTTCATTTGTTTTAAGTTTTTATTTAAATTCTAGTTATTTAACATATACTGTAATGGTTTCAGGAGTAGAATTTAGTGATTCATCACTTACATATAACACCCAGTGCTCATTCCAACAAGTGTCCTCCTTAATACACATTACCCATCTAGCCCATCCCGCGACCACTTCCCCTCCAGTTAGTTGTCTATAGTTAAGAATCACTTTTGGTTTGCCTCCCTCTCTTTTTTTTGTTCCCCTTCCTCTATGTTTATCTGTTTTGTTTCTTAAATTCCACATATAAGTGAAATCATATGGTATTTGTTTTTCTCTGACAAGTCTGTTTAGCTTAGCATAATATACATGTATATATATACAGGTATATATACATATATACATATATACCTGTATATATATACATTTTTTATTGGAAAGAGAGAGAGTGTGTGAGCATGCAAGAGAGGCAGAGGGAGAGGGATAGAATCTTAAGGAGGCTCCCTTTTCAGCACAGAGCATGACACAAAGCTGGTTCCCATTACCCTGGGATCGTGGCCTGAGATAAAAATCAAGAGTGAGATGCTCAATGAATTGAGCCACCCAGGCTTCTCATACCACATTTTCTTTATCCATTCATCAGTCAGTGGGCATTTGGGATCTTTACATAATTTGGCTATTGTTCATAATGTTGCTATAAACATCAGGGTGCACGTATCCCTTCGAATCAGTATTTTTGTAACCTTTGGTAAATACCTAGTAGTAGTATTGATGGGTAGTAGGTAGTTTTATTTTTAAGTTTTTGAGGAATCTCTATACTGTTTTCCAGAGTGGCTGTGCCAGCTTGCATTCCCACCAACAGTGCAAGAGGGTTCCCCTTTCCTGACATTCTCGCCAACATCTATTGTTCCCTGTGTTGTTAATTTTAGCCATTCTGAAAGGTATGAGGTGATATATTTTTGTAGATGTGATTTGTATTTCCCTGATGAGTGACGTTAAGCATATTTTCATGTGTCAGATGGTCGTCTGTGTGTCATCTTTAGAAAAATGTCTATTCATGACTTCTGCCATTTCTTAACTGAATTATTTGTTTTTTGGGTATCAAGTTCATTTTTAAAAATTTTAAAGCTTTAAAAAATGTTTATTTTAGAGAGAGAGAGAGCATGCTACCAGGGGAGAGGGACAGAGGAGGAGGGAGAGAGAGAGGGAGAGAGAGAGGGAGAGAGAGAGAAAAGAGGGAGAGAATCTTATGCAGGCTCAAAGCTGAACATGGAGCCTGATGCAGGGCTCAATTTCACGACCCTGGGATCAAGACCAGAGCTGAAATCAAGAGTCTGATGCTCAACCGACTGAGCCACCCAGGTGTCTTGTTGGTAACTCCTTTATAGATTTTGGATACTAACCTTTTATCTGATGTGGCATTTGCAAATATCTTTCCCCATTTCATAGGTCACCTTTTAATGTTGTTGATTGATTCCTTCCTGTGCAGAAGCTTCTTATCTTGATGAAGTCCCAATAGTTCATTTTTGCTTTTGATTCCCTTGCCTCCAGAGATATATCTAGAAAGAACTTGCTACAGCCACAGTCAAAAAGGTTGCTGCCTGTGTTCTCTTCTAGGATTTTGATGGTTTCCTGTCTCATATTTAGGTCTTTCATCCATTTTGAATTTATTTTTGTGTATGGTGTAAGAAAGTATCTAGTTTCATTCTTTTGCATCTTGCTGTCCAGTTCTCCCTACACCATTTCTTGAAGAGACTGTCTTTTTTTCCACTGTATATTCTTTTCTGCTTTGTTGAAGATTCGTTGACCATATAGTTTTGAGTCCATTTCTTGATTTTCTATTCTATTCCATTGATCTATGTATCTGTTTTTGTGCCACTACCATACAGTCTTCATGACTGCAGATTTTTAAAAATTTTTTAACGTTTATTTATTTTTGAGACAGGGAGAGACACAGCATGAACAGGGGAGGGTCAGAGGAAGGGAGACACAGAATCTGAAGCAGGCTCCAGGCTCTGAGCTGTCAGCACAGAGCCCGACGCGGGGCTAGAAATCACGGACCGCGAGATCATGACCTGAGCCGAAGTCGTCCGCTTAACCGACTGAGACACCCAGGCGCCCCATGACTACAGATTTTTAATATAGCTTGGAGTCCAGAATCATGATGCCTACAACTTTGCTTTTCTTTTTGAGGATTGCCTTGGCTATTCAAGGTCTTTTCTGGTTCCATACAAATTTTAAGATTGTTTGTTCTAGCTCTGGGGGAAAAAAATGCTGGTGGTATTTTGATAGGGTTGCATTAAATGTGTAGATTGCTTTGGGTAGTATAGACATTTAAGCAATACTTTTTCTTCCAATCCATGAGCATGGAATGTATTTTCCACTTTTTGGTGTCATCTTCAATTCCTTTCATAAATATTCTATAGTTTTTAGAGTACAGATCTTTTACATCTTTGGTTAAGTTTACTCCTAGGTATCTTATGGTTTTTGATGCTACTGTAAATGGGACTGATTCCTTGATTTCTCTTTCTGCTACTTCATTGTTGGTGTACAAAATTGCAACAGATTTCTGTACACTGATTTTGTGTCCTGCAACTTTGCTGAATTTGTGTATCAGTTCTAGCAATTTTTTGCTGGAGTGTTTTGGATTTTCTACATAGAATATTATGTTGTTTGGGGATCATGAGAGTTGACTTCTTCCTTGAAGATTTGGATGCCTTTTCTTTTCTTTTTTTGTCTGATTGCTGAGGCTAGGACTTCTAATTCTATGTTAAACAACCATGGTGAGAGTTGACATCCCTGTCTTGTTCCTGACCTTAGACAAAAAGCTCTAAGTTTTTCCCCACTGAGGATGATATTAGATGTGGGTCTTTACTATATGGCTGTTATGATGTTTAGGTATGTTCCCTCTATCCCTACTTTGCTGAAGTTCTTCTTTTTTATTAAGAATGGATACTATATTTTGTCAAATACTTTTTCTGCATCTACTTAGAGGATCACATGGCTCTTATCCTTTCTTTTATTAATGAAGTATATCCCATTGGTTGATTTTCAAATATTGAACCACCCCTGCAGCTCAGAAATAAATTCCACTTGCTTGTGGTGAACAATTCTGGATTGTAATGTTGTGTTTGGTTTGGTAGTATCTTGTTGAGAACTTTTGCACCCATGTTCATCAGAGATATTGGCCTGTAATTGCCCTTTTTAGTGTGATATTTGTCTGGTTTTGGAATCAAGGTAATGTTTGCCTTGTAGAATGAATTTGGAAGTTTTCTTTCTGTTACTATGTTTTTGGAACAGTTTGAGAAGAATAGGTATTAACTCATACTAAAATGTCTAGTAGAATTCCCCAGGGTACCCATCTGGCCCTGGACTTTTGGACATTTGAAGAGTTTTGATTACTGATTCAATTTCTTTACTAATTATGGGTCTGTTCAAATTTTCTATTTCATCCTGTTTCAGTTTTAGTAGTTTACACGTTTTTAGTAATTTATCCATTTTTCCAGATTGCCTAGTTTGTTGGCATGTAATTTTTCATATTTTCTTCTGATTGCTTATATTTCTGTGATGTTGTTGTGATCTCTCCCCCATCATTACTGATTTTTTTTTATTTGGTTCCTTTATCTCTCTCTCTCTCTCTCTCTCTCTCTCTCTGTCTGTCTCTGTCTCTTACTGATAAGTCTGGCTAGGGGCTTATAAATTTTAATTCTCTCAGAGAACCAGCACCTAATTTCACTGATCTGTTCTACTGTTTTTTGTTTGTTTCTGTATCATTTATTTCTGCTCTAATGTTTACTATTTCCCTTCTTCTGCTGGCTTTAAGGTTTATTTGCTGTTCCTTTTCTAGCTCAGTTAGGTGTAAAGTTATGTTGTATACTCGACACTTCACTTGTTTCTTTTATAGGGTCTCTATTGCTATATACTTTCCTCTTATGACTGCTTTTGCTGCATCTCAAAGGTTTTAGACTGTTGTCTTTCATTTTCATTTGCTTCCATGTATTTTTTAATTTCTTTTTCAATTTTCTGGTTAACACATTCATTCCTAATAAGATGTTCTTTCACTTATATGTATTTGTGGTCTATCTAAATATTTTGTTGTGGGTGATTTCAAGTTTCATAGCATTATGGTCTGAAAATATGCATGGTATGATCTCAATCGTTTTGGACTTATTGAGGTAATGACCCAGTATGTAATCCATTCTGTAGAATGTCCCATGTGGACTAGAAAACAGTGTGTATTTTGCTGCTTTAGGATGAAATGTTCTGAATATATTTGTTGAGTCCATCCAGTCCAGTGTGTCATGCAAAGCCATTGTTTTCTTTTAGATTTTCTGCTTAGATGATCTGTCCATTTCTATAATTGGGGTATTAAAGTCCCTAACTATTATATATTGTTATCAGTGAGTTTATGTTTATGATTAATTGATTTACATATTTGGTTGCTTCCAAGTGGGGAGCATGAGTATTTGCAATTGTTAAATCTTCTTGTTGGAGGAACCCTTTATTTATAATATAGTGTCCCTCTTCAACTCTTGTTACAGCCTTCAGCTTAATATCTAGTTTGTCTGATATAAATATGCCTACTCGGCTTTCTTTTGATGTCCATTAGCAGGATAATTGTTTCTCCATCGCCTCACTTTCAATCTGCATATGCCTTCAGGTCTAAAATGAGTCTCTTGTAGGCAGCATATAGATGGGTCTTGTTTTTTATCCATTCTGATACCCTATGTCTGTTGATTGCAGCACTTGGTCCATTTATATTCAGAGTAATTATTGATAGATATCAAATTAGTGCCATTGTATTATCTGTGAAATTGGTGTTTTGGGAGAAGTGTATTGCTTTTGGTCTTTCTTCCTCATTCAGAAAGTCCCCTTTTCATATTTCTTGCAGGGCATATTTAGTGGTCATGAACACCTTTGTGTTTTGTTTGTCTGGGAAACTCTTTAACTCTCCTTCTATTCTGAATGACAGCCTTGCTGGATAAAGTATTCTTGGCTGCATATTTTCCCCATTCAGCACATTGACTATATCATGCAACTCTCTTCTTGTCTGCCAAATTTCTGTGTAGAGATCTGCTTCTAATCTTATTTATCCTCCCTTGTAGGTTAGAGATTTATTTTCCCTTGCTGTTTTCAGGGTTATTTCCTTATCTCTGTGTTTTCCAAACTGTACTGTAATATGTCTTGGTGTTGGCTTGCTTTTGTTGATTTTGATGGGAGTTCTCTGTGGCTCCTGGATTTTAATGCCTGTTTCCTTTCCCATAGTAGGTAAGTTTTCACCTTTATTTTGGCCAAATAAACCTTCCGCCCCTCTTTCTGTTTCTTCTTCTGGGATTCCTATGCTATGAATGTTACTACACTTTATGGAGGTACTAAATTCCCTAAGTCTATATTTATAATCCAATATTTTCTTTCCATCTTCTTTTCACATTCATTATTTTCCATAATTTTATATTCTATTTCACTTATTGGTTCCTCTGCTTCTTTCATCCTTGTATTCATTACATAAGTCGGTTTCACATCTCAGTTATAGCATGTTTTAATTTTGTTGTAACTTGTTTTTAGATCTTTTATCTCTGTAATAAGGGACACCATGGTGTCTTTTATGTTTTTCTAAGCCCAGCTAGTATTCTTATGATTGTAGTTTTAAATTCTACGTCAGGCATATTACTTATATCTGTTTCAATTAGATCTCTGGCCTTGACCTTTTCGTGTTCTTTCTTTGGGGAGAATTCCTCAGTCTTGCCATTTTACCCAGGTGTCTGGGTTCTCTATGTTAGGAAATCTTGTTTCCTGCTCCTGAGAGTAATGGCTGTATTAAGAAGAGGTTATATACTGTCCAGGATCTGATGCTTCAGGAAGTGTTTCTAGTGAATGCTGTGTGCACCTTGCTGTTGTGTTTTGGCTGTTCTTTCCCTCAGATCAGTCCTCTGAAGAGTTTCTCCTTGCCTACACTGGGGTGTGTTTGGATCTTGTCTACTGTGGGTTGAGTAGGTGTCTTTTGGTCTGATTGTTAAAAGAGCCTAGACCCTAATTTCCCTAGAGGTGAAGCTTTGCAGTACTCTATGGTCAGTAGACTTGGAGGGTGTGAGGGGGTCCGTGCAGATCTTCTGGGGGAGAGACCTGCTGCTGTTGTCTCAGCACACTTGCCCTAGTAAAAAAAAAAAAAAAAAAAAAAAAAAGCCCCTGCAGAGCACGGTAAGGGGGGCCAGGCTTATTATAAGCAGTTCAAGCTTCCACTGTGGGCACTGTGCTGCTCACTGAAGTCTGTTCATGCTGATGCGTAAGGGGAAAGAAATGGCATCAGCCAGCTCTCTTGTCCCAGGAGTAGGGAGTTTGCGCCCACCGCTCTTCAGAAAGGCCTCACAGAAAAACAAACAATCCTCGTCCATGTGTCTCAGGCTTCCCTCAGAACTCTGCCTTCTCTGTGTCTGTGGCCGAGACATCTCTCACTGGGTGGTGCACTGTTCTTGTGTTTTATCTCAGGCACACTGCTGGGTTTCAAAACTCCAAATTTTAGGGACCCGGCGCAGCATGGAACCGCACTGATCCTCTGGGGGTGTGTCTTCCCACACTGTGGCTGGTGCTGGTTTGTCCCAGAAGGGCAGCTGCATGAATGTACAGGGTCTTGGAGTTTTTGGTAAAGTGTAGCAAAAAGCCCACTTTCAGGTTGGCTGCACTCTGCACTGCCTCTGCTTCTGTGCTAATGAACAGGGCGGCCCAGGGGTGTCCAACAGCTCTTTTGTCCCCAGACAGGCCATGCCACCTCTCCCAAATGCACTCCAAGAAGGGGAACTGTCTCTCCCTGTGGGATTCAGGGGATCCTCAAACCATGCTGTCTGCTCCCTGGCCTCTCCCCTCCTTCTCCATAGGAGCCACTAAGCCCGCCAGGCTTGACTCTGGCAATGGCACGGACTTCTAAAACTTCAGACTTTGAGCCATGTTCCTTGTAAAACTTATGATGATCAACCCCTCTTGTTTTCCTCAATAGTTCTAGGGAAGTCTTTTGCTTGTGCAGTACACTGCACGCTGCTCTCTCTATCTCCTTCTCTCCTCTCTCCCTGGTTAGGGGTCCCTCCACTCCACAGCACCTATGATTCTTCTCTCCACCAAATCATGTCTCTGTACCTCTTACCTTCCAGGATGTGGCCTCTTTTCTCCCTCTAGTTATGCAGTTTGTTCTCTCGGTGCTCAGATTTATTTCCTAGGTGTTCAGAATGATTTGGTATTTGTCTAGCTGTGTTTGAGGGATGAAACAAGCATGAGTCCTCACACTACTCTACTATCTTAAGACCTCCATTTGTTTTCACTCAGCTTTATTCACCATTATTCTTTCTTTCTTTTAATTGCTTCAGTTTTTCCTATTCTTCCGTTTTCTATCTTTTTGTGAAAAGGAGATAGTTTATTACGAATTTCTTCTTCTTTTCTTGAATTTTCCTCTATGTAGCTTTAAATTTTTTCACACGTTTTGGCAAGGCCCACTGAGCACCAGCCATTTATATTTATTTACCTACTTATTTTTATTGAGGCATAATGTCATAAGCAAAGCACACAATGTTAAGGTGCATAGCTTGCTGAATATTTTATTATTTTTTTTAATTTTTTAATGTTTATTTAGTTTTGAGAGACAGAGAAACAGAACCTGAGTGGGGGAGGAGCAGAGAGAGAGGGAGACACAGAATCTGAAGCAGGCTCCAGGCTGCGAGCTGTCAGCACAGAGCCCGACTCAGGGCTCAAAACCACGAACCACGAGATCATGACCTGAGCCGAAGTCAGATGCTTAACTGACTGAGCCACCCAGGTGCCTCACTTGCTGAATATTTAAGAAACGTATGCCATCATGGAACATACCTCCAATATCCCAGCAGGTGTCCTTTGGCCCTCTCACATCCAATCCACAGCGCCTAAAGGAGCCATCATTTATTTTGGAACTTCATAATCCAAGGAATTGAATATGTGTTCTTGTGTCTGGCTTCTTTCACTAAATATTTTGTCAAGTTGTTCTAGATCCTAACCATTGCTAGGTATTTTCCTTTAAAAAAGAATGAAATCTTGCCATGTGCAATGACATGATTGGACCTGGAAAGTAGTATGCTGAGTGAAATAAGTCTGTCAGAGAAAGACAAATACCCTATGATTTCACGCATATATGAAATTTAAGCAACAAAACAAACAAGCAGAGGGGGCAGAAGAGACAGAAAATCAAATCAAAACACAGACTCTTTTAAAAAAAAAAATTTGTTTATTTATTTTTGAGACAGAGAGACAGAGTGTGAGTAGGGGAGAGGCAGAGAGAGAGGGAGACACAGAATCCAAAGCAGGCTTCTGGCTCTGAGCTGTCAGAACAGAGCCCAAGTTGGGGCTCAAACTCATGAATCGCGAGATCATGACTGGAGTCAAAGTCGGACACTTAACCAACTGAGCCACCTAGGTGCCCCAAAACAGACTCTTAACTACAGAGAACAAACTGACAGTTATCAGAGGGAAGATGGCTATAGGGACGGGGAAAATAGGTCATGGTGACTCAGGAAGGCACTTACAAACACAGGGTGATATATGGAAGTGTTGAATCACTATATTGTACACCTGAAACTAATCTTATGCTGTGTGTTAACTAACTGGAATTTGAATAAAAACTTCAAAAAAACCCAATATGACATTCTGATAAAGATTTCTACAAGCTTTAATTGGTAGCACATTCCTTATTGTTAAATTCTTTTTCTGTCTTTCTTTTTTTTTTTTTTTAATATTCTTTATATTTGAGAGACTGAGAGAGACAGAGCACGAGTCAGGGATGGGCAGAGAGAGAGGGAGACACAGAATCTGAAGTAGGCTCCAGGCTCTGAGCTGTCCTTACAGAGTCCGACGCAGGGCTTGAACTCATGAAACACAAGATCATGACCTAAGCCGAAGTTGGACATTTAAATTGACTGAGCCACCCAGGCTCCCCTCCTTACTGTTAAATTCTAACTCATTTCATTTTGAATTATAATTTTCTTGTGATCTATGAACTAGAAGAGTATTTTACATTTCAAATGAATGTGATCTCTCTAGGTATGTGTTTGTGACAGGATCATTTTCTTTATCATACTGATATATTACATTCATATATCTTCCGGGATTTTTTGAATTTTTGTATTTTATGGTAGTGGTCCACACAATGCTAATACTTTTGCTTTCATTTCTATTTTGTTTGTTGTGAATAATTATGTATCAGTATTAATTTAATTAATACATATCTAGTGTAATGTTATTAGAATTTATTTAAGATTTTTGATGTTATGTCTCAGGCATGTCTCTTGAATGCAGCATTTTGACTTGTTTGTGCTGTTTTTTCTTCTTTTATAGATTGTCTAATGTTGAGGCTCATTATTGTTTCTTAATCCATTCTCAACCGTATTTTGTAAGTAATTACCCCTTGTTAATTCTTGTTGGCTATTTGAATTGGGAAAAATCTGTTTTTGGTTGCAGATAATGTTTTCATTCTGTGTTTTTTCTGTCCTTGTTCTGTTCTTGCTCTTGAAAGATAATTTCACTGCTTACAACACTGAAATGTGTTTTCTTTCAGCACATTAAAGATACAACAATTTCCTTTACTTCCCTTCCTGCCCTTGAAAATTCAGCTCTTAGGTTAATTGAAGTTCCTTTGTAGGCAACCTCCTTACACCTCTGTTTTTAAGTCTTTCTCTTCCTCTTTGGTTTACAATATTTCCACCATGCTTTGCCTAGGTGAGTAATTTCTTCCTCTTTCTCTCATTCTTTTTTAATATTAACTTGGTTAAACGGCATTCCTGGATCTATTCCTTCTCATATCTTATTTTAAATTCAAGTTACTTATATGTCAAACTAGCTCATTTTTATCATCCACCTTTTTCAAGCATCCTTCCATTTACTATTCATACCCTGGGACATTGAACTTCTCAGATTCTTCTAAAGAACACATCCCTTATCAGCTGAAAAACCAGGTTAGCAATTTGCAGAGGGAAGTGTGTATAATCTGGCAATTCATGGACATATTCCAAAAGGGGTGTGGACACAAGTAGTTCTGGAGAAATTATTTGTCAGATTCTCAACTTCCATGTGTAGTTTTTCTGAAGTTCCTTTGCTTAAGAACATACATACGAGCAACGTATTAGAGGGTTCTCCTTTTCATTCTCAGTTCACATTTATCCTATACCCATTGTTTAGAATATAAACACATCTTGGATCTTATTATGATAACTTTCCTAGAGATGTAAATGTGAAATAAAGTGATAGAACTAGTAGGGTCACTGAAGTCTTCTTTCTTTCTTTCTTTCTTTCTTTCTTTCTTTCTTTCTTTTTTTTTTTGTTTTTTGGTTCAGGCACAATGAGTTACAGTCCCTCAACCATCTCACTATGAGTTGCATTTCCAAACACCATGTTTTAGTATTTTCTAATTACTCATAAAAATATATAAGAATTTATGCATGCATTTTGTTGTGGAGAAGCAAAATAGGGTAATCCATAAAATACTTCAAGCCTAAAGATATGTTATAGTAAAATACAATTTTATAAAAGATGTGTGATACCAAACTACTATTAATACAAGTCACTTATAGAACAGAAAAAAAGGTTAATGTCCTGAATATAAAGATAGTCTCAAATACAGAGGAAAAGGATAAAACCTAACAGAAAATAAAGAAGATATATAGACAGATCCATTAGAGATAAATGAATGAAAATTTAACTTTTACCTATAAAAATGTCAACCACATGCAAAATAAGAAAAAATCAAATTAAAGCTCCACAAAGTATCAATTTTTACCTGTCGTATTGTCAACAGTCCAAAAGCCTGATGTAGAACTTTGCTGGTGAGGGCATGAGAAGGGAGGTATTCTTCTGCAGTATTACTGGGCACAGTGGTATAATTCCTGCATAAAATGGTAAAATTCCTATTAAAATAGCATAGCTTCTATGGAAGAAAATTTAGAAATAGCGAAACATCATATGCATTTCGCTTTTGGCTCACTAATACCACTTGTATTATTTGATTCTGAAGGTTAACCTGCAACAACATAAAGAGATATGCATTCTTTCTGTTACAGCACTAATTGTAATAGCCCCACATAGGGGAAAAAATCTTTGCTCATAATTAGGGGACTAGTTAAATAAACTATGATACGCTATAGTAAGCAAGGTAGAGTACTATGAAGTTCTAAAGAGTAATACAAAATACCTCTTAATGGTATCAGAAGGAAACTACCAGAGGGTTAGGAAAAAATGCAAAATGGAGTTTTAAAAGTGCATTAAGGGGAGCCTGGGTGGCTCAGTCGGTTAAGTGTACGACTTCAGCTCAGGTCACAATCTCACGGTCCGTGAGTTCGAGCCCCGCGTCGGGCTCTGGGCTGATGGCTCAGAGCCTGGAGCCTACTTCCGATTCTGTGTCTCCCTCTCTCTCTGCCCCTCCCCCGTTCATGCTATGTCTCTCTCTGTCTCAAAAATAAATAAACGTTAAAAAAAATTTAAAAATAAAAGTGCATTAAGTATGCCCCAATTCTTACATATGGGTAAAGGAGAGAACCGGATGGAGGGCACAAAATTATAAGATAGATATTTCTGAATATATTTATCTTATACTTGTTTTGGGAACCATAATAATTTATTAAAAAATTAAACACGGGGCGCCTGGGTGGCGCAGTCGGTTAAGCGTCCGACTTCAGCCAGGTCACGATCTCACGGTCCGTGAGTTCGAGCCCCGCGTCGGGCTCTGGGCTGATGGCTCAGAGCCTGGAGCCTGTTTCCGATTCTGTGTCTCCCTCTCTCTCTGCCCCTCCCCCGTTCATGCTCTGTCTCTCTCTGTCCCAAAAAAAATAAACGTTGAAAAAAAAATTAAAAAAAAAAATTAAACACAACATTAATGACTTTTTTTAAACAAAAGCAATGCCTACATATTAAAAGCAAAGTAAAACTAAAGAATCCAACTATATAGTAAATTCACGACTTAATCATACAGAAAGGAACAATTTCAGATGACTTAACCCAGTAAAATAACTTGATATACATAAGAAGATAGACACTGAGAGGAAAAATGTTAAAAATGAAAAGTTTTAAAATACAAAATTTAATACTGTTTAGTTTTTATAACTTTGGTGATAGTGCTGGCATTTGGAAGGCCACTAGTCAATGTTTACCAAGAAAACACCCAAATACAAACAAAGCTACGTTTAGTAAATTTCTGGCAAGGAAAGTACACACTGGAGGAACCATGGAATATCGGAGCAAGATAGAGTTGGGAGATGTTTGTTATGTGATTTATTGTTACATAATATGTTATTAAAGTTTTTGGAGGAAGTCTGGGAAGACAATTAGCTCTTGACTGACTAGGACAATTCAGTGATTGGTTGTCTTAATACATTTTATTAAAAGACTGGAGGAATATCACCTGGCTAGGGTTATCATTGTTAATAAGCCGGCAGTAACTTATATGAGCTGGAGGAAAGAGATACTAGGTTATTAATGTGATTGTATATTGACCTTGTTTAGATGTGATTACTATATATTTTTTATAATTTTCTTTTTTTTTTAATTTATTTTGAGAGCAACAGAGAGAATGCGGGCAGGGGAGGGGCAGAAAGAGAGGGAGAATCTCAAGCAGGCTTCATGCTGTCAGCACAGAGACTGATGTGGGGCTCGAAATCACAAATCTGTGAGATCATGACCTGAGCCAAAATCAACAGTTGGATGTCACACTGGCTGAGCCACACAGGCACCTCTGTTTAGAGGTAATTACTGAGAGATCTTGTTTCCATATTCTTGCATGATCAAGTAGGGAATCCTGTCTGATTATTGTTAATGCTCCCTGGAAATTATTCCTCTTCAGGATGAAAGATCATGGCCTAGCTGCCCTCTGTTGGCTCCCAGACAAAATTTTCCCCTCTCAATCTTCCTACTTTAACCAAGGACAAATGAAGAAAAAGGGCAGAGGAGTTTAACCTGTAGGGTTCAGACCTGCGATGTTCCTCATATTTTGTGGTCTGGGGATTGTAAGGGAACATTGTCTGCTGTTGGACTAGACTTACACATTTTTGTTTCTTTTGTTGCATGACTATCTATTGAAGAGTCTGATGTAATGTCAGCTCTAGAGTGCTAGAGACAATTTTTCATTTGCCTTTTATTTCTGTACTTCCTATTAGAAGAGGCATGGATAGTTTTTGTATTTTTGTACTTAATTTTTAAGAATATTTGTATAAAGAGACAACCTACGGGAAGTAACAACATTTGTGAACCATATGTCTGATAAGAGGTTAATATCCAAAATATATAAAGAACTGACACAAATCAATGTCAAGAAACTAAATGAACTGGTTAAAACGTGGGAAAAGTATATCAATAGACATTTTTCCAAAGAGGGTATAAAAATGGCCAACAGCACATGGAGAATTTCTCAACAGCACTGATCATCAGGAAAATACAAATCAAACCCAGAGAGATATCACCTCTCACTTCTTAAGAGTGTTATTATCTAAAAGGCAAGAGATAACAAGTGGTCAGGATGTGGAGAAAAAGGAACACTGTGCACTCTTTGTGGAAAGGTAAGTTGGTGCAGCCACCATGGAAAACAGTATGGAGGTTCCTCAATAACCTGACAAGAGAAGTACCATATGATCCAGCAATCCTACTTCTGGGCATATAAACAAAGGAAATGAAATCAGGATATCAAAAAATTACCTGTATTCCCATGTTCATTGTAGCATTATTCATAATAGCCAAATATGGAAACAGTCTAAGTGTATGTCAACGGACAAATCAATAAAGAAGCTGTGATATACACATTGGAATATTGTTCAGCCATAAATAAAAAGGAAATCCTGCCTTTTGTGACAACATGGGAGGCATTGAGTCTATTATGCTAAGTGAAATAAGCCAGATAGAGAAAGACAGGTACTGTTATCACCTCACTTATATGTGGAAACCTAAATATAAAGTCAAACTCATAAAAGCAGAGAGTAGAATAGTAATTACTAGGGGCTGAGGGTGTCAGGGAAATTGGGAGATGTTGGTCTAAGGCAGTTATGGAGGATGAATAAATCTAGAGGTCTAATGTACAGGCATGATGACTATACTTAATACTATATTGAACACTAGAAATATGCTAAGAGAGGTGATTGCAGGTGCACTCATCACACACAACAACCAGTAACTATGTGAGGAGATGATACGTTAATTAGCTGAACTGTAGTCATCATTTCACTATGTATATGAACATCAGTCATCACGTTGTATACCTTAAATACATAACATTTTTATTGAAAATATTTATAAATAAGTGAACAAAGAATATCTTTATAGCAAAATGCCTTGAAAGATAGAGATGGTGTCTACTCACATAGCAAAGTGCTATCCACTCTAATAAAGATACTGTTTACTTATGGGGCAGAGTTGTGAAGACTACTTGCAGTCACTTAAAAGACCATTTGGTGGTATCTCAACAAAAAGATTTTCAGCTTGGATGCAAACCAATGGTATGTGTATCATTCATGCGGGCCAACCTCTGTAACTTGGGTGCAAAGGGAATGACGTGAATGTGGAATTTTTGTCATGGGCTATGCCCTGAATAATAAAGTCCTCATCTCTGATTGAGAGTCTCATGTCTTCTGCCAGCATCCACAAAAAATGGCAAACAACTCTCGTTAGCTTACAGGTAGGGTAAAATCTTAGATTCTTCACAGTTCTTGTCAAGTAATATTTAAGACTTTAAAAAAAAGGTATAGGGGTGCATGGGTAGATCAGTTGGTTAAGCGTCCAACTCTGGCTCAAGTCATGATCCCATGGTTCAAGCGTTCAAGCCCTGTGTCAGGCTCTGTGTTGACAGCTCAGAACCTGGAGCCTGCTTCAGATTCTGTGTCTCCCTCTCTCTCTGTCCCTCTCTCACTCTGTCTCTCTCCCACTCAAAAAAATAAAAAATAAAAAAAATTTAAAATGTATAAACCATTACATGTAATTACCTCAACCAAATTATTATTAATATTCATGATAGTCTGTAAACCAAGGGCCTGAAACCCAAGTCAAAATGAACACACATCTGACAGTTCTTCTGGGTTGGTTCTAGAGACAAGACTTTTGTTTCCATGTAGTCATGGATCTTTCATTTGATTTACAGATGATAAGTTTATTATCTATCTATCTATCTATCTATCTATCTATCTATCTATCTTTCTACCTACTAACCTTCCTACCTATGTATCTATCTGATTTTCTAAAATATTTACAAAAACACATAGGCAAATGAATTTTAATTACTTGATAAAGAAATATTGTCTACCTAAGGAGAAGTACATTAGCGGGTTAGTGGTCACAGACAGTATTGGCCATGCACATATCATTTACCGTAACAAGAGTGAGTTAAATATTGTTTACTTAAGTCATGTAGGTTTTCTGAGAGGACTTAGATAGGTTTTGACTAAAAATCCTGGAGGGAACACAGTGGAATGGCATAACAGACTACACAATTTGGGTCCCCACCTTAAGTAAGTCTGGTTCTGCTGTAATGATTTTAGCAGAAATATTTTATTTGACTTGTAATCAAAATTTATACAGTAGTGAAGGGTTAGATTAATAATGTGAGGGAAACACAAATTTTATAGGGAGCCTATGGGAGAAAATCCATCGTCTAAAAAGATTTCATCAGAATTAAAGTTTTGTAGGAGATCATCAAATGGGGATGACAAATTCAGTAATTGCTCAAATTCAGTGTAGTATCTGTGGTTATAGAAAAATGCACATGAGTCTTGCCTTTCCTAAGATGGTTGAAGAAACCCTTAAGAGATTCAAAGTAAAGAGTAAAAATAGGTGCAAGTATTAAGACAAACAACAAAGAAAAATTAAAAAAACCAAACAACATTTAAGAGACTGCTGAGAAGCGCCACCGCTTAATTAATACTAGGTAAGATTAATAGTAAACCAAAGAGGGGGAAAAAAGGAGCGAATCTACCAGAAAAACAATCTAGTTCCATCAACTTGGGTAAGATGTACGTATATCATGTCAACAGCTGCTTGATAAAAGCATTCAGGGTTAGGTTTCTTTCTCCCAATGTTCATAAAGTTCTGGAGGACTCTTAAGAATCCCTCATCTCAGCTTTTCATGAACAAATGAAAGGCCAATGATCTATAAAAGAGAGCAAATACCTTTTGATCTAGGAAGCAAGAATCCAAGGATTAGCATCCTATGGCTATATCATTGCCATAGTTAACAGTTCTTGTCAAGGTCTTTTCCACTGAGACACAAATACACTCTAGGATGTTTCTATCACAAGACAGTCTTCCAATTTCAGGCCAGGTAAGGGCTGCTAGGTAAACATTTTCAGTGTCTTGAAAATGCTCTTCTATACAGTGATCATAAAACTGTACGTATCATATGAGTTTTTTGCAGTAGTTAGCCATACTATTTTGCATTAGGGCAGTCTAAGATCAGTAGAAAAATTCTCAAATTCATGATGCAGCCTGTTATTAACTCACAAGGGAAGAGGTTATGGCAACAGGTTTAGGCCACAGGAGTTCCAGAGCCCCTGGGAACTTTGCCAAATTTTAGTTTTAAATCTATTCTTTTCTTGTATTGTTCCTGAAAACTATGAAAAATGAATTTTTTGGGTTAAAATGCAAGGATTTAAAAAGTTCTTCAATAACTGCCCCAGCGAAAGGTAGCTTTCCAGTAGTAAAACTCCTCAATCCATTCTTAGAATAAGCAAATCAAGACCATAGGATATTAGAACATATTGACTGTCTGGTTGAATATTAAGTATGTTTTCTTTTTCTAAATGCAAGTTGGAGATAATATAGCCAACTGAGCTGATTTAACTTCTGGGAAAAGTTAAATATTTCAAGGACCTAAAATCTGATGCTTAACATGGTCTTTCTTTGGTCAGAAGTCAAGATAGAAATTGATGTTTCTTCTTGACAAACCTTTAATTGTAATCGATAACTTATTTACTATGTGATATGACTAGAAATGCAGTGTTTACTTTATTTACTTTTCAGACCCAGGTCTAGAGTTAGTTGTTTCTAAATTTTTTTTTAACGTTTATTTATTTTTGAGACAGAGAGAGACAGAGCGTGAACAGGGGAGGGGCAGAGAGAGAGGAAGACACAGAATCTGAAACAGTCTCCAGGCTCTGAGCTGTCAGCACAGAGCCCAACGTGGGGCTCGAACTCACTGACTGCGAGATCATGACCTGAGCGGAAGTCGGATGCTTAACCGATTGAGCCGCCCAGGCGCCCCTAGAGTTAGTTGTTTCTCATAAGACTTTTGGTTTCTTTAATTGGAAACTGGTACATAGAGGCCACAATCTGATCACTAAATGAGTTTATGAATGCTGACTTGACCTTTGTTTCTATTCCTATTCAGCAGGTAGAACTATAAAGTACATATTTAAAAAAAAAATTAAAATACATTGGGGATTTTTGTTGATACTGTGAATTCAAATTGTATCCATCTTATACTTATATCTTTTTTTTCCAAGAAATCTAGTTATCATTCCAACCAACATATTAATCATTTCTATTATCTCCCAAATAATTTCCACAGTCTGACAACATAATACTAAGAAGAAAAAGCAAAGAAAGAAAGAACAGTGACAACAACAACAACCCTGCCAGCCAACAGTTGGCCACTTGGCCAGTGGGAACCAGTCTCTAGGCTATGATGTTTCCTCTTGATCATAAGTCATTTCTAAAAAATATCAGCAATAATCAGACACATTTTGACTATGGTAGAATAAGAAAAAACAAGATGACTCTTTAAATCTTGTCTGGACACACAACCAAGGACACTGACATTATTTAAATAAACATACTCATCTCTCAGGTAACATGTCTGACTACTCTCATTTCTGACAACCCCAGCCTTGCAATGTTACTGCTTCCTCTTGATCAGGATTACTAAAATATCTAATCTCCTAAATGCTGCAATTCCCAGCAGATCCCATTTCAGCAATGACTTCCTTTTCTTTGAATTCTACTAAGATTTATGATGAGTCATAATTATATAGTAATCACCTTATAATTCCCTCTGACTGGGACACTCCATTTCTTTGGTAAATTCTTGTTTTCTATGGCAAGTTAATAAAGTCACGTGATGACAAGTGTTTTCTTGGTGTTCTTTGACTGATGGACTTCAGCAAAATTAGAGTTTCCACTAGGATTTGTCTGAAACCCTTGCTGTTATGAACCAGATCTCTTGTTTCAGTAGAGACGCTCTGCATCTCTACTAGTTCAAAGGGAAGCCCATCTCTCTCAAACCTACAAGAGAGTTTGCCTGGGTTCTGATGTTTACATTGAGACTATCAGAATTGGTCTTCCTTTGTCATAGCAAAATATAAAATCAATATTCCTTAAGAAGGCAATCTGTATTTAAAGGAAATATTGACAAAAATGGACCTAAAATCTGGGTCACATTTGAATCTGTGCGCCATTGTTAAAAATTTCACAAATCCTAGGACAACAAGAGAAAAGTTGATATTGATAGTTTCAGATTTATCCTTGGTACTTCGTTTCTTCCTATCATTTCATTTCTCTCTTGCCTCTCTATCAATCTGTCCATTCTTTTGGTAGAGGTAGCAGATATGAAAATTTTGCTGAAAATAGCTAGTTGGCAAGGCCATGAAAATGATTTAGAAGTTAATGAAACTTTAAGGGGAAACAAGCAAAAAAAAAAAAAAAAAAAAAACCATCTTTCTGACATGGGTAGTTGTCATTAATGTAAATAAAAGGATTAGTGAAAGTGTAGTAGTTCCATTCTTGCTAAAAGTGAAGAGAAAATGTTAAATGTATAATACTTTATGTATATTTACTCCTCTTTAAATTTCTTCCTTCTAAAAGCTTGAACTGAAAGAAGAAAAATAATTTAATCATGATTTTTTTAAAATTATGGCCATGGTTACTAGGTTTCAAAATAAGAAAACCAGGGCATGCAGATTTTGGCCTGATTGAGTCCTTGAAATGTGGTCATTAATTTAGAAGTGTATAAATTATTAATATTTCATGGAGTATTTGAAATACTAGAATTAAACTTAGAAAATTATAGTAAGTTAACAATGTTGATTCAAAGACAATTCCATTTTTCTTCCCTGGTTTTGATATATAAAAATAATGTAATGACAATATTGTACTGCAACAAGAATAGGGTTAAATTACATACAAACACCTTCTAAATTATATCAATTTTATGAGTCAAATATGCTATAATTGTTTTCTTATGTCTAAGGTTTTAAAAAAGATAATAGTTTGTGGTTAGCTATATGGAATTATAATAAAGGATATTTTGGAAGTGTTTAAGCTTGTGAAATGTCATAATAATACAAACAATTTAAAAAGTGTTAGTGAAATTGTGTATACAGGCCTTCCTGTTGACTTTAAAAACTTAGAAAATGTTAAGTTGAGTTAATTAAAATATAATCTTAGGATAGCTTTCCAATTTCTAAATAAGAATAAGAAACAAATCAGTGATCACTGAACCTAGTTATAATTTATTCTTATTTAGTAGTAAAGCTGTAAAACTTTGTACAAATGCCTTTGAATATTATTATAATTATTATTATTTTTGTCACCTTGAAATTTAAGTGATATGAAATTTTTGCTCATGAAAAAAAATTGTTCATGTTTCCTTTTGTCTAGTTTTCTCTTGTGTTTGGAGAAAACAGAGTGAATTGCTTTGGGTTAAAGATTTTAATTAATGTGAATACTTGAAACTAAGCAAGTGTTAAAACCACAGGATATATATGTTACAGAAAGTTATAAATGTGTAGACAGGCAAATTATCCCCTTATTGAGGTAATAGTCATAATTTATTAAAACAGTAAATGCATTATTAAATAATATTGCCTTATTTTACATAGTTGTTACATATGTTGATAGATAGTTGTTAGTTATTTAAAATGTTAAAAGCTTTAAATTGATCTATTTATAGATTTATAAATTTTACATATCTACATTATATGTGTGTACCTGTAAATTTATAGGTCTATGTGATTAATATTAGAAAAGGTGGCTAATAAATCCTTTTCTGCAAATTGTTACTTAAATAATAGCCAAAAAACAAAAAGAGAATGAGAATTTAGTTCCTTTTTTCAAAAATAACTAGCCACTTTGTGGCTACATAGCAGAGTTTACTTTTTATTATCCAAATATTGCTAACTTTCTATACTTCTGGCATGTTGTCGAATCCCTATTTTTAAAGGCAAAGTTTACAAATAATTGTTTCTTATCACTGTGCATTATGAAAATATTAACTTGATTTCTTTTACATATTTATGACTTAAGTGTATATGTTGTCTCCTTTAAAAACTCGTTTGCCTTTCCTAAATTCAGACTCCAGATTCGGAAGAATCAACTGTTTTGCCATCTTCTACAACTAAATCATCTTTTAGTTTCCTGTGATGACTAGGAAGAATCATAAAGGTTTACTGATCCATGTAATAAAGGAGAGGGTGTCGGGGTGCCTGGGTGGCCTAGTTGGTTAAGCGTCCGACTCTTAGTTTTGGCTCAGGTCATGATCTCAAGGTTCGTGAGTTCAAGCCCCAAATAGGGCTCCGTGCTGACACTGTGGAGCCTGCTGGGGATCCTCTCTCTCTCCCTCTCTCTCTGCTCCCACCCCCACCCCACCCCCTGCTTGTACTATCTCTGTCTCTCTCAAAATAAATAAATAAACTTTATTATTTTTTTATAAATAAATAAACTCTAAAAAAATAAAGAGATGGTGTTAAAAACAGTTACATTTGTCTGGCATGAAATTGTATCTAATGCAAAACTAACATGAAAGGCCTTTTGTTCATCAGACTTATAACAAAACAGCAGACAAATCAAAAGAGAAATGCGGTCTTCCTCATGTTAACTATGATTAAGTACAATGTATTAACAGAAATACAGTAATTATGAACTTCCTGGATTAAAAGCAGAAAGACTATAAAATCACTTTCTTTAAAAATATTTTATTTTTAGATTTCTTTCTAGGTTAAATATTTCAGCCAATCAGGAGCAATCATAATATACCATATGGAAGAAATTAAAGGCCCTGGAGATTTGTTAATGCTGTCATTGTTTATTTGCCTTCACACTTTAGTAACACCCTGACTCCAGCTAGTTTTCTCTTACCTGAATTAGAAACAAATCTGTGATTGTTCAACCTCATTTAGGAAACGAGCTTTGCCATTGGGAGACTCCGTGGACAGCTTGACTAACCAGTTAAAGGTAAGGCAGAAAAGGGGCTGTCATGCCAAAATTTGCAAAGCTATTTGCCAGATGAATTATCAGTTGGAGGAGTCACAAAAAATAGAGATTGTTGATTCAAAGGTTCTCTTTTTTATGGTCAGTATTATGTAGATCTGAGGGAGGGATACCCAGCAATTGCATTAGATGGTTCTGATTCACAGCACCATTAATGGTTGTGAACTGAGTAAGATCAGAACACCCCGGAATTAGTGTGTATGCAGGGGTAGTATAAGCAGGAGGGGGAAACAACAAATCTCGCAAGTGAGAGTTCATCAAGTACAAGTTTATGTAGTTGAATGCAGGTTTTGTTACGTGACACTGGCTCCTACAGAAAGCCTGCGGGTAGCACGTGATTTCTAGGGTCAGAAATTTATGCAAGTAGCTTTTGGCAAGGAGAATAAATGTGTAATTTTCAAATTAAATTCTGTATAGTCTAGCCAAATGGACTTTTAGCAGAATTCTCCATTACGTTTAAGGAAGTCTTCTCAAGTGAGAATAAGGTGTATATATATTTTTTACCTCTTATTTATAAGAACAGTCTACAAATAGTCACAAGCGTTTTATAAGGATCTTATGAATCCCCCATTTTTGTTTGGGTTTTTTTTTTGAGGGATCAACTATATACCTTAACACTCTCAAATGATCTCTATATATTCTTCCTTCTTGAGTTATGGTATGACTAGTGTTTCAAGTTATCAGTCTATGTTCCACAACACTCTCAGATTTTCCTTCTTTTTGCTTATCAACTTACATTCAAGGATTTTTTTTTTTCTGGTTCAATATTTTAGCACATTAATTCTAATCCATGGGGTTCCGGTATACACCAAGTAGCCTAATAGTCACATTATATATTCTTACTCCTAACTTTTTCTTTTAAAATGTAATAAAGGTATTTTTCATTCTAAGATTTTCAGCTCATTCCTTTTCAGAGTGCCTTTTTTAAAAAATTAAATTTTGAGACGGCTTTATTTCATTCAAAGCCTCTTGCCATTGTTTCTTGCCAGCTCCCCAACTTTATTTCCATCTCTCTCCTTTTCGTTCAGTAGAATCCAGTCCTACTTGGTCCCTTCTTTTCTTAACACACCAAACTTGCTGAGTGAAATAAGTCGGGCAGAGAAAGACAAATATTGTATGACCTCACTTATGTGTGAGCCTGAAAAAAAACAAAAACAAAAACTCAAAGGGATCAAATTCATGGTTATAAGTGGTGAGAGTGGAGTGAGGTGGGGAAAGGAAATTGGATGAAGGGTGTCAACGGCACAAACTTTCATTTCTAAGATAAAGTACTGGACTGTAACATACAACATGGTGACCACAGTTCTCACAACTGCATGCAAGAGAGTACATCCTCATAGTTCTCATCACAAGGGAAAAATAAAAGTCTTTCTCTCTCTTTTTTTTTAATCTATATGAGATGATGAATGTTAACTAAACTTATTGTGGTAATCAGTTCATAATATATATAAATTGAATTATTATGCTATACACCTTAAACTTATACAGTGCTGTATGTCAATTATACCTCAATAAAATATTTTTCAACAACATCTGTTCTGGCAATAACATGCATAAGACTGAAATATACTTGTTAATAAAATGAATAATAAGGAATAGAATGAAGAGAATGAAGAATAACATTGATACAGATTAAGGGAACTCATTAGCAAAGTCTACATGGAACATTTTTTTTTTTGGAATAGGTAGTGAATTATTCACGGTGTTAGTTTATTGTATGTTTTCCTGAACTAATTTTACACAGAAGATTTATAGCTCTCTTCAATCTATGGATTACTTTATTGCATTCAAATATATCATTATTATTCTTTCCATTTTACAAAAAAATGGAGGCATTGTCAGGGTGAGTAAGCTCATATCGAGTAAGATATTGGTAAGAGTATTGAGAAAGATGATTAAATAAAGTCTGAAATTCATGTATGATACTCTTTCATTTTCTGATATTGTCAAGAAAGTTACCTTTCAAAATGAGTAGGAGTGTTCCCATCAATAGACATCTTTAATTAAATTGTAGCCTCTTAAATAGGAAGAAAATAAAAGAAAAAAGAGACTCATGCAGGAGATGTTTAAGTCAAAGATATAATTCAAGATGGATGTGAAATGTGCATTCTAATCAAAGTGTAATAAGACTGAAATAAGATTAAATTGCAATCAAAAGCAATTAAGTGCGGATGTTTAAACATATTGACTTATCTTGACTTTGTTATATCTGTATCATTTTCAAGAGTATTATTTGCATCTAATTGTGGGAATCAAATTGTTACCCAAAATTCAAATAATTACAATTTCAAAAATCCTTTTATATTGACATGCCTTCTACATTGCAATGACTATCTAAGCAACTGTCTTGTTACTTGGTGGATAAATGCATTCCCAAATATGAATTTGGGAGAAATGTAAAAATAATACAGAAACTATGAATAGTTTCTGATATTATTTGCTAAGGCTAGTGATAATTCAGGGCTTATTTTTCTAAGAATAATTATCATTAAGGTTTATATGTTTTTATTTAACAGTCCTGAATAAATGTTTTTCAAGGATGATTATTTTCCTTTACCCCCTCATTTTCTCTGTAATGGTGATATTACAATAATGTTACAACAACTTACCTAATTCCCCAATTTTGAGGCTTATATTTTTTAGTGTAACGTTATTTACACTTTCTTAGCTTGAAAAGACATTAGAGATTAGTTAAGTTCAACAATTAACACCCAAATCCTAATATTAACTTTGGTTCTATTGCCAGAATAATTAATGCTTGCCTTGACTTGTCAGGGTCTACTATCCTTCAAAGTCAAACACTATAAAGATAGCAATAGTCTGTCACTCATTAACACCTCTGAAAACTATAGTGCACTATGTGTGCTTGTATTCACTTCACGGTACTAACTTGACTGAATTCCTAAGTTTGCTCATTATTATTATGATTGGTAATTTAGCATTTCATTTTACAATCAGTGAGATGGCAATCAGTGGAATCAGGGTCTGGTGAACAAATTAAACCCTGGTGTTTCTCCTGTATGGTCTTAGATGTCATAGGACTTCTAATGTGGAAAGGTCGTCTCCTCCGCATGTTCAGTACAGCTACCCCATCAGTGGTACACAGTGGTTGCAAAGAGTATAATACTTAAATACTCAAAATCTATAAAAGGTAAGAGAGTTGTGCTCATTCTGCCTTTTGAGTAACTAAATTCATTCACCAGTAATAAGTATTTTGCATCTCAAGAATGCATTTTAGGAGCACTTTGGTGGCTCAGTTGCTTGAGTGACCGACTCACGGTTTCCGCTCAGGTCATGATCCCAAAATTGTGGGATCCAGTCTCGTGTCCAGCTGTGCACTGGAATTGGAGCCTGCTAGAAATTGTCTCTCTCTCTCCCTCTGCCCCTTTCCTGCTCATGCTGTCTCTCTAAAATTAAAAAAAAAAATGTGCATTTTACAGCAATGAGAAGAAACATAACCTTATTTATAATCAATAAGTAACAAGCTATAAATGAGTATGTATATATTCATATATGGCTTATACATGCTAATGTGCATACATGTGTATGTGTATGACCAGTACCTGTCTACACATATATACAAATATAAAGATGCATATACATGCCTATACATACACAAATAGATTCATAGATTGAGATCTGTGTGTATATACATCTATATACATGTATGAAATGAATATTTTAAAATAAATGACTGAAATACTGAATATCCATGTGGAAAAAATGCATCTTGATCCCTATCTTGTAACATAAACAAAGGTATATAGACAGATTATCTATCTAAAAATTATTTATAAATGTGAATGCTAATAAACCTCTAGAAGAAAATATAGAAGAATATTTCTATGATTGTTAGGTAGGGAAAGAATACTTAAGGGGAACCCAAAAGCACTATTATTTCAAAAAGATAAATTGTACTTTATAAAAATGAAGAATCCTTGTACCTCCAAAGATTCCCCTCAAGAGAGCAAGTAAGCAAACCACCTTTTGGGGAAAAAAATTGTATCATCCACAAGGCATGTTTGAATCAACAAGTAAATAAGAGAAAATCCAAGACATGAATTTCTCAGACTTAAACAGGTACTGCATGAAAGATGATATACAAACTGTAAGTAAACAGAATAATCTCCTTTACCACATTCATCACCAGATAAATGCAAATTGACACAATGTGCTACCACTATACCCCCACAGAAGAACTGGAATGAAGAGATGATAGCATATGGTACTAAAAACAAAGAACTAAAGCACTCCCATACACTGCTGGTAAGATCACAATTTCCTAGAAGTATCTGAGAAAATTGTTCGGCAGCAGGTACTAATGCTGAAAATACATTTCTCATGGCCCGACAATTCCCCTTTGGGAATATACTCAATAGCAATATGTACATAAGTTTACTGAAGGCCTATACAAGGAGGTTCACAGAAGCACAATTTATACATACACTAAGATCAACTCAAATAGCCATCTACAAAGGAATGTAAAAACAAACGTTGCTATAGTCATCCAGTGAAATACTATAGAGCGATGCAAATGAATGAATGACCTACTGTTAAACAGAACAAAATGGAAAATTTCCAAACAGATGTTGAGTGGAAGAAACGTGACACAAAAAAAGGAGATGTTTTATGATTTGTTACATAAAGTTCAAAACAGGAAGGGGAAAAACTAATCAATGATAACAGAAGTCAGCACAGTGGTTACTTTGGGGGCATTTGGCTTTTTTTTTTTTTTTAACGTTTATTTATTTTTGAGACAAAGAGAGACAGAGCATGAACGGGGGAGGGTCAGAGAGAGGGAGACACAGAATCTGAAACAGGCTCCAGGCTCTGAGCTGTCAGCACAGAGCCCAACACGGGGCTCGAACTCACGGGCCGTGAAATCATGACCTGAGCCAAAGCCAGCCACTTAACCAACTGAGCCACCCAGGCGCTCCAAGGGGGCATTTGGCTTTGAGACAGGCATGAGAAGAGATCTCTGTGTGGTGGCAAAGTTTTACTTCTGAAACTGGATTATGGTTACATATTTGTGATTGTACCGTGAAAATTAGTCAAGGTGCAAACTCCATAGTTTTCCTAAAAAATCGTTTAATAAAAATTTTTCAAAAATCTGTTGTATATTTTCTTAAGGAATCAGTTGCTCATAGCACATTTATAGTAAGTTTGGTCTTCAGAAAGAAATCTCCTCTCTTTCAGATGACTGATCTAATTATAAAGAAAGTTTGAATTTAATTTCACTGTAAAACATCAATAACACAATGTCCATGATTTTCATTTACCTAGTTAACTAAGGGTTGGCCATCAAAATGTTCATTATTCTAGGCTTCTGATACCTTTCTCTGGCCTAGATGATTCTAGAAACCTTTTTCTAAACAAACACTGACTTTTTAGTCAATTCGTTTCATGTTTTATTTTATTTTGGAATCATGTATTTTGTTGCATTTATTATATCATTATACTAATAGTAGGTATTTATTGCAGGCAATTCTGGAAATAAAGAACGGAATGAACATAAACGTCATATATTAATCTATTATATCTATCTCACAATTTAACATTTATATATAATACAAAAATACATTTATGTGCAAACATAAAGAGAGTAATAAAAATGAAAGTATACTCAAGGTATCATGTCACCTGTTTTACTTTTTTAAATTTTTTTAACGTTTATTCATTTTTGAGAGACAGAGAGAGACAGAGCATGAACGGGGGAAGGTCAGAGAGAGGGAGACATGGAATCCGAAGCAGGCTCCAGGCTCTGAGCGGTCAGCACAGAGCCCAACGCGGGGCGTGAACTCACGGACTGTGAGATCACGAACTGAGCTGAAGTCAGACGCTCAACTGACTGAGCCACCCGGGTGCCCCTATTTGAATTACAGTGAGAATATTTCTCCCTATCATTATTTCCTAAGCCTGATGTTTGCCAGCTGTTTACAATAATCTCAACTGAATAGAGTAAGAAAGATTTATGTAACTATCATTGTTGCATATTTGCACCATTTCTGAGGTAAAATCTCCCGATTTTCTTTCCTCCTCGGATTCCTTTGCAGGTAACTTTTCATCTCATCTTCTTAAGGTGTGAAAGCCAAGGCTCAGACTTTGGATTTCTCATGATTTCAAATATAGTCATATTCTATACTGCTTCTCCGTTTTCTTATTTCTACCTCACCACTGGTTGAGCAGGAGTGATTCAAATTAAGGGCTCTTCTTGAAATATCAATTATAGGAAAAGTCTATAAATAGTTGTGCTACAATATTATGATCTCTTTCTGTTTCTCCTCTTCTCCCACAGATAAACAGTTAGGTTTTGTTTTGTTTTTTTTTTTTTTTTTCTGGCACATTCTGTGCCCTTTATCTTTGTAATTTTTAAATTATTACCTCATTGCTTCAATTGCTGTGTTTTTTATGTTTAATATTTAATAGTGAAGTCAGCCAATACAATTTTAATTTTTTAAATACCACATTTTCCAAAAAAAAATCACATTTTCACCTGGAGATTTATTTCAACAAGTTTAAAAGATTAGAATTTTTATAAAGTTATAAATTCATTTACAGAAAAATGCCTTTGAATCTGTCAGGGTTATAAGAGGAAGAAGATGGAATACTTAAAGCAGGATGTTGTGAAGAATTTTTACATATTAAGGATAACATATGGAAGGGGGCATGCTTGGAAATGGTAGTAGGGAGGCTTTTCCACCCTCAGGCCACAGAAGAGAAGTGAGCAGATCTCCAAAACGGGAGCCTGGTAGGTTGATGCAGTACCTTAACACACAGCGGCATCCAGTTAGGGTTCCAGCCAGCTTAAGGGGAGCATGCTTAAGGTGGGCAAGTCAATAACCACGAAGATTCTCCTTCCCCTGCCAGTCTCCTGCCAGCTCTCCTCACTGGCTAAACCCAACCAGAAATCACTGGACAAGAAAGCCCCCTGGATGTATTCCATATACTGGTTACCCTCATAATGGACAAGAGGCAAAAGGAAGGGGACGCCTGGGTGGCTCAGTCGGTTAAGTGTCTGACTTCGGCTCAGGTCATGATCTCATAGTTCGTGAGTTGGAGCCCCGCATCTGTGTGCTGACAGCTCAGAATCTGGAGCCTGACTCATATTCTCTGTCTCCCTCTTTCTCTCTCTCTCTCAAAAATAAATAAACATTAAAAAAATTTTAAAAAGAGCCAAGAGGAAGGTGGATCTGACAGGGCAGACACAAAACAGACGTGGCTTCTTTTTTTGAAATACAATTAATACAATGAATATCCTTTGTTTAATCACATAGACAAATACATAATCTGGTCTCTTTATATATCTGGTCTCTAATACAAAAGTTTAGAAATTTTAATAGTCATCATGTCTTTCTTCAACAATTTTCTTGCAAATTTACCTCAATGTAATTATATTTGTGATATGTTTGTGAATATTAATACACTCTATCTGGCAATTAATGAAAAAAGATATACTAAATTTGTTTGTGGACATCCTACTGAAGTCTCATGCAAATTTCAAGGTTTTTGTTTATTTGTTTTGTTTTCAGGTGATTTTTCTTTGTTATTTAATGCGGTGGGTGACTATTCTTTTTAATTGGACACTTGAGCCCTTCTAGGGTTATTTACCTTTTTAAATAACTGCCCAGGGGCTCCTGGGTGGCTCAGTAGGTTCATAATTGGACTCTTAATATCGGCTCAGGTCATGATCCCAAGTTCCTGGGATCGAGCCCCATGTTGCCTGCTTAAGATTCTCTCTCTCTCTGCTCCTGTCCCATGCTCACACATTGTCTCTTTAAAAGAATAAAAAACAATTCCATAAAAAAGTGGACAAGGTTGTTTTTTTAGAAGGTCTAAAACTGGTATCTCCTACTCCCCCAACTTGTTGATATTATTTAATTTTCTTTTTAATAAATTTCTATGCAACTGCTTTTCTCATTCTTTTGCTCTAATTAGGTAATTATTTTTTCTCGAACACAGAATTTTACACAAAGATTTTTTTAAAGGTGTTTTTAAAATTTTTTTTAATGTTTATTTATTTTTGAGACAGAGAGAGACAGATCATGAATGAGGGAGGGTCAGAGAGAGAGGGAGACACAGAATCTGAAGCAGGCTCCAGGCTCTGAGCTGTCAGCACAGAGCCCGACATGGGGCTCGAACTCACAGACCGTGAGATCATGACCTGAGCCGAAGTCGGCCGCTTAACCGACTGAGCTACCCAGGCGCCCCAGAGATTTTTAATTATTGGTAACAAAGTATTGGTATCATCATTTTAAAAATAAGATGAATATCTCCTGTACCTATGATAATACTAAGATTATGTTCCCAAATGTTTTTGTTTTCTTATTTTTTCATTCTATACTGTTCTGACATTTGAGTGTATACTTTTAGTCATTTTAGAAACAGATTTGTAATTAATATATAGTGCTTCTAATTTTATTCTTAATAATGTATTAATTTCAGCTAAAATTCTCACTAAATACTTTATAAGATTGTTTTAGGTGTTTTGCTGTTCCAGTTTTAAAAGTCTTAGTTGGATTTTTCTTTTATGACCATTCATTTTCCCTCATAATCTAATAACTCAAGACTCATATGCATTACTATTAATGGTTATGCTCACACTACATACATTTTAAGTTAGTATTCTTTTTCCTCTGATTTCTAAATTTTGATACATGGTAATGCTGATTGTGGTGATAGAAGTCCTGTTTTCTCCCTGTTAAAATTAATTTATAAATTTTGTTTTATTTATATCACATGGTCAGTGAACAAGTCAACACGATTTTTCCTAAATAAATTATATGAAAGCATAATTCATAGTCTAAGATATTTCATTTTTCCATCTAGTGATTGAAAATAAATATGCATTCTCAGAATTGAATTATTATTTTTAGCTATAGTGTTATTTATTTAAAAAAATTTTTAAACGTTTATTTATTTTTGAGACAGGGAGAGACAGAGCATGAACAGGAGAGGGGCACATAGAGAGGGAGACACAGAATCTGAAACAGGCTCCAGGCTCTGAACGGTCAGCACAGAGCCCGACGCGGGGCTCGAATTCACAGACTGTGAGATCATGACCTGAGCCGAAGTCGGACGCCCAACTGACTGAGCCACCCCGGCGCCCTGCTATAGTGTTATTTAGATCCCCTACATATTGTACTTTAATTACCTAACTCATAACTGATTTAAAGAAAATATTAGCACTGTGTGATAAAGTTTCACTTTCATATTTTTTGTAAATTTGTCTTTTATTTCTTAGAGGTTTTTGTTCACTATGATCATACAATACATAAAAAATTGGTGCTGTATATTTTATTTTGGTGAATGTTACATATCTTCAATAAAGAACGAAACTCATTTTGTGGCTTTCTGTGTTCCTTATTTATATGTTGCCAAACCTTCTTTCTTTTTATTTGCATTTTCTTGGCGTCCTTCAAATATCCTTTGCTTTAACTTATGAGTCACATATTTTGAAATTTGTTTCCTATCATCAATAAATACTTGTACCTTTTTCATTTCCTAATTAAAAAAAAAAAACTAAAGTGAGATTTTTGCTTATCAAGGTAAGAAATTAAATATCTAGGTCAAGACTGGAGATTGAAGTATGGTTACCGAAACTTCCCCCTAAATTCTCTGAAACACCAGGTTAGACTAATAAAAGATAATATAAGAAAATTAATATATCCATAATGATGACAGAGCATGCTAAATTATGTCACTGATGGAAATGAAAATGATAGAAAATTTTAGTTGAGATTTGACTGAAAAACAAAGTAGACAGGGTGAACCTATCACCAAACATTATAAAATTAGAACCACCTTTGGACATCATTCTTCGCACTCAAGAGACAGAAAAACTCCCCATGCCATCACAGACTAAAATGAGCAGAAATAATTGTGGGAACCTAACTGCTCCTTAGGTTATTAATTATATAGTACATGCGTGTAGAAGAGTTTCTCCTTCCCTGAATTTTGAGAACCTGCCTTTAGAAAGATTTGCTACTAAAATGAAGCCCTCAACTCTAATTCAGGATAATTTCATCGAAAGCCAAAAAGAATAATGACTGCTAATGATTTTGCATTGCTTATGTAGTTTCAGGCACTATGCTTAAAAGGTTTACATAATGAGGAATCCCAGAGGTTAGAAAAGAGAAAGTAGACAGATGTGAACACACACACTTGTGTCAGTTGAACAGCATATTCAGAATTAATGCTTAGGTTACATATTGGCAAAATACATTTACAACTTATACAACGGGATATGGATTTATAACCATAATTTAAAATGAATTCCTATACACTGATAAAGAACAGCCATCATCCCCAAATGAAATAGAAGTAGGAACAAAGTAGGAATACAAATGGCTAATAAACTCATGAAAGTTGATTAATCTCACCACGATCAGAACACTAGAGAACAAAACCACGTGCCATTTTCACCAAATAAGACTGGCCACATTTTTAAAGCTTGATAATGCCTAGGAATAGAGATAACCTAGTAGGTAACTTTTTTACACTGGTGGTAAGAAGACGGATTCCTGTTCTAGTCGTTACATTGGGTAAAATGGATACATTTATATATACAAACTATGTTTATGCCATAGGAAACAAAGCAGTAGGCACAAATTTCCATTTAGGTTAGGCTTTTCTTAATTTACCCATCCAAAACCCAAATACTACACTGATAGCTTCAATGATTTTTAAAAAGACTTAAAACTCATTCAAGTTTTTTGTTTTGTTTTGTTTTGTTTTTAAATCACCATGGACCAGAAAAGGAACAGAACGACCTAGCAGTACCAAGACTGATTCCACAGCCTGCTGAGACCTGGCCCCATGGATGGCAGAGGTGGCTGGGAGGCAATTGTAGATCAAAAATGGGAAACCAAATCCAAAACCACCCTACGTGGGCTCAACTGGGTGGCAGAGATAGAGGTGACGTTCAAATTCTTTCTTTTCCTTTTTTTTCCTTCAAAAGAAAATCGTGATGGGGGTGCCTGGGTGCTTCAGTGGGCTGGGCAACCAACTCTTGACTTCGCTCAGGTCATGATCTCAAGGTTCCTGAGTTCAGGTCCTGAGGTGAGAGCCCGTGTGGAGCCTGATCGGGAATCTCTGTCTCCCCCTCTCTCTGCTCCTCCCCTCCTCTGTGCTTCTCCCTCCGTAGCTCTGTCTCTCTCTCTCTTTCTCTCTCTCAAAAATAAATAAATAAACATTTTAAAAAAAGAAGGGGCACCTGGGTGGCTCAGTCAGTTAAGCTTCTGACTTCAGTCCAGGTCATGATCTCACAGTTCGTGGGTTCAAGCCCCATGTCGGGCTCTGTGTTGACAGCTAAGAACCTGGAGCCTGGTTCAGATTCTGTGTCTCCCTCTCTCTCTGCCCCTCCCCTGCTCGCACTCTTTGTCTCTCTGTCTCTCAAAAATAAACATCAAAAAAAAAAAAAGAAACAAAGAAACAAAGAAAGAAAAAGAAAATCATGATGTTCTCACAAAAAGTAGTTTTTAATTGTGACTCAAAAACGTATTTGACTGGTCATGTTATGTAACCTGTCTGTAACTTTGACTCCCAGCTCCCACCTTTTTTAAACTTGGCTTTATACAACACTAACCACATCAAGTTTTTCTATAGAAAAACTCAGATGTCAGGGAAGATGTCTATTCCAGAACCATCCATCACAGAGTGGGCACAGCATATAGATTGATTGTAATCATCAACCTGAACGGAAACAGACAAGAAGCCTAGTGATTTTGAGGTTTTGTATTTTGTTTTTAATTGGTTCATAGACATATGATAAAATCACAGATTCTTAAACAAAATATTTGGATAGATAATATATAGATATAGATATATAAATATACATAATCCTTTAACATTTAATATGCTTCCATTAACATAATTCCAATTCCAGTAATATGGCAAACTATAAATCTGAAAATATTTAGTACCACAAAAATCCAAATTCCTGAAATTCTGAGCTCATAAGAAAGTAAGAGAACTCCCTCCTTTGGGGGGTGGGCAGGGGAAGGTACTCTCAAGGAAGCCAGAAATCAAGTTCAATAATTCAGTACATTTAATCTCTCAAAACCAGTTGAATTACATTTGGATTGTTAAATAAAGAACACTCCGCTAAAGGTTGTTAGACAAATACGATGGAATAATTAAAACTGAATTTTTATTTAAGAAGCTTAGTAGTTGTACTGTAAAAAATATTCTAGGTGGTTACCATTTTTCACAATTTTATATATCAGAAAATCAGCAATTTTTGCTGTTTTTGAAAGGAGACTCAAACAAATTATTGTACCACCACACCAGGTATCTTATCATGTGCGTATTTATAACAACAGTAATTACCATATACGCAGAAGTGATAGGAGTAACAGTATAGATACGTTATACTATGCTGCAGTTATAAGTAATTCCAAAATTGAAGTGTCATAAACGTGACTCCATAAAAGATCTAGATGTCAGGGCACCTGGGTGGCTCAGTCAGCTAAGCATCGGACTTTTGGCTCAGGTTATGATGTCATGGTTTAAGAGTTCTTGCCCCGTGTCGGGCCCTGTGCTGACAGCTCAGAGCCTGGAGCCTGCTTCACATTCTGGGTCTCCCTCTCTCTCTCTCTGCCCCTCCACTGGTTCCGCTCTCTCTCTCTCTCTCTCTCTCTCTCTCTCTCTCTCAAAAATAAATAAAAACATTAAAAAAAAAAAAGATCTATATGTCTATCTCTGGTTAGCATAGGACTTCTGCTCATTTAGGGATGTCCCAGGCAGTGGAGTGGAGTTAGAATACCAAAATCAAAGCAGTGTCCATCTGTTTTCTTTTTTTTTTTTTTTTCAACGTTTTTTATTTATTTTTGGGACAGAGAGAGACAGAGCATGAATGGGGGAGGGGCAGAGAGAGAGGGAGACACAGAATCGGAAACAGGCTCCAGGCTCTGAGCCATCAGCCCAGAGCCCGACGCGGGGCTCGAACTCACGGACCGCGAGATCATGACCTGGCTGAAGTCGGACGCTCAACCGACTGCGCCACCCAGGCGCCCCTGTGTCCATCTGTTTTCAATCAACTTCCTCCTATGTACAACAGTGGGAACACCTCATTTACCTTCTTCCTGAAATTGTCAAAATCTTAGTGCAGTAATATATGAGAAACCATTTTATAAACTGTAAACCACTATTTTAATGGTAAAGTATAATTGAAAAATAGACAATTTCAAGTTTATGCTCTATTCCTAGGACACTGAAGACACATTTCTTTATAGATCAAAACTCAAAAATGGAAGCTTGAAAACATGTTTCTTCTCAAAGGAATAGAACACTGACTCCTGAAGGAAGATACATACCTTGGCTTTCCAAGTAACATTTTTTTACCATTTTACTAGTTTTCTGTGAATTTTTGTACAGTTCCCGTAAATAGTTTTGCATAATGTTATTACAGTGTTATTTTCAGAGCACACCGTGAGAGCATGTGAACCAGCGGAAAAAAACACAACAATCGTAGGGTAAGTATGTAATACATGTTCTGGAAAAATTTGTTTTCTAAGAGGATGAACTCGACATGTTCACATTTTGCCTAAATGTTTCCATATTCTTTAGCTGGTCTTAACATGTCCCATAAAGTTTATTTCTAGTGAAGAGGGAAATTCAAATCCAGTAATGAATTGGGAAGTGATGGGCGTTTCTATTTAATAATGCTCATAATGAGCTCTGTCACTGAGTTTGAAATGTCCAACTAAATGTGACCCACACCATTTTTCTTAGAAAAAGAAGCCAGCTGGACATGATATGGACTATCATTTAAAGTGACTCTCCTGTCTCACCCTCTCAGTACTTTCCTGCTTCACCTAAATTAAGAACCTTGTTGCCTCCCACCTTACATTTACATATTAAATTTTTTCTAAAGGGTCTCCTCAGTTGTAGACGAAGCACCCTAATGCTGCTGTGGGATGGATTTCACAGGCTCAACTGAAATGCCTTTAGGATTACAAGGGACTGAGGTCAAGGTCACACCATACTTACACAGGCAGGAGGTACACTTCCATTTTTATTATGGATAATATATGTATTTAACAAAGGTTCCGGCTAGATGAAAAACATCTCTCTCTAAAAAAATGTGTCATATACAGGCATTCATTATCTCAGGTCAAATGAGCATTAATATTTTATTAGTGTATTTTAGTAAGTGAATGATGACTGTCTAACACCATCATTCATTGAACTAGCTTAGATAAGAACAAAATAAATCCCCCCAAATAAATTAAAGATAGCCCCCTTAAAATTAAAGAAGAAACAAAACAGAAAACAGATACAAGACACATTTAGAAAATTAATACAAGATCTATTTTTAAGTACAGATTAAAAGAATACTAAGCCAACTTTAACTTTTTAAATATTTTAAATACAGAATAATAATAATAACTAGCACAAACAGAATAATGAAAGAGGAAAGAACTTCAATTCTAGATGCAATTTTTAAAAAGCAGTATTCCTGAGCTCCTGGGTGGCTCAACTGGTTAAATTTTTGACTTTGGCTCGGGTCATGATATCACAGTTCATGAGTTTGAGCCTCCATCAGGCTCTCTGCTCTCAATGCAGAGCCCGGTTCAGACGCTCTGTCTCCCTGTCTCTCTGTCCCTCGCCTACTCATTCTCTCTTCCTCTCTCTCTGTCTGTCAAAAATAAGTAAACATTAAAAGAAATAAAAAAATAAAGTTTAATTAAAAAATAAAAAGGGGTAATCATATATTACATACAATTATGTAACAACATATTAAATTTTAGATTAAAAGTATTTTCTTTGAAATATGTTATCAAGTGGTACTAAAAGATATACAGAAAAATTGAATAGATGAATAACTAGAAAATATATTCTCAGAGTGATTAAACACCTATATATACCTAAAAGCAAACTTAGAGATTTTTATCTACCTACATAAAATACCTTTCATAAAAAAGATAAATCTTATGACAGTGAAGCTGTTCCAAGCATAGAGTGAGATGGATGTGAAAACTAAGGAAATTATAATTATAAAGCTACTCCAGACTAGTATTATCTATCAGTCTTAATAGTGAAATTTCAAATGAAAATGGAGAAAACCAAATAGGAAAGTATTAAAATGATCAAAAATATTTTATTCTAAGCATTCAACGGTAGTTTAGTTTTACAGAAAACACTACTCAATCCATAATTATAGAAATTTATACAAGTCTACAAACCTGAGTGAGAAACAAGAGGAAAATGAGATCCATGAGTATTAGATACTGAGATTATCATTTCAGATAATAAATTAAATATGCATAAAATGATTGAGAAATACAAAGGGAAGTAGAAACATTAAGGAAGAATACTTGTGAAAAAATCAGAATTATATTTCTACAATTAAAATTATTCCAAAAGAAATAAAAATACAATAATTGAATTTTAAAATCCCATTCTTTTTTTTAAAATGGTAGGGTAGAAATGGCCAAAAAGAAACCGGTGATATTTAATATACACCTAAACATATTTACTCAAATAAATAGACAAATATATAGAAAATATGTCAGACTTGCTTTTCTGCTTAGATATTTACAGAGTGGGAAAATGCATCCAACCACATAAAAGGCAGACAAACTGCAAATTCATAACCGGTCATGAATCCACGGAGAACTGAGATTATGAGACAACCAAATCACCACATTCGCCTAAGGAGAGAAAGGTATGCTGTGGACAGATGGGACAGAAGCACTTGGCTTTTCTTGAGCAGACACAGTGAGGTACTAGTCCGAAGAACCAAGCTAGAATATGTGGCCCATTGCTGGAGGCTGAGTGTGTGAGAGGAAAGGCAGAGAACAGAAAGATTCTGAGGACCACAGATACTAGAAGGGTGGTTTGTAACCCTTTGAAGAGTTGTTCTTCACAAATCCTACCTCGAGCACATACAGAGGCCTGATAAGAGTATCTGCAAGGATTTGCTTGTAGCCCATGTCTTGGGCAAGATAGGAACAGTCACTGTGGGAGCATCACAAAACTATCCAATCTGCCTCTTCTGTCTTCATGTATTAGTTCACTCATGCTGCAACAGCAAAATACCATAGACTGGATGGCATAAACAATATAAATTCACTTTCTCACAGATCTTGAGGCTGGAAGTCCAAGACTATGGTGTGGATACAGCAGGTTTCATTCTGAAGCCTTCCTCCTTGACTTGCAGATGGCCAACTTCTCACTGTGTCTCCACATGACCGCTCCTCTGAGCATGCACAGAGAGCTCACTGGTATTTCTTCCTCTTATAAAGATACCAGTCCTGGTAGGATTAAGGCCCCACCTTTACAACCTCTTATAAACTTAACTATTTCTAAAGGTCCTAACTCCAAGTATAGTAACTTTGGGGGTTAGGGCTTCAAACTAGGGAGAAGGGGAGAGACAAGACACGACTTAGTCTCTAACACTCTCCTATGAAACAAGTCTCAATGGATGGGGGAAGGGGCAAGAAGCCCTGTCACTTTTAGGGCACCTTGAAAACTGATTGTGGCTGAGAGAAGTGAATAAAATAAGCCTATCCATCATTAGTGGTAGGGCAGAGGTTCCTGCTGGGACCAAAAAATTACCATCTCCAGGAAGGGCAGGAACACTTGAGAAAGCTGTGTCCTAAGGACCCATGGCCAAGCAACCTGACTCAAACAGGCTTAACCAGTGGCTTAATCAGAAGAATAGATTACACCTTCCAAACCTTCACTACCAAGCTAATCGATTTTCAGTAAAGGGCACAGTGGGTTACCACTGTGATATCTGTAAGGGGCTGTCTCTCACTGAGGTTATGTACGAAAGGAAGACCTAAATGTGAGTTCGCAGGAAATACTGAGAAAAACATCTAGTAAACCAACCTTCACACTAAATATATGGTATCACTAAAGTAATTTGAAGACTGTAGTTCACTGGGGGTAATCCTAGTGACAACAAATTTGGAGCCAAGCTCAGCTGTTGACTGCATTAACACAAACTGCCATATTGCGTGCCTTGCAGAAAGAAAGGCATGCCAATTTCCAAGAATAAAAATTGTGTATTTTAGTCTGTACTGTCTTACAGTACAGAACAAGCTTTCAGAAAACATTACGAAGCGTGAGAAAAGACAATCAAATACAACACACCTCCAAAAGAGAAAACAATCAACAGAATCAAGCTGAGATATGACACACATGTTGGCATTATAGGATAGGAAATTTTTTTTAAATTTTTTTTTTTTACGTTTATTTATTTTTGAGACAGAGAGAGACAGAGCATGAGCGGGGGAGGGGCAGAGAGAGAGGGAGACACAGAATCGGAAGCAGGCTCCAGGCTCTGAGCCATTGGCCCAGAGCCTGACGCGGGGCTCGAACTCACAGACCGCGAGATCGTGACCTGGCTGAAGTCGGACGCTTAACCGACTGCGCCACCCAGGCGCCCCTATAGGATAGGAAATTTAAAATCCTCTGGTTAATATGCAAAGACCCTAATGGAAAAATCATGCAAAATCATTTGAGTAATTTCAACAGCGATGCATACTATAAGAATGAAACAGAATGCTAGAAATGATAACAGTGATAGAGATAAAAAATTCAAAGTAAAATAAAGACAGACTCTTTGAGAGACACGTATAAAGGAGGAAAGAATCAGTGAACTTGAGAATTTCTACCAACTCAGGTTGGTAGAAATTATTCTGACACCTAAAAGAAAAAAAAAGTAAAACAGATGAATAAAACAGAGCAACCAAATACGTGGTACAAATAATCTAATGATCTAATCTACACATTATAGGAATTCATGAAAGAGATGACAGAATGGTATAAACAAAGCAAAACAATAAGTCTGATGGAATGGTTAGAAAATAGCTAACAAGATTGAAGATTTCAATCCAAACATTTCAATAATAACATTAAACGTGAACGGTGTAAATGCAAATTCAAACCTGTAACTGTCCAATGGGATAAAAAAGCAAGACCCAAGTATATGTTGTTTATAAGAAACTCTGTTTAAATATGAAGCCAAACATGAGTGAAAAGTGAAAAGGTGGAAAAGCATACAGGATGCAAACACTAACCTGAAGAAATTTTGGTTACTTAATATCAGATAAACTACATTTCAAAATAAGGGATATTATCACTGATAAAGAAGGGCATTGCATAATGAGAAGCAGATCAATTCTCCAATAAAACATTAACATCCTAAATTTGTATGCATCTGACATCTAAGTTTCAAAATATATGAGACAAAGACTAACAGTACTGAAAGGATAAACAGACAACTCCATAATTATGACAGAATTCAGAGTCCTCTCTCAATCACTGATAGAAGGAGTAGGCAGAAAATTTGTCTGGATATTGGAAGACCTGAACAACACTGTCAACAAATTGTCCTAACTGATATTTATAGAACAGTCAATAAGAGTAGAATATGCATATTTTTCAAGCACATGGAACATCCAACAAGTGTGACTATATTCTAGTCCATAAAACAAACTTTGTGGAGTATGTATATAATATATACACATACAATATATATGTAACATATATAACTGTGTTATTGGATCATAAAGGAAATTAACTAGTAATCAATAGTGGAAAGATATTTGGGAACTTGAAAATAATTGGAATGAATAAAACATTCTAAATAACCCATGTGTTAAAGATAAAAGAAAATTAAATGTTTTTTACTAAGTTAAATTTAAAACATAATATATCAAATTTGTGAGAGAACGTTAAAGCAGTGCTGGAGAGAAGTTTTTAGCTTAATGCTAAAATTTAAAAAATGAAAAAAAAGTCTTTTTTAAATTAATACTCCAAGTTTACACCTTAAGAAACTAGAAAAAGAACAAATTAAAAGCAAAGGAAACAGAAAGAAAATAAAAACACCAATGAATGAAATGAAATGAAATGAAATGAAAAATAGGAAACAACAGAAAAAAGTTGAAACTTAATGTTGACTCTTTGAGAATATCAGTAAGTTTAATCAACCTCTACTAAGAGTTCCAAGGAAAATAATTGAAAAAACAAGTTAACAACATCATGAATGAAACAGAAGACAACAGTAGAAATTCAGCAGATACTAATTGAATAATAAAGAAATCTACAATTTTAAGTCCATACATTCACAATTTTAGTTGAAAAGGACCAATATGTTGAATGACACAAACCACCAAAACTTACACAAGATTTATGTGAAAAGTTCTATATCTACTGAAGAAATAGAACTCTTACTCAAATACCTTCCAAAAAAGAAAACTTTAGATGTATTCCTTGGTGAATTCTACCAAGCATTTAAGAAGAAATAATATCAATTCTACAAAACACTTTCTAGTATCTAGAAGAGGAGAAAACACGTCCAACTCAGTTTATGAGGCCAACGCTACATTAACAAACCAGACATCTAAAAAACTAAAATTGTAGACTAATATCCCTCATGAATGTAGATAAAAATCCATCAGCAAAATGCTAGCAAATTGAATCTAGCAATACATACAAAGAGTAATGCATCACAATCTAATGGGCTTTTCCTAGGAAAGCAAGGTTGGTTCAACATGGAATATCAAAGGATGTAATTTACCATAATAACAGATGAAAGAAAGGAAGAAAGAGAGAAAGAAAGAAAGAAAGAAAAAGAGTAACACATGATCTTGTCAATAATGCAGAAAAATCATTTGACAAAACTCAGCATTCATTCAGGCAACCACTGAAAGAAATAAATCTCCTTCATTTGAACAAAAATGACATCTACAAAAAGCATACTTTAATATTCACTCCAGTGTGCAGATTCTCATAGCCCTGCTCAAATACTTTCTCCTTCATTTATCTTTGAAGTTGACTTCTTAGGAGCTACTCCTGGACAAAGGTCAATTAGTTGTCAGCCACTGATAGATCAGAGATTGTGTTTAAACTCCCTGAACTAGAAAGATTTTCACTAATTATTGTTGCATCTAAATGTGCCCTAGAGATTACATTCCCTGTTCAAGCTCTTAGCCTCCATTAATTGCTCTACTGTTTCAAAAGTCTCTGGTACATATATTGATCACTGGTTTGACCCAATATAGTCAGTTGTCTTGACAGGAGAAGATGGTCTTAAGATCCTGGGCTATTACCTTGTACTATAGAGAGGAAGCCAGTGTTTGGGGGAGGGGGGTGGAGTGGGGGGGATAGAAAACTTGCTCTTCACTAGCTGCTCTACCCAGATTCTTCCTACAGAAGAGGAAATGTGTTTGGTGGTAGTTCTAGAGGGTAACTCAGGTTGCCACCAACTCCATGGAGTAATAATTAAGGTTTAAGGAACAAAGTAGTAGAGTGATGTCAGAGAAAGCGTCAGAGTGACAAACACTAAGAGTTTGCCCTCTGTAAAAACAGTGACAAGTGTAGCAAAAAACTACCTTTTTTTTTTTTTTTAATCCTAGAATGCAACCAAAAGCTTGTAGACATCTGGTAATACATTCACTTAAAAAACAAACATATGGACAGCTCCACCTACCCCCCAGAAAATGAACCCAAATGATTCACTGTGAGAGTAAAATTGTGCTGCCTTAATTTACCTTATCCCTATCCTTTGTTCCTCAAGTCAGAAGACTTAAAAATAATTGCATTTCTATATATACATATATGTATGTATATATATAACACATGCTGCAGGATGTAGGAAAATAAGAACCTTCACACCTTGCAGGTGAAAATGTAAAGTAATACAATCTGGGCAAAACAATTTGGCTATTCTTCAAAATGGTAAACATAGAGGTTTTATATGGCCCCATAATTGTACTCCTATGTATATACCCCAAAGAAATGAAAACACAATATGCATACCAAAACTTGTGCACAAATGTATATAGCAGCATTATTCATAATAACCAAAAAGTGAAAATAACCCAAATGTTCATCACTTGATGAAGAAATAAACAAAGGTGGTATATTCATACAATGGAACACTATTCAGCCAAAAAAAAAAAAAGTGAGGTTTTGATATGTGCTACAACATGGATGGATATTTAAAACACTATGCTAACTGAAAGAAGCCAGAAACAAAGGCCATATATGGCCTAAGTCCATCTATCTTAAATGTCCAGAATAAGCAAAACCAGGGCAGAAAGTAGATTCATGCTTGCCAGGGGTTGAAGGAGGAATTGGGATTGACTGCTAACAAGAATTCCTTTTAGGGGTTGATTAAATGTTCTAGAATTAGATAGTCATGATGGTTGCAAAATAATGTGAATATACTAAAAAAAACCACTGAATCATGCACAAAAATGATTAAGATGAATTTTATGGGGGCACCCAGGTGGCTCAGTCAGTTAAGCGATCGACTCTCGATTTGGGCTCAGGTCATGATCTCATAGTTTGTGAGATTGAGTCTTGCGTTGGGCTCCATGCTATCAGTTTGGGATTGTCTCTTTCCATCTCTGTCTGCCTTTCCCTCTAAGTCAAAACAAATAAAAAACTTTGTAAAAATTAAAAAAATGAATTTTTATATGTGAATTTTATATCAATAAATAAAAAAACAAAGAAACAATATAGTGTATTTGTCTTAGATATTAGAACTCATAAAGGATCTGTAGTTCTGAATGTACTGTTTCAGAACAGAGTCTACTCTTTCTTCTTATAATTTATTTCCTTAAATTTTGTTTAATTACTGAGTTATCAATTAATTCTCAAGATTCAGTTTCAAAAACCATGTTATTTGGGATACGGTTATTATTGATCATTTTCTTCTAAGCTATGACTCAACCTTGTACAAATTTCTTTAATATAATTGCCCATATTATTTGTAATTTGTTTTTACATGTCTGCATTTCCTTAACTATTTAAGGACACATAAACCATTCAGTGAGCTTTATGTCTTCAGTGATTTTGTAGTGCACGGAATATTCTTATATATTAACCAGTCAATAAATAGTTTTGTAAGTAGAGTTATAAAAATAATTCATTTCAGAAATTACTGAAAAGTATATATACGTATATATATACACATATATACATACACGTATATAAACTTTTAATGTAGAACTTATACTTTAAATTCCAGAGATTTTCTTCACTGAAAAACCTTCATTTATGCCTATTATAGCTGTATTATGTTTCTTCTTTTTATATCTATAAAATATAAGATTTGTGCTTAAAAATGTCTGGTTCAGGAAGGCATAGTTTGACCTCAGCTGTGAATACAAATCACTCTTTTTTAAGTCTAATCCTCCTCAAACATCAATGTTCACAAAATGAGAAAATAAAAATGTAAGAAAACTAAACTCAAACATAGAAGCTGAGGAATCTTTCTCTTCATCAGATAGTAAGAATTGGCAGAGAAAAACACTGCAATAGCAAATGACAGAGCGCCCAGCAAATATGTAAATATTAGTGTTTGTGGGGGAGAAATAATTCTAAGTGCTTGCTAAAGTAGCCTATGTATTTTCTATGTAGAGGGACTTTAAAATACATTGATTTTTTTTTGTTAAAAGGTTCTTAATGAGTCATTGATTGAGATTGTTGCAGAGTGGATTTCTTTATATGTTCAGACAGTGGAAGTTTAAGGAAAAATTCAAAGGCACTATTTTTCACTGCTGATTTCATCACTTAAAAGATTTTCTTTAAGTTCTTAATTAAACAAAAGTTTATTTTCTGGCATTTAATATCGTGAGAATTGTCAATTCCTATTTTTCTATCTCACTCCCCTGGCTCTTATGAAAGTGATTTGCATGATGTTTCTCAAAATTTAAGAACTAAAATTAAAACTATTTTTCTAATCTAAACGTCTATTCTTAAACATTCACCCTTTCAAATATGCAAAAGACATTTCTTACCTTCAACAATGACATCGTGTAATCACTTGTACTTCATATTATTTCACTTATAGAAGAAGCTTAATTAGTAAATTCTGTTTTTAAGCAGTGATGTTACAAAACTACACATAGAAGTTTGTTGTTTGGAAGTCAGAATGTATTCTTTCATTTGATGAAAATAAGTTGTATAGAGTCGTAATTAGATCCTTTGGTTAATTTCTACAAAGTTTATTTAAGTTGCATGAAATTAGACCCTTAACATGGCTATTTTTTTTCAATACGGGTAGCAAAATGAATACATATAGTGAAATTTAATAAAAGTGAAAATTTCTTATCTTGGCGTTGTACATTACTGGGGAAAAGAACAGTGTATTTATGGGGTATATGAGAGAATGCTAAGAAATCTTACAGTTTATAATAAAAATAAAAGTAGTAACAATGGTGATGACATCAGTCATCAAGATACATTTTGTCTTGGTTATTATTTTGTTTATAATTTCCAATGCAGACTGACATGCTACAAAAGTAAAGACATTCTTCTTCTATCTGGACAAGTTTTAAATGTCAGGAAAAAGAAGAACTGATTACATATTAAAAATTATATTTTACACAAATAAAGTATTTGATTAAGAAATCTGGGATATAATTCATTTCTTTGTGTTGCAAGCAACCATTAAAATCGGATCCTTCTCCATTCCCTATGCCTCCTAGTCAATTTTTAAATTCGTATTGATACATTGGATTATCGGTTGCTGCCAGTGAATGGAGTGGGCCAGGTGGATGTATCTGCCATTGTTCTTTGTTGCCAGCAACACAGAAAAGTAATCTCGAAAGTAATTACAGATAGGCCACATAACCTCTGGGAAGGCCCACAGCAGGCCGTGAAGACTGTATCACCAGGAGTCATACCCCCAGAAGACACCACACTGCTCCAAGCCCCATATCACTGTCACACAGCACAATTCACCAAATTCACCACGGTCTGCGTCTGCACTGCTGCTGGTCTGGGCAAGGGCTCTGCCGCGGAGACCGTTACCACTGTCGCCTCTGAAAACGAAACGTCAGGAGGGATGGAGGGAAGAAGGAGGGATGGAGGGAAGAAGGAGCGAGGGAGGGAAGAAGGAGCGAGGGAGGGAGGAAGGAGCGAGGGAGGGAGGAAGGAGGAAGAAGGAATGGGCAGATGGAGGAAGGAGGGATGGAGGGAGGAAGGAGAGATTGAAGGAGGAAGGAGGGATGGATGGAGGAAGGAAGGAGGGATGAAGGGAGGAAAGAGGGGTGGAGGGAGGAAGGAGGGATGGAGGGAGGGATGGAGGAAGGGAGGGGAGGGAGGGAGGAAGGGGGAATGGATGAAGGGAGAATGGATAGAGGGAGAATGGATGGATAGAGGAAGGAGGGATGGATGGAGGAAGGATGGAAGGAGGGAAGGAGGAAGGAGGGATGGATGGAGGGAGGAAGGAGGGACAGAGGGAGGGAAGAAGGAGGGATGGGTGGAGGGAGGAAGAAGGGATGGACAGAGGAAGGGGAAATGGAGGGAGGAATGAGGGAGGAAGGGGGGAAGGAGCTACGCAGGAAGAGGGGTGGAGGGGTGCCTTTTATTTAGAGTTGGGAGACAGCCCGTCCTTGGATTCCCTCTTTACTCCAGAAGGAAGGAATGAAATTGTGTAAGAGCTTAACAGATGACTTTTCCACCCTAAATATTTGTAATGCTTCGTTTAGCAACTGGTGCAAGATTTAGTGTTTACCTGTTTTACTTCATTCTTCAGCTGAAGGTTGGAGCAGGATGGTCTGCACTGTCAGGCAGCACTGGCATTGGGGGCAGAAGAATAGACCCATTAATCATCAAGTTTATGCCTTAACCTTCTGAATATGTTTTTTTATAGATTCCCTCAGTACATTTAAGAGATTTTAAAATGTACACCTAAGGCATTTTAAAAGTTTCTCTTTAAACTTTAAGAGTTTGCAACTCTTCAAATGAGAAGATGTGAATTCATAGTTAAGTGGACCATTGAGAGTTTTTTAAATGTGTGAGACAATTTTTTTTCTACAGTGGGAAAAAAAGGAAAGCTATTGGTTCAGATTTAAAAAAAAAATTATTTTGAGAGAGAGAGAGAGCACAAGTGGTGGGGGGGTACAGAAGGAGAGAGAGAATCCCGAGCAGTCAACATAGAGCCGGATGCAGGGTTCGATCCCACGAACTGGGATATCATGACCTGAGCCGAAATCTAGAGTGAGACGCTTAACAGACTGAGCCACCCAGGTGACCATATTAGTTCAAATTTAACCTTCCAGGGGTCTAATGAACTAAAATATGTACCTCAAAAATATATGTCAAGTTGTAGCCCCCTACTTGTGTATGTAAACTTATTTGGAAATAGACTCTTTCTAGGTATAACTAAGTTAAGGGTCTTGTGATAAGATCATCCTGCATATAGGGGGAGTCTTAAATCCAAGGGCCGCTGTCCTTAAAAAAGAAAGGAGAGGAAGACTTGATAGGCACAAGGAAGAAAGCCCTGTGCACACGGAGCCCCAGATTGGAGGCATGCTACCAGAAGGAGGAACAGCCAACGTCTCCCTTAGAAACTGCAAGAGTACGACTATGCCC